>NC_072423.2:96425000-96735000 GCF_028878055.3 Symphalangus syndactylus | reverse complement strand
GGGCGAAGGGGGTCCCCTTCCCCAGGGCTGCAGCCCGAGAGGCTGGCTCCAGAGCCGTCCCCGGTAGGCGCAGATGTGCAACGACCCAGGGCCCGGGACAGCCGCCGGGGCTCCGCGGGGACCGGGACCGGAACGCGGTCGCGTAAGGGCGGCAGAGGACCCTAAGGTGGCGCCCGCGGGGCGCGGGCGACGCCGCCTCAGCCGCAATTTAAAGGGCAGCGAGGGCGGAGGGATCCCAGCCGCCTACCGGCCGGCCGCAAATCCCTCCGCCACGAGGGGAGGGGAGGCGACTGCTCGCCCCCAATCGCCCTTTGTTCCTCCGCCGTCGGGAGCGCCCGGCGCAGAACTCGCTCCCCGCGCGTGCCCGCGTCCCGCACAGAGCCCCGTGGAGCGCCGCGGCGGCTGGGCCGGGCGGGAGGCGCGCGCACACTGTGGCGGCTGAGCCTCGCGGTGTCCCTCCGCCGTCGAGGCCGCGGCCTCCTTTTCGTATCCTTCCACCGTGCCCGGGCGGGGTCCGGGCGGCTCACCGGGGGCGGCGACGCGGCGGCGGTGCGGGCGGCAGGGCTGCGGGGCGATGAGGTGAGGACGCCCGGGAACCGGAGGCGGCACCGCGCGGCGCACGGACCTGGGACGCGAAGTCTTGAAGCCGGCGGACGCTTTTCGTACGGGCGGCCGTGCGCGAGGCGGAGGTGAGGCCCCGGGCGGCGGGGCGTGGGGGCGGGCGCCGGGGGCGCGGCCAGCCGAGGCCGGGGGCGCGGGGGGCGCGACGGCGGTGGCGGCGGCCGCGGCCGGTTGGGGGCGGGGGGCTCGGCCGCTGCGTGGACTCATTTTTCCCGTCAGCGGAGGGAGCGGGTGGTGCTGCGGCACGCGCCGCCATCTTGGATTTTACTCTCCATTTTTCTCTGGAATTATTTTTGGTGATTAATTTTCTGGGGGGACTGGGACGCGGGGCCCGGCGGCGCGGCCCCGCATCGCAGCGGCCGGGCAGCGGGGCCTGGGACGCGCCCTGAGAAGGAGCGGGGCGGCGCGGGCGGTGAGTCGGGGGAGGGGCGGGCGCCGGTGAGGGTGTGCGGGGGGCGGCCTCGGTGACGGGGCGGGCGGGGACGTGGGGGACCGCGGGCCCGGGCCGGTCGCAGGGCCGCTGGGGCCAGGGCGGGTGGGGCCGGGGCCAGGCACAGGCGGCCGGGCGCGGGGGGCGGGGCTGCGGCCGGGCCGGTGCGGGGCCGGCGCGGGGCCTGCAGTGGTGGCCGCGGCCGGAAGGGAGCGGTAGCGGCCGCCGGGCAGCGTCGGGGCCGGGCCCTCGGCCGCACGAGGGGAGCAGCCCCGCCGCTCGCGATTGGGGGACTCTGTTTTCCCTTTTCTCCAATGGGCAGCCGTGAGCCGTCTCGCCCAATCTGCTCCCACTGCCGCGCTGAACTTTTTGTTTTTGTTTTGGCCCGAGCGCATTTCGGAGCCCTCCCGAGCTCGTCCTGCAGCCCACCCTCCTCCCCGACGGCGCCCCTGGCCGTGGCCCGGCGACCCCGCGGCCGCTGCCTCCCCTTTGTGCTTTATCCGCTCTCCCTTCGTCCCCTGGTGTCTGTCTGTCCTTCCACGTATCCACGGATGATGTGCATCGTTGTCACCTCCGCCTTGGAAGGAGGAACAGGCAGGTTTTCACAATGACAGCTCGATGCAACTTGCTGGATTAAGATAGAAACAAGTTGGGTGCTGAGAAATTCAGTCTATTTGGGTTTATTGGACCCGGGTCTGGAGCAGTAACTTACGATTTATTAAGTGGTGGAACTTTCGGAATACTAGGGAGATGAACATGTGTTCTTTGAAGTTAATTTTTAAGAATTTGCCAAATGAAATTTACCTGGAGTGAGGGGAGTTTTCCTTAGAATAGAGGGCAGATGAATTAATTTGATTGATTGTGGTTCTTTGTGATGTGGACCTTTTTCCATTTAAACCAGTTTGATATAAAGTGTAGTTGAGGATGGCCATATAGGTCTGAACTCTGCTGTGTCGGATCTTTAGAGGAAGCAGTTGCCAGCTATAACTTTTTTCCTTTAGTCTTCAATATTGAGAACACTCCTGTGATATAGATAATTAGTAGTAAAAAGAAGTATTTTGAAAAGGGAGGAGGAAACCATTTTTGCCTGAAATACAGATAATTTTTGCATGTTGAAATACATAAATTGCTGCTTGCTGTAGATACAGATTTATTGTGCATCTGAAGGTTTAGCAATTTGAACCAGAGGTGTGGCCGTGTCCCTCTTGGAGCGCCTTATATTCCCAGGTTAGAGTCCACAGACGCTCTAATCCTGGCCTGTGTGGGAACTCCAGCCCATTTTTCACTTTGTAATCTCTAAACATTCTACATTCTGGTCCCTCTCCCAAGCTCTGGCTCCAATAGCTTCCCATCGGCCGTGCCCTGCCCTGCCCGGCATTCCTGCACCCCTTTTCTCCACCCCGTACACTTTCGTCCTTCAGAAAGGCCCCGTGAGAATGTTGCCTCCTGGTGAAACCTTCACACGCACAGCCGTTGGGGTGGTTTCTTGTGAGCTTTTCAGTCTCTTGTTATCTCGTCTGCCCACGGGCAGGTACAGAGTAGGTGCTCATAGACACTTAATGAATGGATTAATTTATTAATCTCCAAGTTGTCAAGCTTAGTAGTTTGTATTAGTTTTTCAAAATAAATCCACTTCAATGTTATTTACAAACATAATTATATTTTAAAAACTGAGCTGGAGAGTGAAGGGAATGTGGTAGATATTTCTTCAATAAGAGAGTAGGTTAGGGCTTGATTCTTTATCCATGATCATTTGTAAGTGCTCTCGCGCCTATATTTTCATCTGCCTTCCCAAACACCCTGAACTGCTCATGCAGTGAACTTTTCATTCTCGCAGCAAATGCCAGGGGGCAGTACCGGGGAAGGTGGAGGTGGATGGAGGGTAGCGGACTGTGAGAGGGAGAGACGCGTGTGAAGGAAGTGTCCCAGTGTCTGCGTGTCTTTCAGCAGAGAGTTTGGTGGGTGGGGGATGTTGTTGGTGATTTTTCTCTTGAGTTATTTAAAAAGGAGGTTGAATCTGATTTTCCTTTACCTGATTATCAATTTGTGGGTTTATAGGGCCTAGGTTCGTGGCCAGGTTGTGTGATAAAGAGATTTGTGTGTGTGGCATCTAAGCACCTCGCTGTCCACAGGAATGCCCTTCCCATGGCTTACAGAGCAAATCCTTTCAGATAAATCGCCGTGGTCGCATTATTTCGTGTTTCTGTGTACCATGTACGAGCTTTACTTTCTCTCCATTGGCAAAATCCTTCTCCGTGGTCAGGAGTTCCCCGACTATGTCAGCCCTAGAACGCTCTAATGGTTAAGAATCTTCCGCACACTTCTGACGGTAGGGACCATGTGTCCTCCCTCCGCTCCATCACCCTGTTAGCTACAATACTACATGTTAAGTAGTATTAGTTAAGCAGGGGGTGATCCATTATGTGTCTGGATGGGGTTGATTTGGGGCTAGCCGGTCTCTGAATGAGACAGACTTGAACACCAGGCCATCTTCTAGGGCTGTATGTCAAATGATGACTGCTGTATAGAAGTGTAATTTTAGGAATAGTTGAAGGACCATGGAATAAGAATCAATACCATTCTCTGCTCTGTCACTGTTTGTATAAGTCATTGATAGGGCCTAGACTCCGTCTACAAAACGACTAAACCTCTGAGGTCACTTCCAATCCAAAATTATATTAATGCTTTATCTTTTACACTTCACTACCATCCTATTTTATCCTAATAATTATTTTAATCATATTTTGACGTCTCTCTAGTTCGTCTGCATGTTTCATGTAGTTTTACCTCCTTTTTGGAAATGTCATTATGAGATAGTTAATCAGTTGGGTTTTAGAATTGAGAGACTAGGGTATCAGTGCCCCCCCAAAGCTTGATTGGGGGCCTGTATGACTCCTACAATGCCAGTTGCATCTCTGTAAGCTGTCTTAGTTTGTCTGTTGTAATAGCACACTAAAGAAAACAGTGCCGGCCGGGCGCGGTGGCTCACGCTTGTAATCCCAGCACTTTGGGAGGCCGAGGCGGGTGGATCACGAGGTCAGGAGATTGAGACCATCCTGGCTAACACGGTGAAACCCCGTCTCTACTAAAAATACAAAAATTAGCCGGACGTGGTGGCGGGCGCCTGTAGTTCCAGCTACTCCGGAGGCTGAGGCAGGAGAGTGGCGTGAACCCGGGAGGTGGAGGTTGCAGTGAGCAGAGATGGCTCCACTGCACTCCAGCCTGGGCGACAGAGCGAGATTCCGTCTCTAAAAAAAAAAAAAAGAAAGAAAGAAAGAAAGAAAAAAAAGAAAGAAAACAGTACCTAGATCCAGGGTTCATTTGCTGGTGATAAACCTCTAGGTGGTACACGTGGCTCAAGCACTGGAGTAAACCCCAGACTGCAGTTTAAAGATGAAGGTTTTAGACCCAGCCTTACCACTTAGTAGCACTTTGAGTTTAGGAAAGCAATTTGTTTCTGAGCTTTAGCCTCCTTGTTGTAGTGCTAATACCTGTTTCACCTGGTAGGGTTGCTGAGCTAGCGAATCCTGAGTCCTGCATGTTAGGGGAACGAGTAGAAACCGAATGCGTGTGTTCTGACACCTGTGTTTCTGCCTTGTGCCGCCTTTATAGGAATGCCTGGTCAGCACATCTCTAATGGCACTCGGCTTGCCTCTCAGGCCTTACGCGAAAGGCCCCTTCAGTGAAGGGTCATTGTGCTTCCTAATCTGTGCTTTTCTACCCTGTTCTCAGGTAGCTTTTTTTCCCCCATATGCATCTGTTTGGTTTTCGTCCCTGACTCACGACTGATTTTCCTGAAAGTAGAAGCTCTCAAGCGCCCTCTAGTGTTCCCTGAACATGACCAGTATTCCAGCACCACGAACAGTGCCTGGTAGCTCTGGGAGGTTCTTCGTAAGTTTGTTGAAATGAGTGGATTCTAGGTCAGCTCGATGAATCGTTTTGCCTGTCTGATTTGTATAACAGGGTTGAAATGTCTGTTACATTTTAATGGTCTCTGAGGAGTATTTTTATTTTCGAGGAAATGTTTATGTTGCATCATATGGAGAAATAGATATTTTTAGTAAGAAAACCAGTCTGGGCCGGGCGCGGTGGCTCACGCTTGTAATCCCAGCACTTTGGGAGGCCGAGGCGGGCGGATCACGAGGTCAGGAGATCGAGACCATGGTGAAACCCCGTCTCTACTAAAAAAAATACAAAAAATTAGCCGGGCGTGGTGGCGGGCGCCTGTAGTCCCAGCTACTCGGAGAGGCGGAGGCAGGAGAATGGCGTGAACCTGGGAGGCGGAGCTTGCAGTGAGCCGAGATCGCGCCACCGCACTCCAGCCTGGGTGACAGAGCGAGACTCCGTCTCAAAAAAAAAAAAAAAAAAAAAAGAAAACCAGTCTGATTTTAGGAAGCTGGAGCTTTCCTCACTGAGAAGTAAAAGGGGGCTTGATCCTTCAGCCAGTGAGCCAGTGGCACCATAGGAAACCCCCCTTCTCTTTCCCCCTTGGAAAGGAAACAAAACCAGACGTCATTCAGGGTCCTGGAGGGTTTAAAGGAAATATTTGTTTGGTGCATATAAATAAGTACCAGGAGGGCTTTTGACCCAAAAAAGGTATTTTTTGTTTGTTTGTTTTTGAGACAGGGTCTTGTAGCCTCCCAGGCTGGAGAGCAGTGGCATAATCCCAGCTCACTGCAGCCTCGCCTTGGCCTCCCAAAGTGCTGGAATTATAGGATGAGCTGCCATGTCTGGCCTCATTTTTATATTTGCAATTTTGATTTATTTTTCCCTGATCATCCTATCTCAAGTCCATTTTCACATTAGTCTCTCTCCTAACATCCTGTTTGTTTTTCTTACAGCTCGCACCAGATTGATAATCACATACTTACTTACATCTCTTCCCACAGTATGCTCTAATCTCTATGCAGTCAGGAACAACCTCTATTTTGCTCTAGAGTTTTACTTTTCAAATACGGGGCAAAGTGGTTTGTTTGTTTGTTTGTTTTGAGACAGAGTCTCGCTCTGTTGCCCAGGCTGGAGTGCAGTGGCACAATCTTGGCTCATTGCAACCTCCACCTCCCAGGTCTCGGTTCATGCAATTCTCCTGCCTCAGCCTCCCCAGTAGCTGGGATTACAGGCACGCTCCACCACACCTAGCTAACTTTTGTATTTTTAGTAGAGACGGGGTTTCACCATGTTGGCCAGGCTGGTCTTGAACTCCTGACCTCGTGACCCTCCTGCTTCGGCCTCCCGAAGTGCTGGGATTACAGGTGTGAGCCACTGTGCCTGGCCTGGGCGAAGTGTGTTTAAAAATTTGTTTGGGGCCAGGCGCGATGGCTCACACCTGTAACCTCAGCAGCACTTTGGGAGGCCGAGATGGGTGAATCACGTGGTCAGGAGTTCAAGACCAGCCTGGTCAACATGGTGAAACGCTGTCTCTACTGAAAATACAAAAATCAGCTGGGCGTGGTGGTGGGTACCTGTTATTCCTGCTACTCGGGAGGCTGAGACAGAATTCCTTGAACCCGGGAGGCGGAGATTGCAGTGAGCAGAGATTGTGCCACTGCACTCCAGCCTGGGCAACAGAGAGAGACAACATCTAAAAAAATAAAAAATTTGTTTGGGTCATTATTGTGTGTTGCTTTTTTTTTTTTTTTTTTCGAGACGGAGTCTCGCTCTGTTGCCCAAGCTGGAGTGCAGTGGCGCGATCTTGGTTCACCACAACCTCTGCCTCCCGGGTTCAAGCGATTCTCCTGCCTCAGCCTCCCGAGTAGCTGGGACTACAGGCAGGTGCCACCATGCCTGGCTAGTTTTTGTATTTTTAGTAGAAATGGGTTTTCACTTTGTTCGCCAGGCTGGTCTCAATCTCCTGACCTTGCAATCCGCCCACCTCGACCTCCCAAAGTGCTGGGATTACAGGCGTGAGCCACCGTGCCCAGCCTGTGTTGCTTTTTTGTGTGATATTAAGAGTACACAGTCTCTCAGCCTGGACTTAGCTTCAGTTTTTTTTTTTTTTCTAATTCTCTAAGTTTTGTTCTTATTTGTAAAATGGAGATGTAGTATTGAGTGTGTGTTAAAGGGCTGTGATGTATTTTCTTTTATAGGATGTGAAGATAATCTGTTTGACCAGGTTTGACCTGTGTTGTAAGAGAGTCTGTAGTCCAGTCTGTAGTCCCTCTGAATGTTTAGGATGGGAGATGTAGCTTGGCATGATTTTTTTTTTGAAACGGAGTCTCTCTCTGTCACCCAGGCTGGAGTGCAGTGGCGCGGTCTCGGCTCACTGCAAGCTCTGCCTTCCGGGTTCACACCATTCTCCTGCCTCAGCCGCCACCACGCCCGGCTAATTTTTTGTATTTTTAGTAGAGACGGGGTTTCACCGTGTTAGCCAGGATAGTCTTGATCTCCTGACCTCATGATCTGCCCGCCTCAGCCTCCCAAAGTGCCGGGATTACAGACGTGAGCCACCGTGCCTGGCTGCTTGGCATGATTTTTAATCATGTGTGTTGTAGCCAGAAGTTCCGTTCCTTCTCTTTGGGAACCGTAGGGAAAGCAGAACTGGTGCTCAGCCTTGTGTCATAATTATTCTCTTGCACATTTGTTCTTTGTTAAATGGGTGAGGTGATGAGATTTTTTTTTTCATGCGTGAGTTATTGTGGGGAATGGAAGGGAAATTTTTACTTGATTAAAGTTTTGTGAAGAATGTTTCTGGCCTGCCTTGCGTTTGCCTTAGTTACTTGGAAGGGGAGACCTTAATTTGTTAGCAGTTTGTGCTCATTTAAAATATCTTGTGCCAAACCTAGGGAGGCCCTCTTTTCATTGTACTGATGGGGCGTCGGTGAAGTTAAATATCTCGCCTGCTCACACTGCTGGGGTAAGGATGAAGCTAGGATGGGACAGGTGCTTTGACTGCAGAGCCACATCCTTAATCCCTGTGCAGGCTGCCTCTGCAAAGCCCACCAGCTGGCAAACTCAAAGCGGCCTCTAACGTCCAGCCCAAGAACCACCTTTTGGAAGTTTTTCCTCACACTTGTCCTTGCCCAGTAAAAATCTTTGATTTACTTCTTGTAACTTCTGACAGAAACTATGGGCTGTAAAGGCTGTACTTACAGACATTTGACAGTAGGTGGCATCTGTTTCCAGAAACGGGAATGGCTGTTTGAGTCCTAGAGAAAACAATAACAAAGAAAGCATCCTTGATTTTATTTCTAGGCACTGCTGGGTAAGCAGATGGATCAAATGTGGAGAGATGGGGAAGCAGGCATTTTTTGTTTTCTTCTGGAAGTTTTTTTGAGGACTTTCCCTCAACAACCCCATCAGTGAAAACCTTTGTTTTAAAATAACTACTGAGATGAAGACATGAAGTCTTTCTTACATGAAATCCCTCATCGTAAATCGTATTGAATGTGATACTTAAGAATGAAGCAGTATTTTCTGTGATAAGGCAATTCGGAGTTTCTTACATGTCTGGCTGTAGATCAGTAGTCAAATAAGTAAGTCTAACAATTGCGAATGTCTGGCTGGGCGCGTTGGCTCACGCCTGTAATCCCAGCACTTTGGGAGGCCAAGGTGGGTGGATCTCGAGGTCAGGAGATTGAGACCATCCTGGCTAACACGGTGAAACCCCATCTGTACTAAAAATACAAAAAGTTAGCCAATCGTGGTGGCGGGTGCCTGTAGTCCCAGCTACTCAGGAGGCTGAAGCAGGAGAATGGCTTGAACCCAGGAGGCGGAGCTTGCAGTGATCTGAGATCATGCCTCTGCACTCCAGCCTGGAAGACAGAGCGAGACTCCATCTCAAAAAAAAAGAATTGCGAATGTCTGATCGTAAACTTACCAGTAGTGGGTAGTTTGCTCCTTAAAATGTTTTGCTGAATGAGAAATTCTAATAGTTTCAGTTTTTATTGTAAGTTTTAATATAAATAGAAAAATGTTCAATTACAATGCTTTTCAGGAAGACCATGGTTATCTGGCCTAACACAGTGTGTGAGTAATCAGAGGTGTAATTAAGGGGCTAGCTCTATTTTCAAAATCTATATAACTCAGTAGCTGTATTTTATACCTTCAGTTGAAGGATAGTGTATGATTTAAACTTTTTATTTATTTGTGTTTTTAAAGGTGAGGTCTCACTGTGTCACCCAAGCTGGAGTGCAGTGGCATGATCATAGCTCACTGCAGCCTCTACCTCCTGGACTCTCATGATCCTTCAGCCTTAGCCTCCTGAGTAGCAGGGACTGAAGTTGCACACCAGCACAGCTGGCTGCTTTTTTTTTTTTTTTTTTTTTTTGGTAGAGATGAGGGTCTCACTTTGTTGCCCAGTCTTTAAAAACTTGTTTTAAATACACTGTTTTAAAAGTTGTTTAAAATCTTTTTTCCTGTGACATGTTGGAATTTTATGTATTTTTGGAGTGTGGTAACTGTAAAGCATTTCTACTTTGGTTTAGTTTTTCATAATCTCTGTTATGTGGTCGCTGTAACAAATTCCGTAAACTTAGCGGCTTAAAACAACAGAAATGGGCTGGGCACGGTGGCTCACACCTGTAATCCCAGCACTTTGGGAGGCCAAGCTGGGCGGATCACTTGAGGTCAGGAGTTTGAGACCATCCTGGCCAACATGGTGAAACCCCATCTCTACTAAAAATATAAAAATTAGCCAGGCGTAGCAGCAGGTGCCTATAATCCCAGCTACTCAGGAGGCTGAGGCAGGAGGAATTGCTGGAATCCAGGAGGTGGAGGTTACAGTGAGCTGAGATCGTACCACTGCCTCCAGCCTAGGCAACACGTGAGACTCTGTGTCAAAAAAACAAAAACAAAAACCAGAAATGTATTCTCTCACAGTTCTCGAGGCCAGAAGTTCAACATCAGTTTCACTGGGCCAAAGTCAAGGCGTTGGCAGGGCTGTGGAGGGAAGTTGCTCTTTGCTTCTTCCAGCCTCTGGTGGGCTGCAGCATTCCCTCACCTGTGGCCACATCACTCCAGTCTGCTTCACCTTCTGTACTTTGTGAGGTGTCAAATCTCCTTCTGCCTCTTATAAAGTCATTTGAGTGGCATTTAAGGCTTACCCAGATAATCTAGGATAATCTCTTTTATCTCAAAATTTTTTATAACATCTTCAAAGACCATTTTCCTTGTAAGGTAGCATTCACAGGCTCCAGAGATTAGGAGCCGATGTCTTTGGGGGCTGTTTTCTACCATACTACAGTCTGCTTTAGCGCTGTTAGCTCAACAAGTTTAGTCTTTTTCAAAACTTAGTGATGGTGTCTGTGGCCATCGTTTTATTCTGAAAGGGCAGTAGGTGAAGCATTCTGCCTTGGTGGTAGGTAAACTGCTCAGCTTCAGACCCCATTCCCTTGGTGGCCTGAGTGAGGGCATTACCACCTGAGGGTACTTGGGAAAGCTGTTGAATTGGGTGAAGCAAAATGCATCCAAGCTTGACCCTATGAAAGCTAGAGAAGGAAAGTAGGAATGATAATATCATGAACATTTGTAATTATTCTATTTTACGAGTATAGAGACGTATTCTTTGCTATGGAGTTGATGGTTCTAGATACCTGATTAGCATTTGAATTAGCGTGACACCTCTAGTTTTAAAGTAAAGGCTCTGCCTTAGGTAGAAGCATAATTGTGAATTCAGGGAAATGAAAACCCCAAGGCTTTTCTCTTTTCATAATACTAACACCAGTTGAACTACTCTGACAAGTCACCTAGCTTCTCAGGTCAGACAACAATGTTTATAGGAGCAAGTTTTAAGGTTACAGGTATGAACGTGAATTCATGATAGTTTTCTAACAAATTAGCAACTGAGAAATTGCCCTGTCAAGCAGTGTTATCGTGTTATGATGGAATATTGGTCACAAATGCTTCTGATAGCTTTGCAGGGCTTCTTTTATTGGCCTGATCGCTGGGATTGAGACCATAGGATTCCGTGGAGCCTTAGTTATTGCAATATTGATTGCAGATGGCTTTGGAATAGTTATTGATAAAGACCGATTTGGAATTCTTTGATGTCAAGTCCTTTTGTGATTTCACATTTAGGAGAAAGAACTAAAAACTGATTCTGCTTATGTGTAGCAGTTGGTTTGAGAATAGAAAGGGAAGGTGATATGAATGGACCTATGTCTGGTCTTGTGCTGGATTCTAATCATATGAAAGTGTATAGGGCCGGGTGCAGTGCCTCATGCCTGTAATCCCAGCACTTTGGGAGGCCGAGGCAGGCAGATCACGAGGTCAGGAGTTCTAGGCCAGCCTGACCAACATGGTGAAACCTCGTCTCTACTAAAAATACAAAAATTAGCTGGGCGTGATGGCACCCACCTGTAATCCCAGCTACTCAGGAGGCTGAGGCAGGAGAATCCCTTGAACCCAGGAGGCGGAGGTTGCAGTGAGCTGAGATCGTGCCACCGCACTACAGCCTGGGTGACAGAGCAAGATTCCATCTAAAAAGAAAAAGTTTAGCATAGAATTACCATATGACCTGGTAATTCTACTTCTGGGTATATCGTCAAAAGAATTAAAGCAGGTACTGGAACAGGTATTTTGTATACCCACGTTCACAGCAGGATTATTCAGACAAAACATGGAAATAAGGCCGGGTGCAGTGGCTCATGCCTGTAATCCCAGCACTTTGGGAGGCCAAGGCGGGCAAATCACAAGGTCAGGAGTTCAAGACAAGCCCGACCAACATGGTGAAACCCTGTCTCTACTAAAAATACAAAAATTAGCCAGGCGTAGTGGTGCACTCCTGTAATCCCAGCTACTCAGGAGGCTGAGGCAGGAGAATCGCTTGAACCCGGGAGGCAGGGGTTGCAGTGAGCTGAGATTGAGCCACTGCACTCCAGCCTGGGCAACAGAGCGAGAGTCTGTCTCAAAAAAAAAAAAAAAAAAAAAAAAAAAAGTGTGTCTTAGCTAGTAGGGAAGGCAGATGTTACCAGATAATTACACAGAGTAGTGAGTATGGTTGTAATAAGCACCATGCTGAAACGTTAAGGGTTAAAATGTATAACAAGGAAATCCATGTAGCTGGAGAAGTGGGGTTGGGCAGGGGCTGATGAGCAGTTTGGCAGCACCCGAAGTGCAAAGGCCCTGTGGTGGGAAGCTGCCAAGCTGTTTCCCTTTCTTTTCTGTAAGTATCTTCAATATTTTGTTACAAAAGTCACATGTTTATTTTGAAAAGTTGAACATATAGCAGGTAAATATTGCTTGTGATGTCATTCTCCATTGTAATCTCAGTCACTGTTAACCAGTGGTGTACTGGATTGTTTTCTTACCAAATTATAACTGAATCACTTGAAAAATGTTTTCTTTGCTTTTCTAAATAAAGATTTACGAAAGTCCTCTAACAGGCTAGAACCTGCTTTTTATTATTTCTTTGAGACAGAGTCTTGCTCTATCGCCTAGGCTGGAGTGCAGTGGTGCAATCTCCTGGGCTCAAGCCATCCTCCCACCTCAGCCTCCTGAGTACCTGGGACTACAAGCACACACCACCACACCCGACTAATTTTTTTTTCTTTTTTTTTGGGTAGAGACTGGGGTCTGACCATGTTGCGCAGGCTGGTCTTGAACTCCTAGGCTCAAGGAATCCACCTGCTTCGGCCTCCCTAAGTGCTGGGATTACAGGCGTGAGCCACCACACCCAGCCAGAACCTACTTTTTAAAAATGTGTATTGACTTTTCTTTTTCAACCACGTGGGAATTGTTTCCCTGCCACTGGATAATTTCTCTAAGATAAACTGTCTGCAGACAAGTTCAGCGTGTCAGCTGGCTAGAGGGTTCTTGGTAATGTCACAGGAATTATGTTAAAATTCTTTCTAGTCATTCAGAATCAGTGTTTTAACTTTTTTGACAGATTTTTTTTTTTTTAATCTTGGTTTGTTTTTAGGATGTTAAGCAAAAAATGCCTGTGTTTAAGTAAAAATGGATTGGAATCAGAGTTCTCAAATTGGACACAATTTCTCAAAAGTCACTCAACAATTTATAATCTCATAAAGAGACTGGAAAGAGAAGGGCATTGACATTTGTTGAGGGGCCATCACTGGCATAGAACAGACATGGTTATGTGAACTTAGCCCATTTCCTATGAATCAATGCTGCTTTCTTTTGAAACGTGTTAAAGTATTAAGGTTTTCATTTTTTTTTTCTGATTATAAGTAAATACGTTCACTGTAAACGTTTGGGGAAAAAATTTTTTTTTTTTTTTTTTTTTTGAGACGGAGTCTCGCTCTGTCACCCAGGCTGGAGTGCAGTGGCACAATCTCGGCTCACTGCAAGCTCCGCCTCCCGGGTTCACGCCATTCTCCTGCCTCAGCCTCTCCGAGTAGCTGGGACTACAGGCGCCCGCCACCACGCCCGGCTAATTTTTTTGTATTTTTAGTAGAGACGGGGTTTCACTGTGGTCTCGATCTCCTGACCTCGTGATCCGCCTGCCTCGGCCTCCCAAAGTGCTGGGACTACAAGCGTGAGCCACCGCGCCCGGCCAAAAATATTTTTAAAAGTTATCCCTCCCCCCACCAACGGTAGCACTGGTGATTTGGAATGCATTGTGGTGGTGCTGGTGGTGGTGGGTGTCGCACTTCTCACCTTAGTGGCATTATGTTATGATTAGGAGTTTCTGCTTTAAGTACAACCGGAAATCATTCTTGAAATATTTTCCCCTTTAAATACATTTCTTATTTTAGCAGTTTTCCAGTATGTTTTATCTTGATCATAAATTGTCCCCTCACCCCCCACCTCCTTATTTATGTTTGGTACCAGAATCTGTAGTAAGTGCTGCTTTTCCCATCTGTTGATCCAGTGAAACCACATAAGGTGACTCTTCCTGTTGATTTCAGTGTTGGGTAAATCCCTTGGGGAAGTGATACTGCCCATCTTGGAGCAGAATCCCAATTGCATTTTCTCAGAGCCTGATTGCATCATTTCTGTGAATACTCACAAAAGTAGAAGGCGCAAAGCCTTGCACAGTAGTCCTCAGGAATTCCACCTCATTCTTCTACTCAGATCATCTGTATTACTCCAATCCAGAGATTTAACTAACCTATTAGTTTTAAAAAATTTTTTAACACAGATCCTATAAGCGCTGTGAAGGCTTGCCTTCTCGAATTAACTAACCTATTCCCATCACCTCCCACTCCATAATTTTAATTTACATTTGTCTTTTCTGGCCTGTGAGTCAATCAGTCAATCTCTTTCTCTCTCTCTCTCTGTCTGTCTCTCTCTCTCTCATTCCTTATATTGCCCTCTGCCATCTGTTTCTTTTTTTTTTTTTTTTTTTTTTTTGAGACGGAGTCTCGCTCTGTCGCCCAGGCTGGAGTGCAGTGGCGCAATCTCGGCTCACTGCAAGCTCCGCCTCCCGGTTTCACACCATTATCCTGCCTCAGCCTCTCCGAGTAGCTGGGACTACAGGCGCCCGCCACCACGCCCGGCTAATTTTTTGTATTTTTTAGTGGAGACGGGGTTTCACCGTATTAGCCAGGATGGTCTCGATCTCCTGACCTCGTGATCCGCCCGCCTCGGCCTCCCAAAGTGCTGGGATTACAAGCGTGAGCCACCGCGCCCGGCCTGTTTCTTAAAGCAGAGCCCCGTCTTCCCCACAAGTGCGTGTTTAAGACATTATGTCCGTTTTAGAAGTTCTCTGTTGTTTCCGAGCAAGGCTCACAGATCAGCGATAGCCCATCCTTTCCATGAGTTTAGACTCATAAAATAAAAGTGTTTGCTTTCTGGGCACCTACAGTCCTTGCCTGAGCTGGTAATTCTCTTTGCGGAGTGGCCCCTGTCATGCTTGGCTCTGCTTCTCACTCGCTGCTCCTTTTATGATCCTGTGCTGCTTCTCCTCCTCTTGACCTGTACATGTTAAAGTGCCCCCGATACCCAGTCCTTGGACTTCTTTGATCTACACTGATTCCTAGATTTCATCTGATTCCATGGCTTGAAATGCCATTAATACTTTGACTCCAGATTTTTATCTTCAGCTTGGAGCTGGACTCCAGACCCTGGTATCCAGCTGCCGACTCCAGTTGGATCTGTAGTGGGCATCTCAAAAGTGACTAAAACCAAAAAAGACCTCCAAAAAGGAAGAAAAAATGACCAAAACCAAATTCCCACACCGCAGTCCTTGCGAAAACCAATCTTCCTATAGTCTTTGTCACATCCCTAAATATTAATTCCATTCTTCATTTGCAGGTATATTTGAGTGCTCTTTCTCTCACACCCGCATTCAATCTGTCAGCAATTCCTGACTATCAGCAGAACCTTCAGAAAAGATCTCGAAGCCAACCACTTCTTGCCACGTCTGCTGCTGCAGCCACTAATTCTCCTCTGGTTTTATAGCAGTAGTCAGTAAATAGACTGCTACTACTAATAATGTTTCCCTGCATTCTCTTGTCCTAGAAATTATTAGTAGCTTCATTAGAACTGCTTTTTTAAAGTACCATGTAGCAAGCTGCCAGCATGGTCCTTTAAAACTGTGGGTTGGATCGTGTCACTCCTCTGCTTTCCCTCTCACTAGGAGTAAAGACCCAAGTCTCAGCAGCGGCTTTGAAGCCCTTCTTCCCTGTGGCAGCCTCTCTGACCTCATCCTCCCACTCTCCCCCCATATTTGCCCCAGCCACACCAGCCTCTGGGCCTTGTGTTTGCCCTTCCCTTTGTCCACTGCGTGCTTCTTGCCTGATGCCTGGCTGTCCCCTCACATCCCTTGCTCTCTTAGAAAATAGCCACTATCACCCTCCTTCTCCACCTGAAACACTCCCTGCCACCATAAATGGCTTATTCCCCCCAAAAGGTGCCGACATTTATTCGTTAATTTATTATTTCCTAGTGCTTTTTTCCATTAGAATATAAGCACAGATGAGGGCAGAAGCCTTATTTTGTTCCATGCTGTATCCTCAGTGCCTGCAACAGTGTCTGGAATATAGTAGATGTCTAATTTTCCTGACATTTTTATATTGGGAAATCAGAACACGATTTGTAACTAAAAAAAAAAGCAAAAACTGCAATTACTTTTACACCAAGCTAATACGCCATTTAAGAAGTGGTGAGTAATGGCTGCGCGTGGTGTCTCATACCTGTAATCCCAGCACTTTGGGAAGCCAAGGCGGGCAGATCACAAGGTCAGGAGATCGAGACCAGCCTGGCTAACATGGTGAAACCCCATCTCTACTAAAAATACAAAAAATCAGCCGGGCGTGATGGCGTGCATCTGCAGTTCCAGCTACTCAGGAGGTTGAGGCAGGAGAATGGCTTGAACCCGGGAGGTGGAGGTTGCAGTGAGCCAAGATCGTGCCACTGTCCTCCAGCCTGGACAACAGAGCGAGACTCCGTCTCAAAAAAAAAAGAAGTGGTCAGTACTTTCTTGAAATGTTTTTCCTTACAATTTGGGACAAAATTGAGGCAATTTTTACTTCTAAATGTAGTCAGTGGCTAATTAGCTCAAGAGTGTGTCAGCCAAACCATGACCGTGGGGACATTTCCATGTGAGCCAGCTATGTTCCATGGGAGTCTGCACCCTTGTTTGTTTGTTGGGAAGGGGCACCTCTGTGGTAGCCGTGAAGCATTTAGGCTTTGCTAGCCACCCCGTCTTGTCTTGTCTTTTTTTCCTTTCCTTTCCTTTTGTCTTCTTTCCTCTTCTTTTCACAGTCTTGCTATGTCGCCCAGGCTGGATGGAGTGCAGTGGCACAATCTTGGCTCAGTGCAACCTCTGCCTCCTGGGTTGAAGCTATTCTCCTGCCTCAGCCTCCCGAGTAGCTGGGATTACAGGCACGTGACACCACGCCTGGCTAATTTTTGTATTTTTAGCAGGGATGGGATTTCACCTTGTTGTCCAGGCTGGTCTCGAACTCCTGACCTCAGATGATCCGCCCGCCTTGGCATCCCAAAGTGCTGGGATGTTTTCAACCCCTATTTGTCTATACTCTACGACAGTGTCGACGTGCTTTTTAAAATCCCATCACTACCTTTAATGTGTAAGCGTGTGATCTTAGAGGAAAGATCATGCCAGCAAGAACAGATTCCACACTTAGGAGGGCAGAACAAATGATGACCTGATCATTAGTAGAATATATATTCATTTTGAGCTAAAAATTTTTTTAAATAGCCCCCAAATTATTGATAGCTTCATTAGAATTGTTTTTACAAATGTTTCACTTATCAGTTTAAGAAAGATCTTTTGATAGCTTTTATCATATGGACATGTGGAGAATCTCTCTCTGCTAGGCTATATCCAGACATGTGCAGTGCATTCATACTAGTGAAATTTAGCCATGTTCTGTGATTGACAGAAGTACCTGTTACATTAAATTACCTTGAGTTCAAATAATATCAGTTGACCACAATATAAATGAGATCTGAGGGCACAGATTTTTTCCAGTTTGGATCATTAACCCACATTCAGTTTAAATTATGTACACATTAGAGTGGATCTCAGTCTGTGTTCCATGAATTGAACCAAAGTTTGCTATTACTAAAGTGATTTGTTGGTGAATTTTCATAATTCTCAGAAAAATGTTTGGTTGTTATTATAATTTCCTTAATTTTTTATTCCATAATTTTTCTTAAAATTTTGTGTCCTTTGCCCTAACATGATAAAATGAATGAATAAGTAAATTAGAGCAATTGCTCTTACACTGGAGCTTGCATCACCTAGGGGTCTTATTACAACATGGATTGCTGGGCCTCATCCCCAGATTTTCTGCTTTCTTTCTCTTGAGTAGACATCTTGGTTGGGACTTAAAGACTTTCCATGTCTGGGCATAGTGGCTCACGCCTGTAATCCCAGCACTTTGGGAGGCCGAGACAGGCAGATCATGAGATCAGGAGACCGAGACTTTCCTGGCCAACATGGTGAAACCCTGTCTCTACTAAAATAGCAAAAAAAATTAGCCAGGTGTGGTGGTGCGCACCTGTAGTCCTAGCTACTTGGGAGGCTGAGGCAGGAGAATCACTTGAACCCAGGAAGCAGAGGTTGTAGTGAGCCAAGTTCGGGCCACTGCACTCTAACTTGGGGACAGTGCAAGACTCCATCTCAAAAAAAAAAAAAAAAAAAAAAGACTGTCCATGGATAGCCTTTCTATTCCATATATTTTATTTCTATTTCATATAATTCTGCTTTACATCTTATTTTTGAGGTATATTAGGACTCCTGAGAAGCCTAAAAGTACATTGTTCCGTGATTATCCATAAGTTGTGTGTTAAACATAGGCATTCTAGAGATGATTTCCTAAAGGACCAAAAGCACTTTTCCTGGTCCTGGTTCTTTTTCTCTGGAGGGCCAAGGACTAGGGAGTAAACCAGAAAGTGTAATGGCAAGCGGTAGGGAAGTTAGTGGTGGTAGCAGCTATGATTCCTGCCTTGTTTCTGTCTGTGCAGGAGCTTCTCTCACCCCATTTAACACCATGGACATCTTGAGAAAGGAGAGGATTTGAAGAGGTCAGGAAGTATCTTTACAGTTGTTTTTTTTTTTTTAATGCAGAAATATAGTTTCTATGATGCAGTTTAGAATACAACCTATTTATTTCATCAGTTGAGTGCCTCTAGAATGTACTGTGTACTATACTAGATACACAAGGGCCAGAGATAAGAAAAATAGATTCTCAACCTTAGGAACTCTCAATTAAGGAAGCAGACACTTAAACAGTATAGTCACATAAGGGCTTTCACTTAAGTTTTATAGCATAAATATATAACTAGATTTGGCAGTGAAGGTCAAGGAACACTTCCTAGAGGATGTGAACACTGAACTGGGGCTTAAGGAATTAGGCAAAGAGATGGTGTTATAACATTCCAGGCAGACAGAGGAGAAAGGCAAGAGGCAGCCATGGTGCATTGCCTTTCCCCACACCCCCAGGAAAAAAATGCATTTTATTGTATTTTATTTTAGACAGGGTCTTGCTCTGTCACTCAGGCTGGAGTCCAGAGGTGCAGTCTTGGCTCACTGCACCCTCTGTCTCCTGGGCTCAAGTGATCTTCCTGCTTCAGCCTCCTGAGTAGCTGGGATTACAGGTGCATACCACCACGCCCAGCTAATTTTTGTATTTTTGGTAGAGACGGGGTGTCATCACGTTGGCGAGGCTGGTCTCCAACTCCTGGATTCAAGTGATCCGCCCACCTGTGCCTCCCAAAGTGTTGGGATTACAGGCATGAGCCACCGCACCTGGCCAAAAATTCGTTTTATTTAATGACTAAGTACACACACATTTACACATGTATAACTAAAACAAAACTTACTGTGTGGGATGCATTGTGAAATATTCTCTGTGTTCTTTCATTAAAAAAAAAAATTACTGGTCACAACATAGTAAAAAAATGTTGCAAACCATTAATATTACAACCCATAATTGCCCTAGAGCACTGTCAATGCTGAGCTATAATTTTAGGGAAAGTTACAGTCTTGCTCCTTAGAATTAGCCCATGGTAGTATTCTGTGTACTCAGAGGAAAATAAAATTAACATAGTCTTGTTACCATGTATCCGCCCTGGACATGGTAGGTACTTTCTGTGTGCTTAAATCACCTACCTTCCCAGGCCCTGGAGATAAGGGTGTGACTTGCAACTATGTAACAGGACCCTGGATCTATCTGTGTTGTACGTTTTACAGAAACAACTTTTTTAGGTACATTATTTCATGTGATCCTCACAACAACCCTGTGAGGTAGATGGGGAAAATATAATCAGCTTCACTTTCTGGATAATGGAAGTTAAGGTTCAGAGAGGTTAAGTGACTTTGTCGGTTACCAACTGCCTAGTAAGAGACAGAGGTGGGATAGGAGAGGGCTATTTTCTCTAAACCACATAGCTTCTGAGAGTATAATCTAACTTGAAATATAAAATACATTTATATACATTTACTACTTCATCGTTTTCTTTTTTTTCACTCTGTCGCCCAGGCTGCAGTGTAATGGCATGGTCATGGCTCACTGCATCCGCAATTTCCTGGGCTGCAGCCATCCTCCTACTTCAGCCTCCTGAGTGTGACTACAGGTGCATACCAGCATCCTTGGCTAATTTTTTAATTTTTATTTTTAGTAGCGATGAGGTCTTGCTGTGTTGCCCAGGCTGGTCTCGAACTCCTGGCCTCAAGCAGTCCTCTTGCCTTGGTCTCCCAAAGGGCTAGGATTATAGGCATAAGCCACCACCTGGCCCATTTGCTTGTTGTTAATGCAGCTTTTTATAGGATACAACAAAAAACCTAATTCTAAATTTATCATGCCAAGTTTATGCATCTGTACCAATGAAGGCTTATAGCCACAGAACATCTATTTTTCAGAAAGTGCTGTTTCTTTGTCTCTTGTCTAAAGGAGCATAAGTAATATGAAAGATCCTAGGGGTCAAGGAAATTGAAGAAAACTGAGGAAGGGATATAAAATGGAATGCAGTCACGGATTTTAGTCCCTTTAAGCTTTTACTTTTGTGAGATGGCTCAATGATGGAGAGCTTTAATGCAGATGAACCTTGAAGCTTTTAAAGATCTAAGTCTTGATGAGGTTATTCAAACTCAAATCTTGAATGCATTGTGATAGTAGGCTATAATTTTCGAACACTTGGCCGGGCACGATGACTCATGCCTGTAATCCTAGCACTTTGGGAGGCCGAGGTGGGAGGATCGCTTATGGCCAGGAGTTCAAGACTAGCCTGGCCAACATGGTGAAACTCTGTCTCTACTAACAATACAAAAATTAGGCGGGCATGGTGGTGCACACCTGTAATTCCAGCTACTTGGGAGGCTGAGGCATGAGAATAGCTTGAACCTGGGAGGCGGAGGTTGCAGTGAGCCAAGATCGTGGACACTGCACTCCAGCCTGGGCGACAGAGCGAGACTCTGTCTCAAAAAAAAAAAAAAAAACTTGGTACTTGATACTCTCCCAAAGTGCTAGGATTTGAATGCCACAATTCATATTGTTTTATGTTTTTATCTATTGCTGTTCCATGGGTCTCTTTAAATGAAGTCCATTTTAGAGTCCATAGGCAAAACTGCGGGGGATCCAAGATCCAAGGCTCCCAGTGGACCACCCATTGCTCTTTTTCTCAAGCTTTCTTTGTACTTTATACCTCAAAAGTACACGCTCTTACTGAATGTGGTGGCTCATGCTGGTAATCCTAACACTTTGGGAGGCTGAGGTGGAGGATTGCTTGAGCCTAGGACTTTGAGGCCACAGTGAGCTGTGATCACACCACTGCACTCCAACCTGGGTGACAGAGCAAGACCCTGTCCCTTTAAAAAAAAAAAAAAAAAAAAAGGTATGCTGCTCTTGAATTCTATGCCTTTTCTCCTAAGTGTAAGATATTTGATCATTAATGAGAGGTCTTAATGTTAAATTTGGTAGAATTTAATAATTGAAAAATCCTTAGCTTATAACTGATGTAGAATAGCTAGAAGACTGTTTAGTGAAACCTATAAGAAAAATCAAAAGGCACGTTAAAAGTTAAATACTATAATCGAATTTAAATAGTGAGGGAACCAGAAGAAAAAATTCATGTTAGAAAACAATTGTAAAGTTGTCTTTAGCATTGATCAGATTTTTTTTTGCCATTCCCCTAAGCATACTGCTCACATGCACATCTTACCCTCCAGTGAACTCACACAGATATTCCTGTAACATGAAAGAGATCTGAGATCAAGTAAAAATTCATGTTTTGTGTTTGTGTTGAGTATCATTAAAGGTATGTCCAGGCATGTATTTTTGTGAATACTTCAAAGTAATTTATCATTTGTACTTTTCTATGTTTGTGGAAAGGAAATTGACCTGCGTCTGGTGTAGTTGAGAATTTGTTGGGCAGCAGTGCTGGGTTCTACTCGTGAGACTGCTGCAGGCGGATTGTGTGGCTTTAGGCATGCGGCCTCAGTTTCATTTGCAAATTGAAAAGTTACACTGGTGATCTTAAGGCATCTTTGGCTCTGAAGTTCTGTATTTTTGCACTTTATCGTAGGGCCTTTTTAGTCTGACTTATACTAACGCATAATTCGATAATGAGGTGTTATCATGGACATCCTTTTTCTCATTCCATTAGTAATGAGTGTGATGTATAATATCCTCATTTCCAAAGGTCGTTATAAATTACAAGCATCCCCCACTATTCAAATCAATCGGTTCCCAAATTCAGATAGTAAGAGGTACATTTACATTACCAAATACAGTAGCATCTCAGTTTTGTTGCCATTGTGAAGGAATGATAAGGTAGACATTTCCAGATGGGCACTACTTTGATATCTGAATATTGGTTTCTTAAATATCTAGAACAGTGAATTCAAACTAACAATAACAAAGAGATACGAAGTCCTTTACTTTCCTTACTCTTGTCCCTCTGCTAAATTTTGTTTGTGGTGATGAGTAGCCAGCATAACAGTTAGGAGTCTCTTACTGTGATGGACAAAGCTTAGTATAGATGCCTTTTCCTAAGCTTGCCTTGGAACGAAGAGATAAATAACTTTCTTATAGTTTACTCACCCAGTTCAGAGCATTACCAAAACATGTAGTTTGAGCAGATAGATGATAGAGCTGTACTAGATATCAGTATAACAAGGAGCAAAGATGGTTCTTACTGTTTGCTGAAAGAAATATTTGTTGAGCACCTGCTGTTTGTCAGTACTGTTCTAAACACGAGCAAGGAACAAGTCAGAATGAGTCCCTGCCTTCTGTAGTTTACATTCTGGTCAGTCTGGGGGCACTGTATTCCTGAACAGGCATCATATGATTGGGGAGCCAAGATTGTCTTTAAAGAGTGGAGACATCAGTTATTAAAGTACAGTCATGCATTGCTTAATGACAGGGTTACCACACATTCTGAGAAATGTGAGGTTAGGTGATTTTGTCGTCGTGCAGATGTCGTAGAGTGCACTCATAGAGTGTGTCTCAGGGACACATTCTAGAAATGTGAGGTTAGGTGGTTTTGTTGTCATGCAGATGTCATAGAGTGTACTTACACAAACCTAGGTAGTCTAGCCTACTACACACCTGGGCTGTTGCTCCTAGGCTACTAACCTGTACAGCATGTTACTGTACTGACTACTGTAGTCACTGGTAACACAATGTTATTTGTTATCTAAACATACATAAACATAAAAAAGGTACAGTAAAAGTACAGAATAAAAGATTTTAAAATGGTGCACACCTGTAAAGGGCACTTCCTGTAAATGGAGCTTGCAGGATTTGAAGTTGCTCTGGGTGAGTCAGTGAGTGAGTGGTGAGTAATTGTGTAGACCTAGTACATGTATACTACTGTAGACTTTATGAACACCGTAGACTTAGGCTACACTAAATTTATTTTGAAATGTTTCTTCAATAATTAACATTAGCTTGTTGTAACCGTTTTACTTTATAAAGTTTTTTTTCCTAAAAACTTTTTGACTCTTTTATGGTAACACTTGGCTTAAAATACAAACACATATAGCTATATAAAAATATATTCTGGCCACATATAGTGGCTCACGCCTATAATCCCAGCACTTTGGGAGGCCAAGGCAGGTGGATCACTTGAGGTTGGGAGTTCGAGACCAGCCTAGCCAACATGGTAAAACCCTGTCTCTACTAAAAATACAAAAATTAGCTGGGTGTGGTGGCGCACACCTGTAATCCCACCTACTCAGGAGACTGAGGCAGGAGAATCGTTTGAACCTGGGAAGGGGAGGTTGCAGTGAGCAGAGATGGCACCACTGCACTCTAGCTGGGGCAACAGAGCAAGGTCCTGTCTCAAATAAATGAATGTATATTCTTTCTTAGCCAGGCACAGTGGCTCATGCCTGTAATCCCAGCACTTTGGGAGGCCAAGGTGGAGGGATTGCTTGAGGCCAGGAGTTTGAGACCAGTCTGGGCAACATAGTGAGACCCTGTCTCTACAAAAAAAAAAAAAAAAAAAAAAAGTTTTAAAGTTAACTGGATGTGGTGGCTCCTGCCTGTAGTCCCAGCTACTTGGGAGGCTGAGTGGGAGGATTGGTTGGGCCCTGGAATTTGAGGTTGCAGTGAGCCATAAGCACACCACTGCACTCCAGCCTGGGCCATAGAGTGAGACTGTCTCAAAACAGACAAAAAGACACAAAAATATATTTTTCTTTTCTTTTCTTTTTTGGGAGACAGGGTTGCTGTGTCACCCAGGCTGGAGTGCAGTGTTGCAATCCTGGCTTCACTGCAGGCTTGACCTCCCATCTCAGCCTCTCAAGTAACTGAAACCACAGGCTCATGCCACCATGCCTGGCTCACTTTTTTATTTTCCGTAGAGTCAGGGTTTTGCCATGTTGCCCAGGCTGGTCTCAACTTCTGGGCTCAAGCAGTCCGTCTGCTATGGCCTCCCAAAGTGCTGGGATTACAGGCATGAGCCACCATGCCCAACTATATTCTTTTTAAAATATCTTTATTCTATAACCTTTTCCTACTTTCATTTTTTTAACTTTTTTATTAAAAACTGAGACACAGGTCACACACATTAGCTTCAGCCCACACAGGGTCAGGATTATCCATATCACTGTCTTCTCCCTCTGCATCTTGTCCCACTGGAGCGTCTTCAGGGGCCGTAACATGCATGGAGCTGTCATCTCCTGTGATAACAGTGCCTTCCTCTGGAATAGCTCTTGAATAACCTGCCTGGGGCTGTTTTATAGTTAACTTAAAAAAAAGTAGAAGGAATATACTCTAAAATAACAGTAAAACGTATAATACAGTAAATACTAGGCAATACGAATTTTATGAAGTGTATGTCCAGCTCTGTTATAATCTTATGGAACCACCGTTGTTTATGTGGTCTGTCATTGACCAAAACATCATTATGCTGTGAATGACTGTCCTTTTAATATTATATATCTTTCTCAAGGGTCTGTTTAGCATGATCTTTCATGTATTTACCTCCCCATTTTGTTTTGTTTTTCATATTTTGTTTCTGTTAGGAGAGAACATTGAAAGTATTCTCTAAGCTATTTGAAGAGAGTGACTAAATGCACCTGGGTCAGGCTGTCTGTGGGTATGAAGTGGTTGGGAGAATCCAAGAACATGGTGGTGAATGGCAGGAGAAATGGAGGCAAGTTGTCTAATGACCATCAGCAGAATCAATCAAAATTACAGCACACGGGGAAGGACACCCTGAAGGCTGGCAAAAATGCAGTCGAGAGGAGGTCGAACAGATGTATGTACACACTTAAACCTTCAATGTTCTGATTGTGATAAGGGGTAGTAATTCTTTCCAGTTTGTAATGTGTATTCTGTTTTCTTTTGTCTTAAATAATTTTTTTGCATTTTCATAATTAGCAATATAGTCTTTTTACTCTCAAAGTTGTGTCAATTTTTATTCTCATCAAACAATATATAAAACTCAAGTTTAATGCTTCATATAATTATTTTAATCATGCTTTTCTGTCTGTTACTTTATATTTTGTAGAATTTACCTGAATGGTTGATATGTCTTATTAAATTTTTAAAATTTTAATTGAACTTCTTACAGGTTAACCTGTATTTTTTTAATAGATATAAGTATAGGTATGTACTTCTTTGCTAATTTCCACAAATGTTTCAAGGAATAATATGAATAATGACACCAACTGTAATTTACATAAGTAGAATGGAGGATAGATAGAACTGACTGCTTTGGGGCAGCCTCACAAATCGTAGCAATTCATTCTATTTATACAGGGTAGACAGTTGTTCATCCTGACAGTGAAACACTGCTGATAAGTTACTTTATTTCCTCTATACCTCTTGATGGGAAAGAGGCTGCTTTTTGAGAGTTCAGGAAGTTGTAGATTTGGTGCATATTTCATATTTCCTCTAAAAGTAGTAAAATGACTGAGGTCAAGTGTATACCTAACTAGGCAGTTACATGTCCAAATGTATGTCATGTTAAAGAGGACAGCTTTTCTTCTTTTTCTAACCTGAATCTGGCCACTTTTGAATATCCTTAATTCAGATTGGCATTGGCCTGTTTCCAGGGATTTGGATTAGCCTGGGGTTTTCTGTAGTTTCAGATTGTACCAGTTGTGATTGATTTTCTTCTTACCTTTTAGGGTTTATGCGATTCATTGGGCCCAGGCTACCCTTAACCTTTCCATTTCAGATCAGGTCACTGTTGCTATAGAAAACCATACAGAATTCCTGCTTGGGACAAGAGTAGGAAGAGGCAAGACTGAATGAATGGTCCTCTGCATGGACACCACTCACTCCTGAGGCTGCTGGCAGCATGCACCCTCGTCCTGCCTCACTCTTTAGCAGCTAGTGTGAACGTGAAGAATTGAGAAATATAGTGATCACATCAGTGTGTATTCATTCTGGTCAGTAAACTAGGCATATCTTAAGTTTTTTAGGAAATCACTGTTGGCCTCCTTTTGTGTATCATAGTGCAAAACAGTTTTAATTAGTTGAATTATTATAGATACACAAGAATTTAGAAAATGCGTCTGGGCGTGGTAGCTCACACCTGTAATCCCGGCACTTTGGGAGTCCAAGGCAAATGGATATGCTTGAGTCCAGGAGTTTGAGACCAGCCTGGGCAACATGGTGAAACCCCGTGTCTACAAAAAATACCGTGTCTACAAAAAAATTAGCCAATCATGGTGTTGCATGCCTGTGGTTCCAACTACTTTGAGAGGCTGTGGTTGGAAAGATCACTTGAGCCCAGGAGTTAGAGGTTGCAGTGAGCCGAGATCACACCACTGCACTCCAGCATGGGCAAAAAAATGAGACTCTTGTTTAAAGAAAAAAAAAAGTTTAGAAATGGCCATTACGGGCTGGGCGTGGTGGCTCACGCCTGTAATCCCAGCACTTTGGGAGGCTGAGGTGGGTGGATCATGAGGTCAGGAGATCGAGACCATCCTGGCTAACACGGTGAAACCCTGCCTCTACTAAAAATACAAAAAATTAGCTGGGCGTGGTGGCAGGCGCCTGTAGTCCCAACTAGTGGTGAGGCTGAGGCAGGAGAATGGTGTGAACTCGGGAGGCAGAGCTTGCAGTGAGCCGAGATTGCGTGACTGCACTCCAGTCTGGGCGACAGAGCGAGACTCCATCTCAAAAAAAAAAAAAAAAAAGAAAGAAAAAGGAAAATGGCCATTACGTTGGTTGCACTTTACCAAGCATAGATAAATATAGAGGGCTAGGTTGGGAAAACCCAGTGTGTGAAGATGACATAGCCTTACATTGAATGTTATTGGGCCAGAATGGTGCAGAAAGAGAGCCAGCGATGAGGAGAAATGGGAGAGCACAGAGCAGTGCCCCATCTCAGATACAATCAGTGACTTTCCCAGCAGCAGAGCCTTAAGATACAGGAAAGAAAAACTGACAAAATTGAAGGGAAAAATCGACAATTCAGCAATAATTTGGAGACTTTGATATGCCACTTTTAATAATGGATAGAACAGCTTAAGACTATAAACCAGTGAGACCTAACAGACATCTATTGAACCTCATCAGAATACACATTCATCTCAAGTGCAAGTGCAGCATTCTCCAGGATAGACCATATGCTAGACAGTATAACAAGCTTCCATAAACTTCAAAGGATTGAAATCATAAAAGGTATGTTCTGTGACCCCAATGGAGGAAAATTAGAAATTAACAAGGAAATTTGGGAATTTCACAAATACATGCAAATGAAACAACACACTTCTAAATAATCAGTGGGTCAAAGAAGAAATCAAAAAGGAAATCAGAAAACATTTTGAAGTGAATGAAAAGAAAGATAAAACATACTAAAACTTACAGGATGCAGCCAAAGCGGTGGTTTAGAGGGAAATTTATACTTGTAAATGCCTGTGTGAAAAAAAGAAGACTGGGCGTGGTGGCTCACGCCTGTAATCCCAGCAGTTTGGGAGGCTGAGGCAGGAGGATGGCTTGAGCTCAGGAATTCGAGACCAGCCTGGACAATATGGCGAGACCCCACTTTTACAAAAAAATACAAAAATTAACCAGGTTTGATGATGCATGCCTGTGGTCCCAGTTACTAGGGAAGCTGAGGCAAGATGATTCCTTGAGCCCAGGAATTCAAGACTGCAGTGAGCTGTGATCATGCCACTGCACTCCAGGCTGGGTGGCAGAGCAAGACCCTGTCTTCAAAAAAAAAAAAAAAAAAAAAGTGAGTTGTATCATGTGTGAATTGTATTTCAATAAAGCTATTATGCTGTTACAAAAAATTTAACAACGTTGATAGCTTTTCACATACCTACATGCAACTAATTTGATTGCAAAATCATATGTCTACCCTTGGCAGGAACTTACATTTAAGTATTTGTTCTGTGAAAGAGTGGATGAAAAGGTTAAACTTTGTGTGTCATTCTTCCCCATTTTGGTTTTGAGAGCCTGAAAGTTACATTGCTGTTGTCCTCCATAAATGATGTGCTAATTCCATGGAAGGACTGTCGGTGGCATATACATCAAACTTAATCAGCTCTGATGAAACTTCTTACAGAGTTGGACTTCATTTCCTTCTGTACATTGCTTTTCTTTCACAGTTAAACCCAGTTATTTCAGTTATATATTTCAGTCTGTATTTTTATCCATTCATTCATAATTGCTTCAAACAGAGGTCAGTAGAAACAGGTCTGTCATTCTCTCTCCACTTCTTTCCCCACTTCTACTGCCCAGCTCTGGAATTGTGGACAAGTTTCTTTTTGTCTGGGCCTCAGTTGCCTGCAAAGTGGGGATAATAATCATTCACCTGCCCAAAAGCAGGAAGCTGAACTTCATGAGATTCCTTTTGATACTTGAGATCTGGAGTTCTGGCACTTCTTGCAGAAACTATCTTGTGTTCCTCTTTCCTTTTCAGCCGAGTCCTATCTATAATGGCCCTGTGTATTGTCTTGTTAAAATAGTGAACATCCTCCCGTCACCTGTTTCTCAGTGTTCCTTAGAGAGAAGGGGGTGGGGGAGAGTCAAGCATTTGAACCAAATTCTCACAGCTACCCAGACCCCATTCTTGGGAACCTGCTATTACTACCTGCTAACAAAAATACTCTCAGTAATGGAGATAGTTTACTGCATTTGGTTTTCTGTCTTATGCAAAGATTGTTAAATTCTTAATTACTAAAAGTGATTGATTTTTCAGTTCTTTATTACCAGCTTGAATGGACAATGCCACTAAAGATTTTAAGACAGATTTAAGTAGTTTTCAATTTGAGTAATTTTTCTTGCTTTTGTTTTTCACAGGTAATGGTAACTCGGGATTTGAAGGACAGAGTCGCTATGTACCATCTTCTGGAATGTCTGCCAAGGAACTCTGTGAAAATGATGACCTAGCAACCAGTTTGGTTCTTGATCCCTATTTAGGTTTTCAAACACACAAAATGAATACTAGGTAATTTTCAGTCTTTATCCTGAATGGAACAGATGATTATGTTGAATTCAAGAACGTAGATGGCTAATTTTACTTTTGCTCAAAATTTAAAATGACATTAAAGGAAAGTTCTTTGCAGTGGAAGGGTTTTCTGTATGTGAGCCAAGAGAAGCAGAGAAAAGACTCCAGGAATCTTGTCAGTTCTAACTCTGTGTTCTTATTTTACCTCAGAACATTTCTATTAACATATAAAGCTGGAGGAGCATCCTCATGTTCTATTTTAAAAGTTGATGATGCCAGGCATGGTGGCTCACGCCTGTAATCCCCACACTTTGGGAGGCCAAGGTGGGTGGATCACCTGAGGTCAGGAGTTTGAGACCAGCCTGACCAACATGGTGAAACCCTGTCTCTACTAAAAGTACAAAAAAAATTAGCCAGGCGTGGTGGCGCATGCCTGTAATCCCAGCTACTTGGGAGGCTGGGCAGGAGAATCACTTGAACCCGGGAGGCGGAGGTTGCGGTGAGCCGAGATCGTGCCATTGCACTCCAGTCTGGGCAGCAAGAGCGAAACTCCATCTCAAAAAAAAAAAAAAGATGATGACAATTATCTTAGCGAAAAGAAAAATCTGACAGGCATCCTGTAAAACCTTGAAAATGTATTTCCAACTTAAAGTAGGGTACATCCCTTCTTTTCATGATTTTATTATAGACTTTTCTCTTACACGTTGTCTCTGAATAGATGGGGAATTTTGTCATCATGTTTAATCTGGGATTCAGCTAATCATTTTAAGAGTGAATAGTTTTAAAGACATGTTTATATTCAGTATGCAGGTAAGAAAGTGGATGCGTGAGTACCAAATGCTGTGTATAAAAAACATTATTACATTAATCTTGAAATCTGTCATCTTTTAACAGCAGAGGTCTCTCTCTAATTCTCTTAAATACCATTTCTCCCTCAAAAAAGACCATTAGATCATTTCACAAATGTATCTGCCACCAAACAGATCAGAGCTTTGCAACTTTGCTTTATCCTTAACCTCTATGGCAAAGGGTTTTTTAGTCTGGTGGAAAAGCATAACAGCAGGGATTTCTAAGATAGAGCTAGTTCTGGCCCATCACTTTCATCTCCATCACACCCGGACTGGGGTTATATAGTTCCGATTTCAGTGGCAACCCTGGGGGAACTTGATACCCAGGTGGGTGGTCACTGACCAGTAGTTGGGAGAGGTAGGAATTGGTGAGTACAGGTAATTATAGGAAAGTCTTGTGTCCTATTTCCCACCTTTTAATTTTATCCCTTGCTAGAATTAAGATACTATATGCTTCACTTACCAATTATAGTCTAAGTCCAAAAGAAGTAATTCAGGTAAAAACGTGCTGTTTTTTTCATAAATTTTTTTTTCTTTTCTTTTTTAGATGGAGTCTCACTCTGTCGCCCAGACCCGAGTGCAGTGGCACGATCTCAGCTCACTGCAACCTCCACCTTCCAGGTTCAAGTGATTCTCCTGCCTCAGTTTCCCAAGTAGCTGGGATTACAGGCGTGCGCCACTGCACCCAGCTAATTTTTGTATTTTTAGTGTAGACGAGGTTTCACCATGTTGACCAGGCTGGTCTTGAACTCCTGACCTCAGGTGATCGGCCTGCCTCAGCCTCAGCCTCCCAAAGTGCTGGGATTATAGGCGTGAGCCACCATGTCTGATGATAAAATTTTCTATCATATATCTTTACCTACTAAAATGAAGTGTGAAATATTGGAATGGAGTTGGGAGATTATTTAAACAGTTCCCTGCCAAATGACTGCCATTGGATGCCCTGATTGATTAAGATCCAGGCTGGATGTGGTGGCTCATGCCTGTAATCTCAGCACTTTGGGAGGCCGAGCTGGGTGGATCACCAGAGGTCAGGAGTTCGAGACCAGCCTGGCCAACATGGTGAAATCCCATCTCTACTAAAAATGGAAAAATTAGCTGGGTGTGGTGGTGCACACCTGTAGTCCTGGCTACTCAGGAGGCTGAGGCAGGAGAATCACGTGAACCCGGGAGACAGAAGTTGCAGTGAGCCAAGACCACATCACTGCACTCCAGCCTGGGCAACAAGGTGAGACTGCCTCAAAAAAATACAGGGCCGGGCATGGTGGCTCATGCCTGTAATCCCAGCACTTTGGGAGGCCAAGGTGGGTGGATCACCTGAGCTCAGGAGTTCGAGACCAGCCTGGCCAACATGCTGAAACCCCATCTCTTCTAAAAATACAAAAAATTAGCTGGGCATGGCCACATGCGCCTGTAGTCCCAGCTACTCGGAAGGCTGAGGCAGGAGAATCCCTTGAACCTGGGAGGTGGAAGTTGCCGTGAGCCGGGATCGCGCCACTGCACTCCAGCCTGGGTAACAGAGTGTGACTCCGGCTAAAAAAAAAAAAAAAAAAAAAAACACAACAATTTGCATTATTTTAAGTCCGTTTTCTTTTTTTTCTTTTTTTTTTTTGCCCATTGAACATGAGACCAGTGCTCATTCTCCTCCTAGAAGATGCTGATAATATTTGTCACCCTGTAGCACCCCCAGTGTTTTTTTTGTGTTTTTTTTTTTTTTGAGTTAAGAAATGTGAATGTGTGAATGAATCACTCTTTGACACAATAGTCTAGTGGCATTCAGAATGTCACCACAAAGGCCCAGAATCTTGACCTGGGGTCATCAAGAAAGTTATATTGATTATGCCTTATTACTAAGATATGGAAGCATATAAAACAGTGTTGTATCAGAATTACAATGGGCCAGGTGTGGTGGCTCACACCTGTAATCCCAGCACTTTGGGAGGCTGAGGTGGGCGGATCACCTGAGGTCAGGAGTTCAAGACCAGCCTGACCAACATGGAAAACCCCATCTCTACTAAAAATACAAAATTAGCCAGGCGTGGTGGCACATGCCTGTACTCCCAGCTACTCAGGAGACTGAGGCAGGAGAATCACTTGAACCCGGGAGGCAGAGGTTGCGGTGAGCCAAGATTGTACCACTGGACTCCAGCCTGGGCAACAAGAGTGAAACTCAGTGTCGAAGAAAAAACAAAATTACAATGAAAGTTTTAGTGGCTTATGACAGAACTTCATGTACTCTAAAATCCCCGTGCCGTATTCCAGAAGGCTGCCTGTTATTGGCATCTTCAATAGTAAATACTCCAGTTTTCTGCTGCAGTGGCTCACGCCTGTAATCCTAGCACTTTGGGAGGGCAAGGTGGGAGGATCACTTGAGCCCAGGAGCTCGAGGCTGCAATGAGCTGTATTCGTACCACTGCACTCCAGCCTGGGCCACAGAGTGAAACCCTATATCAAAAAACAAAAGGAAGCACTCCAGTTTTCTATAAAAGTCCTCCTATACCATTGCTTCTCATAATTAGTTTACATGAGAGTCACCTGGGAGTTTGTTGAAATGCAGGTTCTGATTCAGTAGCTTTGGACTGGGGCCTGAGATTCTGCATTTCTAACAAGCTCCCAGACTACACTTGGAATAGCTAGGTCCTAAAACATCTGGCCTCTCAGTTTCACTGTGATGTGATAAGTGGATAAAAATACCTTAGGAGTTTCCTAGGGCTCACGTAAAACTATGTAGTCATAAATGTAAACTTCAGGATTACCACACAAATATTTTTAGAACTCAAGACATTAACTGAGGACTCCTAAGTTAAAATGCATCCAGTGCCTAAGATTTTTCCCCATAGAAATTGAAGCATCTAAAATTAAAGCTGGTTAAACTTGCAGAAGAAATCATTTTTAAAATATTTTTTAGTGCAACATTTAATTATACAGTTCCTAAAATAACCTGTGGAAGTACAGACGATTCTATTGCCCTGGTGAGAGCAGCCTGGGTTCGTAGCAATGCCAGCACTTCAGGCCGGTGTGGCAGTGCAGGGGACGGCCTGCCTACTTCCTACCAGAGTGTTCCATTTACGTGTGCTTTTACACTCTTGTGTATGCTGATATTTGGGAACAGAAACTTTATTAATGACCTTTACATTAATCTTGGTGAAAGGTATATGTTTTCATTTAACCTTAGTGAATTTACTTGAAAATAAAACTATCCCTTCTAGCTCTTCATCTCTTGAGCAAGAATTTACCAGAGTGTGACTTTAGAAAGTAAGGAAAACTGATAATGTTTAATTAGGGTAGTAAATAGCCAATAAATACTTCTTAAATTTTTAGTTTATGGACTTCTCTGTCTTTGGGGTGCAAAAGAAGTGACCAGAAGATGTACTGCTCTTGGATTTTAATTTTCTAAGCTCTCTGCCTGTTCCTTGTATAGCGCACTCTTTGTTCATATGTTTATGCACCTGTAATTTGTCACTTTTTAGTTTCTCTTTTTTTATATTCTTTTCCCTTCCTTTTACTTCTTTCAGTCTACCAACAGGAAGAATGTTTAGAAATAGTAGATGTTTAGCCCGGGCGTGATGACTCACGCCTGTAATTCCAGCACTTTGGGAGGCCGAGGCGGGTGGATCACGAGGTCAGGTGTTCGAGACCAGCCTGATCAATATGGTGAAACCCCATCTCTACTAAAAATACAAAAATTAGCTGGGCATGGTGGTGCGTGCCCTTAATCCCAGCTACTCAAGAGTTTGAGGCAAGAGAATAACTTGAACCTGGGAGGCAGAGGTTGCAGTGAGCCTAGATCACACCACTGCACTCCACACTCCAGCCTGGGCAACAGAGTGAGACTCTATCTCCAAAAAAAAAAAAAAAAGAAAAAGAAACAGTAGATGTTTAATGATTGGAGAATTTTCAAAGCTGGCTATATTTTGAGTACATAGGTTTTAATCTTAATATATCCTTACATTTACTAACAAGCAAGAGTTGTAGCATGAATACTTAGAAATAGTACGAACAAAATGCTAATTTCAATTTATTGGGAGAAATTTGAACTTAATTGACTTTTGTCAATTATGAAACCTAAAGTTTTCTTTTTAACAAGAAAAAAAGTTGTTTATACCTCTGGTTTTTAAATGGAGCGGGAGCGGGATATTGTAAGAAAGGGATTGATGCTTTCAGTAATGCCCCCTTTTTGAGGCTGCATGACCCTGAGATGTCACAGTATCCTGAGGCGCGAAGGAGACTTAGGCCAGCAGTGAGCTGAGCAGGAGACAGCATTTAAACATCAGGGGAGTCACCTCAGGGTACTGAGTTTCTCTTTTGAACTTTTCTTGGTTTTTCTAATCAGAATGTCAGCCTGTACAGTCCTTACTCATTTTTCTACTGTTATAACTGTCTAATTTTTATTTCACTTATATATGTATTTGATTATTCATATCCACTATTGGATATGAATATGAATCACTTTAAATATCATTTTAAAATTAAGTGCTTGACTGGAATCCATAAAGAATGTTTTCAAAGCTTCTAACTTCATGGTAAGGTGTGTTCTATGGGAAGCAGAGAATTTCAGCAGCATGGCTTCTGTCCTGCCACGCCCATCTGTGGCATCTTAAAGTTCTTAAGTATCACAGAGTTTTAAAGATTTTTGCAGCAACGAATATTGTAAGTCTGTTTAGAAATTACAAGTACAGATTATACAAATAGCTTTTTATTTTTGTTGTTTGTTTTTGCATTTATATAGCGCCTTTCCTTCGAGGAGCTCAAGGCATTTTTCAAAATCTGACAGTTTTTCTCACAACAACCCTGTGAGGTAGGTAGTGTGTGTTAAAAACAATGAGATACTGACTAACCCATTCCAGCCTTTTAAAATGTTCTTTTATGTTAAGTAATTTGAAGTGTCAGCTTAAATTAGAGTTTTAGAACATTTTACAAATCTTTTCAAGTAGTTTGATAATAGTTGTATTTTTTAAAAAACCACTTGTACTTCATAACAGGGTGATTTTAAGAGAAACAAATCATCAAAAGATCAGGAGTCACTCCAGGTGATTAGCTGAGCACTGGTTGCAGGACTCAGCCAGGTATGTTTTTGGTTCTCATTTATTTTCAGGTCAAGAAGGAATGAAGAGCTGCTCTGTGACTCCTCACTCGGCGTCTACAAACTGTCGATTTGCAGCTAAACTTTCTTCAGAGGGGGAAATGTGTTCACTATGTTGCCTCATGGTTTTATTTTATATCTTAAATATTTGAGCATTTTTCTCTCTTCCTCTCTCCTTCCCTGTCTCCCTTTTTTCTGTTCCCCTTCCTGTTCCCCACCCCTCCAGTCAGCTCTTGATTGTGCATGCTAATGAAGGGCACAGTAGCACAGCTAATACAGTCTACAACTTTTCTTCACTGCCACAGTGGGGAGACAGAAAAACCAAATAGCAAGAAAACCTGGGAAGTGAGTCTCTGGAAAGAGTGGGGAACAGGTGTGTGGGAGTGTGAATTCATATGTTTTTTTCTGCCCCTTTAATAATAACCAATTGTAAATGACATTTTTATTTTTCTTATACCAGCCATTGATCAGAAGTGTAAGAAGAGAAAAAATAGATATATTTGGTTGATTTAAAGTAGCAAGTTTTCTATTAAGGGAGGGAGGACGGGGCATATTGGTTTGGAAATACCAAATAACTGTTTTTCTTACCTCCCTTGCCACCCACCCCCCCACCCAAATACAAAATTTTAAAATTTACATTTGCATCCATCCCTTCCACTGTATTGTCAGTATACAAGCTAGAGCTGTCTCTGTCTGGGCCCAGTGCTGACGCTCAATGGCAAATGCAAGTCAAATCCTCTTCTAATCATGAAACGATGTGAGGAAGGCTCTCCTGAGCCAGGTCATATAACGGAAACCAGAAAGGCCAGGGTAAATCCCGGGTCTTCCATTCATTAGCCCGAAGTCATTGGCAATCTACTCAGCCTTGTTGGGCCTTATTTTCCTCATTTGTGGAACAAAAGGGCTGTTCTAAATTATCTGGCCTTTAAGTGCCAGAGTAAAAGGATAGTTTTATGCAGTTTGTATGGGAGATTTAGAGTGATTATAGTTAAGGAGAGAGGGTGTTTTTCTGTTCAATAATAGGAAAAAAAAAATTCCCCTAAGGTTCTCAGTGCGTTTGCCCTGGCCCTAGTAGGTGTAACAGTCTTAACTTTTATTTTCCACAGTATTTGTTACAATGGGATTTGATTTGGACTGTCAGCCAGCTGACTTTTACATACTTCTGTAGGATTATTGAAAACAACTGTCTCATCTCCTGCCTGTCTGCACCCATAACCATTTTCTTCCCCCTTTTCCTTACTGTCATTTCATGCCCATGGCAGCCAAGTGTGACAGTAAGTTTTAACAGGTTTGGGACAGCAACTTATATTTTTAGTGAAATAGAGGTTCTTGCTATGGGTAGCAAGGGATAGTTTCAGGGGTTTTATTTATGTTTGAGGCAATAAAGTCAGAAAAGCAGAAACAGAAGTCAACACAGGGAAGGTAGGCAGAATACTACTAAATCAAGAGTTGACTGTTTTGTGTTGGTTTTAGCATATAAATTGTTTGGCATTATGAATAAAAAGTAAACAAAACTAAGGGTACCTGAAGGCATTTTTAAATAGGCATGAACTTGTTTCAGGAAGCATAGAACACACATAAAGCCTATTAAAAATAGCCAAGTTTCATTCCAGGTCTATAACTTATTTTTGTATAATGTTCCCATTGGTCACTTTCACATTGAACATGTAAAGATAGCTTGGCCCTTTCTATCGTTTGTGGCCCTGTCATTTAACGGCATGGATAATTTATTGCATTTGCTTAAAGTGAACTATTGCTTTTCTGATTGCCACACAAAACATGGGTTATCTGTTTCCCACCATTTCATATTTCATATTGCTCAACAGGTCATGCCTTAGCTGAGAGCTGCTTTGTTGTCTTATCTGTCCTTCGTATGCAAATAACCATGTAGTGTAGGATTGCAGTAGGATTGCAGCAAAATTGGATTTCTTGGAGATGGTATCTTGACACAATCAGTTGTGATGGCTACAAGTAGTTGAGTATGGATATTTGGATGCTTTCCCAATTCTGCAGCTCTTTATTTTCATGGTGGTTCTCTGACATCATATGTTGACAGCCTAGTAAGACGTTCTGAATTGTTTAAAGGACTTGCATTTATCTTCTGTAAAGGCTTGTATACCAATTGATTGAAAATGGAAAATAGGGCCCCGTTCATTTCTTCAGTATTATCTCTAGGATATGTTTGAACTTTCAGATGGTTCAGCTAATAGTTGTGAGAATTCAGGATTACTGAATTAAAAAAAAAATGACTAGAGTGTGTAGCTAGTAAGTTCCTGGTAGTATCAGTATGCATTAATACACCTGAAGTCTTCCAGTGATCCTGTCCAGTAAACAGTATGATACCTGTTCAAGACCTCATGTCTTCCCTCTTCCTGATTCTGGTACTTCACTTTATTATTGCTAACTAGCTGACCCTGGTCAGCTCTTTGAATCCAGCTTGATTAAGATCTTCTGCTTAGACTACCCCTCACTCTTCCTTACTTTTGATTCTTAGCTGCATGTAATGTGCTTTTCTTAAACCTTTCCCATGTAGATTTTACACCCTAGTTATAATTTCCATACTTTTAGGTGCTATAGCAATGCAGTTTTTAGCATATTAACATGCATTTGCACATTGATCGCTTACTTAACTGTTTGATGCATATATATGTCTTCTAGTCCCAATTAAATTTTCCATTCAAGAACAGTGGCCATGTCTTCTCTTGTATTTTTCACCATAGCACTTCATATGCCACTGTATACACAACACAGCACCTAATAATCCTTTGAAATATTGTGGCTTGAAATCTTACTGAAATACTATGAATACATGTATGATAGCTTCTCTAGGAAAAAAAATTCTGCTGAATGCTTCCTTTGCTAGAGTTTGTGCTAGATCTCACCTCAATTTTAGCATATTCAGGTTTATGAAATGTACAATTTTAAATGTCAGAGTAAGACACATAAAGGTTTTTTTTCTCCTGAACCACTAATATTTTTTCTTAATGTATTTTATTTGAATGGCAATCTGTGATTCCTTTTTTCTGTTGGATGATTTTGTTTTGTTTTGTTTTTGTTCTGTTTTGTTTTGTTTTTTTTGATACAGAGTCTCACTCTGTCACCAGGCTGAAGTGTAGTGGTGCAATCTTGGCTCACTCCAACTTCGCCTCTCGAGTTCAAGCAATTCCCCTGCCTCAGCCTCCTGAGTAGCTAGGACTACAGGCGTGTGCCACTACGTGGGCCTGGCAAATTTTTTGTATTTTAGTAGAGACGGGGTTTCACCAGGTTGGCCAGGATGGTCTCGATCTCCTGACCTCGTGATCCATCTGCCTCGACCTCCCAAAGTGCTGGGATTATAGGCGAGAGCCACCACACCTGGCCATAATCCGGGGAGAATTAGCTTTATGAAAATAAAATAAAACTTTTTTTTTAAATAAAAACTTTATTTGGGAGAATTAGCTTCATGAAATTTACATGAAAAGAAAATGTGAAATTAAGATGCGAGTAACTTTATAGTACACATTTTACTGAAAACACAGCTTTAGAATGAAGGGTTCACAAATTTGTCTTGCTTGGGCCATGATTGCATCATGCATTAATATAGACCTAATCGTATAATATTCTGAAGGTGTCATTATGGCTGATTCTACAATGGAAGCCTTTTCAATTCTACCCCTGCAGGCCAGGCGCAGTGGCTCACACCTGTAATCGCAGCACTTGGGGAGGCCAAGGCGAGCAGACCACTTGAGGTCAGGAGTTCAAGACCAGCCTGGCCAACATGGTCTCTACTAAAAATAGAAAAATTAGCTGGGCATGGTGGCACACGCCTGTCATCCCAGCTACATGGGAGGCTGAGGCAAGAGAATCGCTTGAACCCGGGAGGCAGAGGTTGCAGTGAGCCGAGATCACACCACTGCACTCCAGCCTGGGCCACAGAGTGAGACTCCATCTCAAAAAAAAAAAAAAAAAAAAAAACTCTACCCCATCAGTTTTCCTACATTACCAGTATAGCAGTTTCACCACTAGAGTTACACTGCTTGTACTCATTTTGTTCTCTGAATGCAGTCATCAAAGATGACTTTGACATGGGTGATTAGAACATCAAGGTGTGTTTCAAAGCCTGTTGGAATACTTAGTTTGGGGTTTTTTCTAACTGTGTACATAAAGAATGTTTTTGTGTATGGCATGGTTTTGTTTACATCATCATACTTCTGAAATTCATTGCCTGGCACTCTTCCAGCTTGATTTTGCATGTTTTAAAAAGATTCTTGTCATTCTAATTCTAAATTTGGTGTGCTATATTCTAGAGCTTTGATTTTGTGTCTCCCAAAGTTGACAACTAGTGTAAGTCTGAATCAGACAGCTTTTGTTTGAATCCTCTGCTCACCTCACAGTTAATAACAGTGAAATAAAAATATTAAAATAACAGATTGAAAAAAGAGAAGTTACTGAGATAACAGTGAAATAAAAATATTAAAATAACAGATTGAAAAAAGAGAAGTTACGTATCCAGGTGATCAGTATTACTTGAATGGTAGTAATCAAGACTATTGATTGTTGTTCTCTTCTCTTAGATCTTTGCTCTGATAACCATGGCTGTTTTTAGGGTATTAGCTCTTTCTCAAGATCTCTTAAGATGGATCAGTGGCGCAAGGATTGTGGCAGATAACCCATTCATTGTTTTGATTTCTTTCAGATTTCGGCCTATTAAAGGAAGACAGGAAGAACTAAAGGAAGTAATTGAACGTTTTAAGAAAGATGAACACTTGGAGAAAGCCTTCAAATGTTTGACTTCAGGCGAATGGGCACGGCACTATTTTCTCAACAAGAATAAAATGCAGGAGAAATTATTCAAAGAACATGTAAGTTTATTAAGACTGATGCTGTTAACCTATTTGGATAAGAATAGTGAAGTAAATTAAAACCCTAAATGTTAGTTAATACTGAAATTTTAAATTTATTTTTCATAAAACTAATCAGTCTGAAGATCTTGTAACACATACAGTCATTTGCATGACAGTCCAGAGAAAAAACTGGGCCATTCTCAGTGGCTAATGCTTGTAATCCCAGCACTTTGGGGGGCTAAGGCGGGAGTATTGCTTGAGGCCAGGACTTCGAGACCAGCCTGGGCAACATAGCAAGACTCCATCTCTAAAAAAATAAGAATAAAAAAATTAGCTAGGCATGGTAGTGTGTACCTTTGTATTGTAGTTCCGGCTACTCAGGAAGCAGAGCCAGAAGCATTGCTTGTGCCCAAGAGTTAGAGGCTGCACTGAGCTATGATCATGCCACTGCACTCCAGCCCTGGGAGACAGAGCAAGACCATGTCTCTAAAACCAAAAAAAGAGAGAAAACTTTGTCATATAGAGGTGAAATTCATTATGAGCCTTAAGGGAAACAAACCATTAGGTACTCATACAGAGTGAGTACCCTTAACCCAAAAATTTGAAATGCTCCAAAATCTGAAACTTTTTGAACACTGACGTGACACTCAAAGGAAATGCTCACGGGAGAATTTTGAATTTTTTGGTTAGAGGTGTTCAGCTAGTTACCGTAATGCAAATATTGCAAAATGAGAAAAATTGTGACATTCAAAACTCTTGAGTAACAATAAAGTTTGTTACTTAATGATCTTACTTTTTTTGTTTATTTTATTGTTTTTTTTAGAGGCAGAATCTTGCTCTGTCACCCAGGCTGGAGTGCAGTGGCCTGATTATATGGCTCACTGCAGCTTCCATCTCTTGGGCTCAAGTGATTCTTCCTCTCAGCCTCCCACGTAGCTGGCACTAAAGGTACATGCCACCATGTTTGGCTAATGTTTTTTGTAGAGACAGGGTCTCGCTATGTTGCTCAGGCTAGATCTTACATTTTTTCATCATTGCGGGTGGTTTGCTTTTATAATTCTAAGAAAGTCTAGCAGGGTATACCGTTTAAAGTCATTATCAATTTTTTTTTCCTGTTTTAGGTATTTATTTATTTGCGAATGTTTGCAACTGACAGTGGATTTGAAATATTGCCATGTAATAGATACTCATCAGAACAAAATGGAGCCAAAATAGTTGCAACAAAAGAGTGGTAACTATTCTACTAGTATAAACCTTTAATTTAATTTAAAGTTCTCTTTTAAATTATTGTTGAAGTGCTGAGAAATTCATGGTAAGGAATGAAGCCAGAGTTTACCCTGAAGTAGCCAGTGCATCGCTGTTGCCTTGGCCCATCAGCTAGAGTCAGAATGGGGAAATCAGAAGTCTCAGTTGAACCAGATCCCATCTCTAGGCCAAATTGCTTTTCATTTTCCTTTATTGACTCTGGATGCCTGTTCAGTGATGTGATTGCTGAAGGATTGTAGACACCATTATTAGATAACCTGGCTTCCACAGTCAGTCTTCTACTGGCCTAGAAGAAAGGTTGGGGCTAAAGTCTTAATGATCCTAGTTTTATGGGTGGAAACCTCCCTAAAGCATTAGTTGCTTAAAAATACATAAATACACACACACATATATATATATGTATATATGCCAGCTTCAATAAAAGTAGTAGAGTTTGTGGGGGACATTGGCTCACGCCTATAATCCCAACACTTTGGGAGGCTGAAGCAGGCGGATCACTTTAGGTCAGGAGTTCAAGACCAGCCTGGCCAACATGGTGAAAGCCCATCTCTACTAAAAATACAAAAATTAGCTGGGCGTGGTGGCGCACACCTGTAGTCCTAGCTACTTGGGTGGCTGAGGCAGGAGAATCACTTGAACCCAGGAGACAGGCTATAGTGAGCTGAGATCGCACCACTGCACTCCAGCCTGGGCAATAGAGTGAGACTCTATCTCAAAAACGTCAGAGTTGAGCCCAGCTAAAAGGGATAAAAGTTACAGATGAAAGAGAATGTACTACTGTATCTTCTTTCCTATCATGCCTGTTCCTTATGTTATCTCCCAGGAAAAACATGTAGCTCCTCATGTACCCACCCTCCAATATTTCTACCACAAAAATTTGGGGGGTCAGATATCTGAAAATGGATAAGAAAAAGAACCTTATTGCCAGGCCTCTGGAGTGAGTGTGTGTACATGAAATGTGCTTCATTTACCTCAGGATGTATTGAGCCTGCTAGTTGGATTATGTGGCTCCCTGTGTTGCAGATGGGTGTGTAGGTTTGAGATCTAAGGTCCTAGAGCTGTACCGTCCAGTACAGTAGCCACCAGCCCTTGAGTCCTTGAAATGTGGCTAGTCTGAATTGAGAAGCGCTGTAAGTGTGCTATACACACCAGATTTTGTATTAAATTTTATTCCCATTCATAGTTCTTATATTATCTACTGAAATCGTATTTTGGATACTGGGTTAAAATATATTGTTGGCCGGGCACGGTGGCTCACCTGTAGTCCCAGCACTTTGGGAGGCCCAGGTGGGCGGAGCATGACGTCAAGAAATCAAGACCATCCTGGCCAACATGGTGAAACCCCGTCTCTAGTAAAAATACAAAAAAAATTAGCTAGGTGTGGTGGCACGCACCTGTAGTCCCAGCTACTTGGGAGGCTGAGGCAGGAGAATCACTTGAACCCAGGAGGCAGAGGTTGCAGTGAGCCGAGATCACGCCACTGCACTCCAGCCTGGGCAACAGAGCGAGATTCCATCTCAAATAAAATAAAATAAAAAATTGTTAAAGTAATTTCACCTATATTCACTTAACTTTCTCAATGTGGCTGCTAAAAAATTTAAGATTGAAAATTTGGCTTGCATTATATTCCTAGTGGATGGTGTGCTCTAAAGAGTGGCACCGCAATTCCAGATCCTCATAACCCTTACTGCCACTGGTCCCTGCCTGCTTCATCCAGCAGTTAGAAAGTTTAATTCAGTGCCGCGAGGATTTGAGTACTTTCTGCTTGCAAAACACCACACCAGGGGTTTCAGAGACATAGGTGGCATAGTCCCTGTCCTGGTTGAGTTTCCGTTCTCTTGCAGGAATAAGATAGGTACACAAGTAACCATGGCACAAGGCTGTGGAGCTCCAAGGTGAAAGAGAAGATAGCCAGGTGGGGATCCCAGTGAGCTAACTAAAGTATAGACAGCTAGGCCTTTTCAGTTTCTGATATTTATTGTCAGGATTATTTTATTAAAAGAAGCCTTACTATATTTAATTACTAGTAATTTTTAACACATCACATATTTTAAATAGGAAACGAAATGACAAAATAGAATTACTGGTGGGTTGTATTGCCGAACTTTCAGAAATTGAGGAGAACATGCTACTTAGACATGGAGAAAACGACTTCAGTGTCATGTATTCCACAAGGAAAAACTGTGCTCAACTCTGGCTGGGTCCTGCTGCGTTTATAAACCATGGTAAGCTGTATTTCCAAGGTGTTGGCGCTAGTGTTGGGCAATTCCTGCTAACTGCTAGAATGGCCTTGTCAACCTCAGTCAAATCTTTATCTTCCTTTAAAGGAGAATTTGAAATAGAAATTTTTCCACAAACTTATTAAAATAAATGTATATTCCTTTAGTTGAACCTGAGACCTAAACTCCTATCAAAAGTTGTAAAGTTATATGGAAAGCTTATTTCAGATTTCTATAATTGTTCGTGTTTCAGATCTTATCAACAGTTAATTGACTTTATCTTTTGGACATTTTTCAGATTGCAGACCTAATTGTAAGGTAAGCATTAAAAAATTTTTCTTCAAGTATTTTGTTTTTGCTTCAGGTGTGAGTTTCTTACTGAGTTACTTTTATTTTAGTTTGTGTCTACTGGTCGAGATACAGCATGTGTGAAGGCTCTAAGAGACATTGAACCTGGAGAAGAAATTTCTTGTTATTATGGAGATGGGTTCTTTGGAGAAAATAATGAGTTCTGCGAGTGTTACACTTGCGAAAGGTAAGATATTAAGTAAAATGTTCAGCCTAAACATTTTTTGTTAACAACCTGATTATGGGGATTAACCTCACATTATCTCTTCATTGTTTAAATGCAGAGATAGTCTTTATGTTCTTCAGCATAGCAGCCGGTGCAGTGTATATGAACAAAGTCAAATGCTGCACAAGTATTTAGGGACACTGGAATGTCCCTAAATAAATTTAAAATTTCCCTTTAAAATCTCAATATTACCAGCTAAGAGTAGGCCAGCATACAGATGTGCTTAAGGAGAGAATGGTTAATAGCTCACACACATGCACACACGCAATGCCAGAATGGGGCTGCCCCTACTCAAAATGTCAAGTGGAGTTCACCGCTGATAGTCATCTTGCATATTATCAAGCTATGTCTTCTGGAATTTTGGTTTCACAGTTCTTAAAGAGTTGTTCCCTGATGTCAGTCATTCAATAAGGAACCTCTTTTTATGTCTCATCAAGAGTCCTGGAGTCTTTACAGAAATCCCCCGAATCTTCATTAGCAGGACCACCAGTTCATATTGCTCATTATAGTGACTTCTGTATGTGAGAGCACCATGAAGGGAGTGTCACAGACTCAGACAGGCAAGGGCTGCAGGAAGAGTCCCCTTAAAGGCAGTACAGACCACACAGGCCACAGAGAAGGAAACCTGGAGTCAATTGTGCACATCTTGCACTGTGCCAGGCACTTTACTCACCCCACCTTGTTCAGTTCTCACAGATATTCATGAGAGAGCTAGGAGGTGCCCACATTGCAAGTACCAGAACATAAGTATCAGACCCTAGTCAGCCTAACTTCAGAGTCCTCATTCTTTCCACTTCATACTGCTTTTGGAGTTATGATCAAAGTTATTAGTGTCACTTCTCCCACTTTAAAACACCTACAAATAGCCAGCCTAGAGGTTGTAGTGGGCAGGTACCCCAGTCGCCATTTCCCTCCTTTCTGGATAGCCAGGGATTTCCACCTGTGTGGTGAGAGAGGATGGAGTCATAAAGTCACAGTGCTACCGTAGCCATCTCTCTCCCAGCATTGAGTGGGCTCCTTGCCATAAAGATGTGGCAGAAAACCAGTTCCTAGTGCTGCTGCCCCTCTGTCCCAGGGCAGAGGGACATAAAGTTTATCTTTTTCTACATAAAAATTACTCACATGTTGGTTAGATCTTCTACCAGTCCACAGAATACCCTTTAATCTGTAAAGTAGTTTAATTGTAGTTCAATAATTCTTCAAAATCATTTTGTAGAGGAAACAGTATAACAGTTAAGTGCCTGTCATCTGAAATCAGACCGCCTGGGTTGGAATCCTGCAACTCTGCATTTCATTAGCTATGTGATGTGTAGGGAAAGTCACTTAGCTGCTTTGTGCCTTAATTTCCCCATCTGTAAAATGGGGATAACATCAGAACCTATTTTGTAGGGTTGATGTGAAGATTAAATTTGTTATTTCCTGTAAAGCATGTAGAATAGCACACAGTTAATACACAAATGTTAACTACAATAATTGGTTTCTGGTTATTTTCCCATTAGAATATAAGCTCCATGAAGGCAGGGGCTTGTATCTGTTTCATTTTCCGCTATATCCCCAGAATACAGAACAGTATCCTGATGCATAGTAAGTCCTTGATAAATATTTGGTAAATGAATGAATAGAGTAAATATATATAATGCAGTTTTTGGAGGCGGTCCTGAAAAACCTAACCACGATCTCAGGATTCCAAACCAACACCGAAACGGCTCTTTACCTGGTTTAGAACTGCAGGTATAGTCATTTTCCTTGAGCAGATTAGTTCTCTTTCATGAGCCTCTGTTTTCTCACTGGTGAAAATGAGGATAATCCCACCTACTCCACAGGGTTAGTGTGAGAAGTAGATAGAAACGTGTGTAAGTCCTTTTTAAATGGAACAGCATGATGGAGAATAGTGGCCATGGCTCTTGTCAGACTGTTTGAGCAGTTTGATTTCAAGATTGGCTGCATATTTTGAAGTACTCAGAAACACCAAATTGTTTCTGCCTTTACAGAAATTAGCTGGGAAGATGCATCTAGGAGCTCATTCCGTTATTCATTACATATTAACTAAACAGTTACTTAGTGTTAGGCCAAGTGCATGCAGGATAAACAAGACCAGCACAGTGCCAGCTGTCAGGGCAGTTCAGTGAAGGGGACACACACACTGTGCTGAGAGCCAAGGGTAAAAGGAAGAGGCTCCGTGAAGAAGTGAGAATGGACAGAATCGCGTGTGCAGAGACACTGAGTCTCGCTAGACTCTCCAGGATACATTTGAAGCGTGTTTCTCTGCTACACTATACTGACAATAGTAATTGTAATATGTTCATAAGTACTGCACATTTTACTCTAGAAAACTTAAAGCAAAGGCCACGCACATGTGACTCACGCCTATAGTCCCAGCACTTTGGGAGGCTGAGGCAGGTGGATCACCTGAGGTCAGGAGTTCGAGACCAGCCTGGCCAACATGGCAAAACCCCGTCTCTACTAAAAATACAAAAATTAGCCAGGTGTGGTGGTGCGCGCCTGTAATTCCAGCTACTCAGGAGGCTGAGGCAGGAGAATCACTTGCACCCTGGAGGCAGGGGTTGCAGTGAGCCAAGATCACACCATTGCACTCCAGCCTGGGCGACACAGCAAGACTGTGTCTCAAAAAAAAATAAAAAATCCTAATAACAAAAAGCTCCTATAAGCTTATAAGGAAAAGACATAGTCAAATAGGAAAAAAGGTAAAGGAAAAAGAGATGCAGAGATGCTTCACAGGAAAAAAATGGCCATAAATGAAATTAAAACGAGATTAGGTATTCATTTTCACTCATCACTTTGGCAAAAAAGAATTTTTTTCTTTTTTTTGTAGACGGAGTCTTGCTCTGTCTAAGTTTTGATCTCGACTCACTGCAAACTTCACCTTCCAGGTTCACGCAATTCTTCTGCCTCAGCCTCCCGAGTAGCTGGGACTACAGGTGCCCGCCATCACACCAGGCTAATTTTTTTGTGTGTTTTTAGTAGAGTTAGGGTTTCACCATGTTCACCAGGATGGTCTCTTTATCTCTTGACCTCGTGATCCACCTGCCTCAGCCTCCCAACGTGCTGGGATTATAGGTGTGAGCCACCACGCCTGACCCACTTTGGCAAAATTTAAGGGGTACAATGTACCGTTGATGAGGATGTGGAGAAGCAGGAACTCACACCATGCCAGTAGGACCATGATTTGCTCTATCCCTATGGCAAAGTAATCTGGCAATGTTTATTAAAGGGCTGGGCGTGGTGGCTCATGCCTGTAAATCCAACACTTTGGGAGATCCACCTGGGAAGATCCCTTGAGCCCAGCAGTTAGAGACCAGCCTGGGCAACATAGTGAGACCCCATCTCTACAAAAAAAATTTAAAAATTAGTCGGTGGTGGTGGTACACTCTTATCTGATACACCCCAGATACACAGGATGCTGAGGTGGGACGACTCTGTGAGCCTGAGAGGTTGAGGCTGCAGTGAGCCATGATCATGCCACTGCACTCCAGCCTGGGCGGTAGAGTGAGACCCTGTCTCAAAAAAAAAAAAAAGAAAAGAAAAGAAAAAAATTTTACAAGGTCCAGTAGTTTCTCATAGGCAATTAGCAATTGATAATAGTCATAGCAAGTTGTTTTATTATTTTAAGTATAGATTTAAAGTTACTTTTATAATATAGACAGTTTCTTTTGTGAGTTCTAGTCTTGGGTTTCCAGTGGTGATTAAGGCCTCAGCAGCTCATCACATCTGTTAACCTGTAGCCAAGTACCCTCAGCAGTTAAGCTTATTATAAGAAAGTGTGTTCTGTTTGTTTAATCTGTGCTATTTTCTCTTTCAGACGGGGAACTGGTGCTTTTAAATCCAGAGTGGGACTGCCTGCGCCTGCTCCTGTTATCAATAGCAAATATGGACTCAGAGAAACAGATAAACGTTTAAATAGGCTTAAAAAGTTAGGTGACAGCAGCAAAAATTCAGACAGTCAATCTGTCAGCTCTAACACTGATGCAGATACCACTCAGGAAAAAAACAATGCAAGTAAGTAAGGGAGATTTGATAAGCATATCTTTTAAAAGTTTTTTCACACAATTTGCTTTATAAAGTGTGCTTCAGTAGTTTTAAACTTTTAAATACTCAGAGAGACTGGGACTTGTGAGCTTTGGCAGCACTTCAAGGCTCTAGACGTGATTTGAGTAGAGGCACAGTCTGTATCCCACCTCTAACTTCAGTACCGTCCTCTAGACTATTTTGCTTGAATACCTTGGTAACTGGATATGAGTTCTTCATCATATGTTCCAAGGTCATCATATGTTTTAAAGATTTTCAAGGTGTTAGAGACTGTGATGATGTCGCTAGGTCCTGCAAGAAGACAAAAGGACTGAGTAGAATTATTAGACTCTATACATTCCAATGCCTAGCCAGTTTGTTAGAAAAGATGATGGACTTGGGGAATTCATAGCTTCTGGCCTCAAGGCTTCCACCTTTTCATTGCTTGCTGACCTTTTTCAAAACGAACTGACTCAGTTCAGCAGACCACCAGTACCAGACTCAGAATTGTGATAGAGGAGCATTTTGAACAGTGCCGTATTGTGACATGCTGTATTGGCTACTCCAGAAAGTAGGAGTAAAGATGGAAAGGAGAAAGAAGCAACCTCTGAGATTCCAGTGGTGTGTGGGGGCAAGATCTGATGGAAACTGAAAAAGAACGAAGACTAAACAAAGAAAGGAAAGAGAAGAAACTCTAAATGGGCAAAGGAAAGCACATCCTGTTTGTGGAGCTTTGAAATATTGGAACCATTTCTAATTGCTCCTGTTTTTCTGGGTAACACCAGTTTTCTGTAGTTGCCACTAAAGCAGTAGACTCTTGAGTCTCACTTGTCTCTGAGAGAGACAGAAGTTAGAAAGTTTTGACTTGGCGATTCCGAAAGTATGCCTTTGTTGGCACTTAAATGTCCAGTGAGACTTCTTGGCACCTTAGAGCCCTCTGAGATACTGATTATTTTAGGTTCTTCTCCCTACTTTCAGATGTTCTCAGCCCACCACTGGGCACTCTCTTCCACTACAGAGAATCCTGAAGAAAAGGGAAGGTGTTTCCCATGATGGTGAATGTCACTGCCATGAATTCCTGAATCTACCTGCTGCTGGGAGTCAGAGTCCAAGCATAACCCGTGTAGCGTAAAAGCAGTGCTGTAGCCCTATTCCAGTCTTTTTCGTTAATGTCCAGAGTGAACAACCAGAGTTAGTCAATCATTAACTGTTGACTGTTGATTCTCATAATAAATGCAGCATAACGACCATTTGTTTTCTGAGTCTGGTTCCTTGGTGAAACTGGAGACTTGTGAAGCCCATTTTATAAATGCAGACATAAAAACACTTAAAAGCCAGGCATGGTGGCACGCCTGTAGCCCCAGCTACATGGGAGGCTGAGGTGGGAGGGTCACTTGAGCCCAGGAGTTTGAGACCAGCCTGGGCAACATAGTAAGACCTGGTTTTTGTGGGGTTTTTTTGTTTTTATTTTTTTTTTTTGAGACAGTCTCGCTCTGTCCCCAGGCTGGAGTGCAGTGGCGCACTCTCAGCTCACTGCAGCCTCCACCTCCCAGGTTCAAGTGATTCTCCTGCCTCAGCCTCCCAAGTAGCTGGGATTACAGGCACGTGCCACCACATCCAGCTAATTTTTGTATTTTTAGTAGAGACGGGGTTTCACCATGTTGTCCAGGATGGTCTCAATCTCCTGACCTCAGGTGATCCGCCTTGCCTCGGCCTCCCAAAGTGCTGGGATTATAGGCGTGAGCCACTGCACCCGGCCAGAGACCTGTGATTTTTAAACAAAAACACTTAGGTTCGTGCTGCCATCTGTATATGGAGACAGCCACAAAGTTGCCCATGTTGAATGGCTATGTGACGTAGGTTTTTTATGCTTAAGTAGTAACTTTATTACTAGTGTATAGCTACTGAACTCAATATACTACTTAGTTTAAAAGATAAGAATACAAATTTTGGAAGATGTTGGGTGTACTAATATTTATTAATATTTATTAAACCAAATATTTGGGAATATATGTTAATAAACTAAATACTTACTGAAATCCTGCTAGTTCTTGAAGACATACAAAGATGTTTGAGACTTGGGCCCTTTCCTCGGGGAGCTGTATGCCTTAGCTCCAGGATAAGACAGGTGCACAAGTAAGCAGAACAAACTGGAGGAACGGGCTTTCAAGTTCAGAGGGACTGAATAATCGCTTTAAGCTGGAGTCTCAGCATTACAGAAGAAAGGTGCACATTTTGCAGTGACTGCTGATACTGGGGTGCTTGGCTTATTCAAATTCCCTTTCTGCAGCGTGATTGGAGCAATCCAAGGGTCAGTATGACTAACTGAGGTCATGGGCAGAGTGGATAGGCATGGCTCAGTGCTCTCTGAAGGAGCTCAAGGCTTTAGTTGTCTCTGAGACCATTGTATGTTAAGTCATGTTCACATAAGGATTTCTTGAGTTCTTACATGCGTTCTCTTAGGCTGTATTTCTTTTGGTGTTTGTCTCAGCCATCCCCTCCACCTGTCTGAAAGAAAGGCTCTGGAAGCCACAGCTTGCAGGAAAGCCAGCACTGCCAGGCCCTCCTCCCAGGGTGGTGGGTGCACATGCTGTGTGTGTGTTTGCGGAGTGCTTTTTCTGTGTGGCTGTTCATCTTTTTCCTGTGGTGCGTTTAGAATTTAGCAGCTGATAGAGGAACCGCTTTCTTTGAACACATGTATAAAGAAATGTTCTGAGTAGTTGGAAGAAAAATTTTCTTCCATACAGGTGCTTTTTCGGAAAGTGCCTTGAGAGCTGCAGTGTGACTTTGCTTTAGCATCCAGAAGTAGAGACAACAAGGAATCCGTTTTCACAAATCCAGTCCACAGGTCTGAATTAGAATGCCAGGACTGGAGGATTCTGGTTTTTCAGGCCTTTTATGCCTCGCTGACTGGGCTGCCCCCTCTGAAGTTAGTGCTGTGATAGGGAAGGTGAGACTAGAGAGGGGCTCACGAGCAGTCTGTGAAGATACGGACACGGATCTCTGCAGGTGCCACAAGTCAGGACAAGCCCCAGAAGAATCGGCCAGAGGGAGAAGTTGATCTTAACTATGGAGCACCTGTCTTAGATGCAGAGGCTGGGGCACTGCTCCTCACTCCTGCCCTGTCACTCATGTCAAGAGTTGATCTGAACACTCTGCTGAGCCTTCGGGCTGCTTCTGAGTTCTAACACCCCGTTCCAGGTAGCCATTGGCAGTCTGTGCTGGTCACGTCAGATGAAAGCTGCTTGTGCCGAGTAAACTCCTTGAGACCGAGGTCTTTAAAGACCTGTCAAAGGCCTTCTGGATCCTCAAGCTCTGGAGATGCTCAGCTGTGGCCCTTGTATTATCTTAGTTGACGCTGATCGTGTGCATTTCCAGTGCAGCCTGAGTGCTCAAGAAGGCTTTGGTGTCGGTCACAGCTCTTTTGTCTGACTGGAAGTCTTGTGCCACCCTGCCTTATGATTTTGAGGACACCCTGAAATGACCATAATAGGCATGCAGTGGGGCCTTTATTTACCCAGAAGTTGAGGCCAACACCATAATTCTTCTGTAGTACACCTTATAGGCAGCATAAGAGTGATTTTAATGCTCAGGAAGGCCTAACAAGTCCCATCTCTGCCATTCACCAGATGGATGACCTTAGGCACGCTAGTCCGTGTAAGCTTGGTTTTCACAAAGCTTTAATCGCATTCCCTTCCAACAGCGTTCATTAGGATGAATGTGGCCATTTTGCACAGCACCTAGCATGTAGTAATTGCTGAGAAGAATGTGTACCCCCACCTAAAATTACTGTCCGGGTCCATGCATTTGAGATTCGTCCCAGCCACTAGGGAAAGAGTCATACGAGGCATATAAGTCATATGAGGCAAGTTCAAACACAGGCCCATCTTACCCCTTAGGTCATAGTCCTTGGTTTCTTGATGGACTTTTTAAAATCATTGACTTTTAGTTCGTCGTTGTGGCCACTGTCTTCCTCCTTTAGCCTTCACTGTCTGAAATTCTCAACCCCTGCCAGGACAGTGCAGCTTCTTTGGACAGTGAAGGACTCTTGTCACTCTACTGGACCCTCATCTTTGTCACATTTCTCAAATTCTTTGCCTGTCTTTTTTTTCCTTTGATTTGATGAGCATACCTTTTGACAGGGCTTTTGATGAGATAATGCTTTTCAAACAAAATTAGAATACATTGGTAACATGTAAGTGAAATCTCTGTGTTGATGTAATACATAGCATCAAATACATACCCATTTTGTGCTCAAAAATGGAGACTTTATGTTAGTTTAGACACAAACACATAAAAGTGCTTTGGTTTTCTGTTGTCAACAGTGAATGTTTTGGAAGGAGGGATGGGATGGGGAGAGCCGAATTCAGAATCACCATAAAATGGGAGTCATCCAACAGGTAAAAATAAGAAGTACCAAGGAAGGAGCTTCTTGGGTGCTGTGAGAAGACATAGGAAAGGCATTGCGGAGAAAGTCCCGAGAGGCTCCCTCAGAGAGGTGTTGCCTAAGCTGAGTCTTACAGGGGGATGAGAAGTTGGCCAAGTGAAGCCTATTCAAAGCAGAGGGCCTTTCAGACAGCTCTATAGACAGAGGGGAGTTTGAGTCAAAGCTTTTCTTCATGGCAAAGTACAGGCTAAGAAGAGATGTGAGCACAGGTTAAAATTTTAGACTTCATTCTTAGGGCATTAGGTTGCTGAAAGGTTTAAAGCCCAGAAGCTGCATGATACACTAGGAAAGTCATCCTGGCTATGTGGTGGTAAACGGATTGTTGGGAAAACAATAGGAAAAAGAAAACTGCCATAGTTCATGCAGGAGACTGTGACATTCGAGGCAGGGAAGAGTAGACAGGTTGCAGTGACATTGCAGGGGTGGACTCCTTGGCACATGGTGATTGGCTTAGTGAGGCAGTTAAGGAGAGCAGGAGTCAAGGAGGACCTTCAGCTTTCTGCTTTGGCAGCTGGGCATGTGGTGATATTGACCAAGATGGAGACCTCGAAAGGGGACGTCGTCAGGAGACTTGATGGTGAGTTCCATTTAGGGGCTTAGAGACAGTCGGTATTTGGTGACCTGGTTCTGTAATTTAGGAGCGAGTCTGGCCAGAGTTTGGGAACTGTCAGCCTGTAAGTGGTAATAGCTGTGCGAGAATGGGTGCTTGTCACCTGGGGCCTAGGACTACGCAGACCTGAAGAAGAACAGTCTAAGGGGCTGATGAAGGAGGGTGCCAGGGATGGAGAAGGGAACCAGGAGAGTGTGCTCTCTTTGACAGCCAAGAGAAGAAAGGTTTTCTCAAGAAAAAGTGGTTATCAGTGTCACATTCAGAGAAATGAAGAAAGGGAAGGGCTGAAGAGTGTATGCTGGGTTTGACGACAAGAAGTGGTCAGATCACCAAAGGCTGTCTCATTGGAGGAGCAGGCTGGATCCAGATGGCAGGGATTGCTGTTGAGAATATGACATAGATGTGAGTGTTGTGTAAGGGTGCTTACAGTTACGTCATGAGAGTGGAATGGAAAGAGGAGAAATCAAAGGTTGGAAACCACTAAGTTTGGTCATAAATTAGTCCTTGAGAAGGCATAGAATGAGCAAAGGATCATTGTAGCCACATCTGAGAGAGCCAAGCAAAGGGAAGCCAAGCAGTGCAGTCCTTTCTTCACTAGTGTGTATATTGGCAGCACGTCCACTCAGTCCACCTTGTAGGCAAGCAGAAAGAAACCCTTTAGCCAAAGAGTTCCCTATTTTTTCTTATTTTCTAAATTTATTATTTAAAAAAAAAAATTTGCTATCACATAGTTCTGTATAGTTCCAGTGGATAATAAATCACTCATTCTCAAATTGAATCACATTCAAACTCCACCACTCCTACTATTGTGAAAAGAGGCACCACCTTGGTAGCAGCCCACATGTGTAAGTATGTTCTTGGTTCAAACTGTGAATCCCCTTGCTGTGAATTCTGCTGGTTTATGTCCCCTGAAGCCATTTATGAGCCAGTCTATGCGTGCAGGACCTTCTTTGTTTTTGTTTTTGTTTTTCTGAAAGGAAGTTTCACTCTTGTCACCCAGGCTGGAGTACAGTCGTGCGATTTTGGCTCACTGCAACCTCTGTCTCCCAGGTTCAAGTGATTCTCCTGCCTCAGCCTCCCCAGTAGCTGGGATTACAGGCACGTGCCACCGTGCCCGATTAATGTTTGTATTTTTAGTAGAGACAGGGTTTCACCATATTGGCCAGGTTGGTCTCAAACTCCTGACCTCAGATGCAGAGCCTTCTATTCTTGGTGGTTTGATATTTTTGGAATGCTTGTGATGCATTCTTTCTCCTCTTACGGTAACTTACTTGCTTAGCTGGGCGGAAGGAATGGCAGTTGCCCTGGCAACCTGAGGCATGTAGAAAGCGACAGAGATTTTTCTGCAGGATCCTGGTCCTCACTTGGGTGGGCAGTGTGCTGAACTTACCCGTATTTTATTGTTTTTATTCTCCCTGTTCTGGTGAGAGGTGGTGATGATTCATTTTGTTATCGTGGCTTCTCTAGTGAATCTGTAAATGGAGTGTTTTGATTAGGAAGAAGTTTTTCAACTGGACATGCAAGAACTAAGTAATTGAGAAACTGACTTGTGTAGACTTCTATAAATAATAGTCCGGAATGTCAATACAGAGGAAAAATTAACATAGCAGAAAGTCAGTGGCAAGGTCAGAGACACTACAGGAGCAACTTAAGCTTGAGTCACAAATGAAGCCTTTTGAGAAGCCATTCAACTTTATTCTTTATATTGACAGCACGTCTACTCAATCCACATTGTAGGCAAGCCTCGTAAGCATAAAGAAATTCTGTAGCAAAAGAATTATCTAAATATCCTTATGTTTAAAAAAAATTTTCTACCTAGTAGTTCTGTATAATTCCAGTGGATAAGAATACACTCATTCTCAAATTGAATCATATTCATCACTACTCAGGTTGTCATTACCATTAGGGTCATTGTAACCCTTTTCTATCCTGGCCATGGAGGAAAGAAGTTGGATCTCCCTTTGTCCTGAGAGTGTACAATTGTAGCAGCGTGCATCTTCCTTCACTGTGATTGTTGGCATTGGGCAGTCACTGAAGGGACGGGGCTGTGTAAGCTTTGCAGCTCTTCTAAGTTGACAGCCCACTGGTTGCCTCTTCTGGTCCTCAGGGGGTTGAAGGGGACAACTTAGAATAGTGCACTTCTTTTTTGGTAGTGACTGTACTTTTCAGAGTGATAATATATGGTTCTTAGCATCTGTTTTTCTTGTTTGAAACCATTGGGATAGAATTTGTTCCTTAGAGCCCGTGAGTATTATATTTCTATTCTATGTTAATGGCCAAGTGCCGTACTTCCTTTGGGTTAATGAGTAATGGATTTTAGAAACATTTTAAATGACTAAGGAGAATCTGTGAAAGGAAAAAACCATGTTAACTTTCTTTGAAATCTTTTATGTGGGAAACTACTAAATCAGGAGAAGAAAGCATTCGTTTGGGCCAGTGTCATGAGAGGTTAAGAAGCTTAGAGTGGAATCTAGGTCCCTGCTGTGAAAAGCTCCTTAACCATACAACTACTTACCTCGAAAATGAATAGATGCCCCATAAATTAGAAAAGAACTTCAAAGAGAAGCAGTGCAGGGAATGCAGGTGTGCTGGCAGGATCTGCAGCAGGAGCCGTGGTGTTGGTGTTTGTGTAATCTAAACGTGCTGTAGCTAATAGCCTGGGTTTGGGCATTCTTTTCTTGAACTCTGCTGTTACCAAGGCTTTTCACCTTTTTCTCTTTAACCTTACAGCTTCTAACCGAAAATCTTCAGTTGGCGTAAAAAAGAATAGCAAGAGCAGAACGTTAACGAGGCAATCTATGTCAAGAATTCCAGCTTCTTCCAACTCTACCTCATCTAAGCTTACTCATATAAATAATTCCAGGGTACCAAAGAAACTGAAGAAGCCTGCAAAGCCTTTACTTTCAAAGATAAAATTGAGAAATCATTGCAAGCGGCTGGAGCAAAAGAATGCTTCAAGAAAACTCGAAATGGGAAACTTAGTACTGAAAGAGCCTAAAGTAGTTCTATATAAAAATTTGCCCATTAAAAAAGATAAGGAGCCAGAGGGACCAGCCCAAGCCGCAGTTGCCAGCGGGTGCTTGACTAGACACGCGGCGAGAGAACACAGACAGAATCCTGTGAGAGGTGCTCATTCGCAGGGGGAGAGCTCACCCTGCACCTACATAACTCGGCGGTCAGTGAGGACAAGAACAAATCTGAAGGAGGCCTCTGACATCAAGCTTGAACCAAATACGTTGGATGGCTATAAAAGCAGTGTGACGGAACCTTGCCCCGACAGTGGTGAACAGCCACAGCCATCTCCCATGGTGCAGGAGGAAGAACTGGTTCATGAGACTGCACAAAAGGGGGAGGCAAAGTGTCATAAGAGTGACATAGGCATGTCCAAAAAGAAGTCACGACAAGGGAAACTTGTGAAACAGTTTGCGAAAATAGAGGAATCTACTCCAGTGCACGATTCTCCTGGAAAAGACGACGCGGTACCAGATTTGATGGGGCCCCACGCTGACCAGGGTGAGCACAGTGGCACTGTGGGCGTGCCCGTGAGCTACACAGACTGTGCTCCTTCACCCGTCGGTTGTTCAGTTGTGACATCAGATAGCTTCAAAACAAAAGACAGCTTTAGAACTGCAAAAAGTAAAAAGAAGAGGCGAATCACAAGGTATGACGCACAGTTAATCCTAGAAAATAACTCTGGGATTCCCAAATTGACTCTTCGTAGGCGTCATGATAGCAGCAGCAAGACAAATGACCAAGAGAATGATGGAATGAATTCTTCAAAAATAAGCATCAAGTTAAGCAAAGACCATGACAACGATAACAATCTCTATGTAGCAAAGCTTAATAATGGATTTAACTCAGGATCAGGCAGTAGTTCCACAAAATTAAAAATCCAGCTAAAACGAGATGAGGAAAATAGGGGGTCTTACACAGAGGGGCTTCATGAAAATGGGGTGTGCTGCAGTGATCCTCTTTCTCTCTTGGAGTCTCGAATGGAGGTGGATGACTATAGTCAGTATGAGGAAGAAAGTACAGATGATTCCTCCTCTTCTGAGGGCGATGAAGAGGAGGATGACTATGATGATGACTTTGAAGACGATTTTATTCCTCTTCCTCCAGCTAAGCGATTGAGGTTAATAGTTGGAAAAGACTCTATAGATATTGACATTTCTTCAAGGAGAAGAGAAGATCAGTCTTTAAGGCTTAATGCCTAAGCTCTTGGTCTTAACTTGACCTGCGATAACTACTTTAAAGAAATAAACAATTCCAGTCAATTATTCCTCAACTGAAAGTTTAGTGGCAGCACTTCTATTGTCCCTTCACTTATCAGCATACTATTGTAGAAAGTGTACAGCATACTGACTCAATTCTGAGGTCTGATTTGTGCAAATTTTTATCGTACTTTTTAAATAGCCTTCTTACGTGCAATTCTGAGTTAGAGGTAAAGCCCTGTTGTGAAATAAAGGCTCAAGCAAAATTGTACAGTGATAGCAACTTTCCACACAGGACGTTGAAAACAGTAATGTGGCTACACAGTTTTTTTAACTGTAAGAGCATCAGCTGGCTCTTTAATATATGACTAAACAATAATTTAAAACAAATCATAGTAGCAGCATATTAAGGGTTTCTAGTATGCTAATATCACCAGCAATGATCTTTGGCTTTTTGATTTATTTGCTAGATGTTTCCCCCTTGGAGTTTTGTCAGTTTCACACTGTTTGCTGGCCCAGGTGTACTGTTTGTGGCCTTTGTTAATATCGCAAACCATTGGTTGGGAGTCAGATTGGTTTCTTAAAAAAAAAAAAAAAAAAAAATACAATGACATACGTGACAGCTCACTTTTCAGTACATTGTATGTACGAGGGTAGCAGTGTGTGGGATGAGGTTCGATACAGCGTATTTATTGCTTGTCATGTAAATTAAAAACCTTGTATTTAACTCTTTTCAATCCTTTTAGATAAAATTGTTCTTTGCAAGAATGATTGGTGCTTATTTTTTCAAAAATTTGCTGTGAACAACGTGATGACAACAAGCAACATTTATCTAATGAACTACAGCTATCTTAATTTGGTTCTTCAAGTTTTCTGTTGCACTTGTAAAATGCTACAAGGAATATTAAAAAAAATCTATTCACTTTAACTTATAATAGTTTATGAAATAAAAACATGAGTCACAGCTTTTGTTCTGTGGTAACCTATAAAAAAAGTTTGTCTTTGAGATTCAATGTAAAGAACTGAAAACAATGTACATGTTGTAAATATTTGTGTGTTGTGAGAAATTTTTGTCATAAGAAATTAAAAGAACTTACCAGGAAGGTTTTTAAGTTTAGAAATATTCATGCCAATAAATAGGAAATTATAAATATATAGTTTTAAGCACTGCATCAGTGGGAGTTCTTGGCTTATGTTAGTTTATGTTAGTTTATTATGAAAATATCAAAGATTTTTTTGACTAAATTATCAGTTAAACAAAAAGGAGTCAGATTTAATTTGTTTTTTGAAGCACTTTGAGAAAATTAACTTAATGAGCAAATTTTTATTACTACTTTATGTTCAGTACCAGGTTCTTTTCATTTCTCTGGATTATTTTGCAAATCATTGGACAGAGAATTTGGGAATATAAATCTGTAACAGGTGTTTGACACCCGTAGGTCTCTTTATTTCTGGGAAATGTGTACATGTACTTTCTGATATACAGTGTTCCTAAGTAAAAATCAATTTAGGGGATTTGTATAGTGTCTATAGGAAAGTAGCCCATGTCTTGAAATATGAAAAGGAATCTGAAGATAATGAAAAGTCCAGTGGAGAAAATCTCCACTAACTTACCGTTACTACTAATTGATTCCTACTAGTTTCCAGGTTTGGGGGGATACTATTTAAATGATGCTCCTTAAGACTGTTAATTGCCCGTAGGTTCCAAATAGAAATTAATAAGACTCATGAACATTTTTAGAAAGTAGATTGTTTTCTCCTGGTTCTCTAAGGAACTACTTCTGCAGTCTTACATAGTCTCATCCTTGTTTGTTGTGGTGCAGTTGAACTCCTCAGGCGTTTGGAAAGCATGTGTTAGACCTCCTTCCACACCCACCCACACCCCCCTTTGCTGCGTCTGGAGGTCTTCACCAGTGAAGTAGGGCAGGCCACACAGCCTCTCAGGAGCACTTGTCTGAGGCACCTGGAGCACTTTGCAGAGCATATCCAGCCCTCATGGGGTCCCCGCATAGAAATGTGAACCCCTGCCACTGAGGAAGATGAAGGTAGACCCCGTGTCTGGAGGTGCTGGAGGGCAGTGGGTCGCCTCTTGTATTCCCACCTTAGTTTGGGATGTTTTGGAGAGGTTCAGAGACTAAATCTTAAACCTTATTTGAATACCAACAATAGCTATTTTGGGAATTTCAATCTTAAAAAGTGACAAAACACATTTCCCATTTTTCTTCATTTTTCAGCTGAATTTTAGTAACTTATTTATGATGTTTTAATTTTATCATGGCCTCCTCTTTGGAGGCTGACCTTCCCATGGGTCTCAAAGCAGTGACATTTGGTAGTAAATCACTGCCTCTCAGGAGTCGGTATGCACAAGCACTCAGCAGCCACTGTTGATGCCTTCTAGGAAAACCTAATTTCCGTTGGTAAAGGTAGGGGCCTCGGAACTGTTCCGGATCTGCTGTAGAACTTCACCGTGTGGAATGGTGACATCCACACACTGTTGACCAGTTTGGAAGAGGTTGCATTCAATAAAACTCTTAGCTTGAGCTTATGCAATGATTGGTTAAGATTTTGGCATTGTAAGAATTAGGAGATGATTATAGAAACATATGTAAAGTATTCAATTTTCAATCATTTTCAAATTACTGTTATAAATTGTTTTTGCTGAGTTGTAATACTTTTGAGATACAATGTATTCCTTGTACTGAAAGAATGAAAAAGGACTTTTTCAGCATTTGAGGTAAGTTCTTTAACGTTTCATTAAAAACATTTTTTACAAATATTTTGTACATGCACTTGCAGTATTGAGGTTAATCATTTTAATAAATTCGGAAATTAAAACAATTTGGCCGGTGTTCACTGTATCTGGGAAAAAAAAAAAATCAAAGTGGTGACTTTCTCCACAAAATTTTCATGTAAAACAGAATTTGTAAAATCAGTTTCTAAAGCTTTTCAATACCTGTGAGTGTTGAGTTCTCTAGGCCCTGGTCTCTTGTGTCCGGTGCCACTCATTTTTAAGAGAAGAGAGGGTAAACATTCATTCTTCTTTTAGTAGGGAGACTTAAACTACATACCTTCCTAGTCCTTGAACCCAAGAAATGTTTGCCCTCAATATGGAGCACAATAACATTGAAGGCTTTTGCAACCCAAACGCATTAATAGTTCCTGATTACTTGGAGTTGTTTTTTTTCCGCCCTCACCGTATTGGTCAAAGTTAGCATACTCATAACTGGCCTGGATCCTTTTTTCTCCCATTTACTGTTGAAATATGACTGTACAGGAGGGAGGAAACCTGAATTTGCCCAGCTCTGCAACATCTGAGTATCCCTGAGCAAGCTGCTTAATCTCCATATCTCTTTCCTAGCACCTTGCACCATTCTGTGTCAGAGGTCAGTGTGGACGCCTGGTCCCATCATCAGTTAAGTTTCTGGTTGAGCTGCATTCACTCTTGAGGATAATCTGGGTGAGTGGTGCACACACTGGACTAGTCAAGTATTGATTATTGATTTTTCCTAATTGATTGAAGTATCCACCCAAACTTGGGTTCCCAGTATGGAAAAAGGCTAAGCGTGGCATGTGTGTTAAGTACTTAGGAGTCTTATTCAGCATCTCAGGTTTTCTCTCTACTCTTCCAATAGCCAATGGCAGCTAACTTGCTGGGAGCCCTTGTGTGACTTGTTTCTCAAACGTCAACTTTCTGTCACTGACATGCTGCACCGTCGCGCACTCTGCTGCAGAACCCAGTCGCACCCAGAGCAGAGTACAAGCAAGTTGCCAGCTCCAGGGCACTCCCTGTGACTGTGGCACGTGTGACCCTCGCATGCAAGGGAAGGTGAGGTCTCCAGCCTTCTACTCCCTCCCTGATGTCCTAGAGCACATGGGCATTACTTGTGTTTGCTAATGATAGAGCCCAGGGGAAAAGGGAATTTATTGATTTAGAGATGGAATCTCACTCTGTTGCCCAGGCTGGAGTGCAATGGCACAATCTGGACTCACTGCAACCTCCACCTCCCAGGTTCAAGCTGTTCTTCTGCCTGAGCCTCCCAAGTAGCTGGGACTACAGGCACCCGCCACCACGCTGGGTTAATTTTTGTTTTTTTTTGGTAGAGATGGAGTTTAACCATGTTGGCCAGGCTGGTCTCGAACTCGTGACCTCAAGTGATCTGCCCGTCTCAGCCTCCCAAAGTGCTGGGATTACAGGCATGAGCCACCATGCCTGGCTGAAAAGTAAATTTGGATTCTTCAGAAAGGGTACCAGGATTGCTAGGGGCAGTGTGTGTGAAGACTGGGAAAGGGGGTTGCTCACTAACACTGCTTCCACCGTCTGCCACTCATTTTCTCCCAGGCCGTTAAGCTTAACACATATTCATGGAAACTTGTAAAGCTGCTAATCTGGAGGACGGAAGACAGATGCAGACCCGTAGAGACTGCTTTGGTAATGTTCTGAAAAAGCCAGATCTGTTGCCAGATCCTGTGTCCTCCTTGCCAGGTTTGTGGGGTTTTCAGCTGACTCGCGGTAAACAGTGACTTAGGTCTTTTTGGGGCAGCCCACCTTGTTGAGTCTGCTCTGGCTGAAGGGAGGCAGAGCGCTGCTGGGCCTGCTCAGGCACACCAGACTGCTGGAACCGGTGCGAGGCCCTGAGCAGCTGCGGCCCAGTGTGGCAGGAGTGAAGGTACACTTCAGTGTTGTCTGAGCACCTAGTACGTTCTTGGGGTTTGGGGCAGGGAACAAGATTTGAGTCTTCAATGTGGGGTAAAATCAAAGCCATGGGAGTGGGTGTCTTGGTCTCTTTGTGCTGCTATCACAATATCACAGACTGGGCAATTTAGAACCAATAGACGTTTATTTGGTTCATGGTTCTGGAGGCTGGGAAGTTCAAGATGGAGGGGCCAATTCTGGTGAGGAAGACCTTTCTGCTGCATCATCCCATGCTACAGAGAGGGAAAGGGGCTTGACTTCTTTTATCGGGAGCCCACTCCCACGATAACGGCATTAATCCATTCATGAGGCAGGGCCTTCATGAACTAATTGCCTCTTAGACCCCACTTCTCAACACACTGTTGCACTGGGGGCTGAGTTTCCAGCGTGAACCTGGAGCCGCGCTCAGACCACAGCAGTGAGCTAGCCTAGGGAGCTGGCTGAGGGCAGCCCCTGCACCCACCCTCACTGAGGCATGGGGGCGGCAGGAAAGGCTGCTCCCCCGCCATTGGTCCTCGACCTCAGAGAGCTGAGCTTAGGCCAGTGCTTCAAGGAAGAGCCAGATGGGTTGAGAGGGTGGAGGCAAAGTTTGTCTGTGAAGGAGGAACGAGGGAGGATGACCACTGGGAAGGGAAGAGGTTCATTTCATTAATAGGAGACGCAAGTTTAATCTTGGAGGCGGGGAACTTGCATAGGGCTACGTGTGTTCTGAGAAAGAAAGTGAAGGACTTACTCGGAGTAGGGCCTCGGGGGGGTCTTCAGAGACTAGATCTGTCTTCCTTCCAGGAGGAAAAGAGGATTTGGGATGTGGTGAGGGAGCTGGTCCAGAGTGAGGCTTTCTCTCTTGTCTGGAAAGTAGGAGGCATCTGAGAGTGAAGACAGGAGGGCCAGGAGGTTTGAGGGGTAAGAAGGAGGTTTGAAATTGAGAATGGGAAAGCATGCTGACTGTGGAAACCTAGTTATCATTCATTAAGGAAATATCTACTCATCACTTTCAAGGTACCAGTCAGTGTCCTGAGCCCAGGCTGGTGGCCAGCACTTCCCTGCACAGGTGCGAGCCTCTCAGGCACACGTGGGCCTTTACCCAGGTGGAGACCACAGAAGACGGCAGGGCTGGGGGCCCTAGGGTTCAGGTTGGCAGGAGAAGAGATTGCATGAGAAGCCGTACATACCTGCAGGTCAGGGAAGAAACGGTGAGTCTGTGAGCTGAGTGTGTCACTAGACAGGTGAAGGTGGAGGTGTTTGAGTCCTGGAGGCTCCCCGTGGGCAGAGGACTGCCAAGCATTGGAGCAGTAAGCACGTGTGGAGGGCAGGCGGAGGATGGGCGCTCAGAGCTCTGGAGGGGCCACGCTTTCCTGTGAGAACAAGGTCCTAGACCGGGCCCTGGTAGTGGAGTGGTCACAGTTGTGAGAAATTACGGCATTGGTCACCGAAGATGATGGCAGACAACCTTAATGGTGGGCCTCCAGTGCACTTCCAGTGAGTGCAGGCTTCTGGGACCCAGAGCCCCGGGAACAAAGCAACACGCCCCGGGGGGCTACCACACTCCATACAGGCAGCCAGACAGAAACTGGGCCTGTGGGGAAACGAATGGGGAATGCCCCACTCAGGGTGGTGGTGCTCTGGGGCAAATATGTTCTTAATAAACAAGGAAATCGGCCTGCCTGAGATCGTGCAGCTGGTGGCAAGTGACAGAGCCAGACATTAACCCCAGGCTCTAAGGCACCAGCTTGTTTGTTTTTGTTTTTGTTTTTGTTTTGAGACAGGGTTTCACTCTGTCACCCGGGCTGGAGTACAGTGGTGTGACTATGACTGACTGTAGCCTTGACCTCCCAGACCCGAGCCGTCCTCCTGCCTCAGCCTCCTGCTGAGGAGCTGGAACAACAGGTGCATACCACCATGCCCCACTAAATTTTTTACTTTTTGTAGAGACAGGGGGTCTCCCTATATTGCCCAGGCTCGTCTCAAACATCTAGAGAACACAGGTAAGGACCACAGAGCTGCCAGTGCTCCAGAGACCCCCAGCCCCAGCTGCACAGCCCCACCTTTGCCAGGGTGATTCTGGAAGTCTCTGTCTCCTCGGCATTCCTGTGGGTCTACTTGGGAGGCTGAGGCTGGAGGATCGCTTGAGCCCAGGAGTCCAGCCTGGGCAACATAGCAAGACCAATCCATCTCTTTAAAAGAAAAAAAAGGCCAGGCGTGGTGGCTCACGCCTGTAATCCCAGCACTTTGGGAGGCCGAGGCAGGCAGATCACGAGGTCAGGAGCTCGAGACCAAACTGGCTAACATGGTGAAACCCCGTCTCTACTAAAAATACAAAAAATTAGCCGGGTGTGGTGGCGGGCGCCTGCAGTCCCAGCTACTTGGGAGGCTGAGGCAGGAGAATCACTTGAACCTGGGAGGCAGAGGTTGCAGTAAGCCGAGATCGTGCCACTGCACTCCAGCGTGGTGACAGAGCAAGACTCTGTCTCAAAAAAAAAAAAAAAAAGAAGAATCCCTGTGGGCGAAAAATAGGAATCATTGCTTTCTACCCACTTTCCATGCAGTTATGTGGGGCCAAAAGTCTGTCTAAAGATTATGGCCCAGATAAGTGAGGTGATCCACACCCATTGTCAAATATACTTAAGGAGCTTGAGAAGTGGGAGAGGTGCCACTGCCCAAAGCACAGGCTCCTGGGAAGCCACAGGTGTTTGCTGGCCCTCACGCACTCCATGGGGGCAGGCCTCTTGTTATCCAAAAGGGTGAGTCAAACACCCTGAGTGTTTTTTCGTTTTGTTTTGTTTTTCTTTTTTTCTTTTTCTTTTTCTTTTTTTTTTTTTTTCTGAGACAAGGTCTCGCTTTGTTGCCCAAGATTGGAGTGCAGTGGTGAAATCTTGGCTCGCCACAGCCTCGACCTCCTGGGTTCAGGTGATCCTCCCACCTCAGTCTCCCAAGTAGCTGGGACTATAGGCACAGACCACCACACCCAGCTAATTTTCTGTATTTTTAGTAGAGATGGGGTGGGGGGGGGTCTCATCTCACCGTGTTCCCCAAGCTGGTCTTGAACTCATGACCTCAAGTGATCCACCCACCTTGGCCTCTCAAACTGCTGGGATTACAGGTGTGAGCCAGCATGCCCAGCCTGGACTTGGTGATTTTAATAGCGACTTGACAGAAATGTCATCCAGGGGCAAAGGAATAACTGCATTTGATGAGGAGAAGGTTTCTTGTGTTATTCTCTAAATTATTACTGTGATTCCCCTCAGGACAAGTGTTTTCTCTCATGGGGCAGATGCTAGAAGCTATAATTACACGAATGGGAAGCAGGATTCTATTTACAGAAAGGCAATTTACATCTCAGAAGCACGTCTGCAAAGCACGTTACACTTTTGCCACTCTTCATGTGTGTGGTTACTCCCTGAGCAGCAGGCTGGGGTTGGGTAATTTTGATTTCATCACACCAGCCTCAGTGGGGATGGCAAGCTGGGCACTGATTGGAAGTGACTGGGAGCTACAGGCCAGGAATCTTGGACTTAGCTGTTCTCCAGAGTGACTCTTCTTTTTCCTTTTTTTTTTTTTTTTTCTGAGACAGAGTCTCACTCTGTCGCCCGGGCTGGAGTGCAGTGGCGCGATCTCGGGGGCACTGCAATCTCCGCCTCCCAGTTCAAGCGATTCTCCTGCCTCAGCCTCCTGAGTAGCTGGGACTACCAGCGTGCACCACCATACCCAGCTAGTTTTTGTATTTTTAGTAGAGAAAGGGTTTCACCATGTTGGCCAGGCTGGTCTCAAACTCCTGACCTCAAGTGATCCGCCCACCTTGGCCTCTCAAAGTTCTGGGATTACAGGTGTGAGCCACTGTGCCTGGCCCAGAGTGACTCTTCTATACACAAAACTCTAATATCCTCCTCCTGCCAGTCAAACCACATTTTTCTTCTGCGGTAAGCGGCACGCTGGGGAGGCTGAGCTAGGTGTGGTGGCACATGACTGTCATCCAAGTGGACCAGAGCTGACTCAGGCACCCGCTTGGCCTGGGGCAAGGCTGGGGGGCACCTGCCTTGCCTCACTTGTTCCCAAACCTCAGGTTTCTAACTTGTAAAGCAGGGGGAGTGAAAGCGCTCTGGGTTTGTTGAGGATTCAGCAGGAGAGTGCCCATCGTGCCCTTCACAAGGGTCTGCACCTGAGTCAGTTGGTACCCATGTCCTGCCTCAACAGTCTGTGGGTGCACCCCAGACACCTCATGCGCCCTGCTCTGCCTCTAACCTCTGCCCTCCTCAGCTGACACTTACTCAAGCTGCCTTGATCACAACCTTCTCCAGCCCAGCTTCAGTACTCAGACGATCCTGGATCCCGGTTCTATTTTCCCCTGGCTGATGCCCCTCTGTCAGTCACACCGCCTCTGTTTACCCAAAACCTCTGCTCCAACCCCAGGCCTCTCCTTCCAAGGGAGTCTCTCTGGAGTCATCTGCTCCCTTGACAGCCTTCCCTATTTGACTGCCGAATAAGGGCTGCTCACTCAAAAGGCACAGGGGATATGGGGGTGATTGAAACCCACTCCTTTCCCTCCAGGGAAACACACACGAACATCAGTAAAATGTGGTAATTGCCAGGATGCGTGTGTGGAAGAAGCGTGGCAGGAGGACCAAGGAGAGTGCCCCCTGTTTCTGCCGGGGAACCAAGCAAAGCAGGCTTCATGGAGGAGGTAAAATTAAGAAGGGTCCTGAGAGATGAATAGGAGTTCATAAGCCCAAAGGGCAGAGATGGTGGACACCTGCAAAGTCCTGGAGACATGGAAGGACAGGGTGTCTTATGGAAAGGGGGATGAGAAATTCAGCGTGGCCAATCCAGAAAGTTTAAAAGGGGATGATAGCTGGCTGGACACAGTGGCTCACGCCTATAATCCCAGCACTTTGGGAGGCTGAGGCGGGCAGGAGATCGAGACCATCCTGGCTAACACGGTGAAACCCTGTCTCTACTAAAAATACAAAAAATTAGCCGGGCGTGGTGGCGGCCGCCTGTGTCCCAGCTACTGAGGAGGCTGAGGCAAGAGAATGGTGTGAACCCGGGAGGCGGAGCTTACAGTGAGCCGAGATCGTGCCACTGTACTCCAGCCTGGGCGACAGAGCGAGACTCCATTTCAAAAACAAAAAACAAAAAACAAAAAAACAAAAAGGATGATAGCTGAGGACCATTGACCTTAGGAGACAGGGGGGCATCTGCCTCTAGGTGAGGGCCCTGATCAGGCACCCTAGGGGCAGATTCTGTCTTCACCACCTCCTGATTTTGCAGCTTTTCCTATCTGAGCCTTAGTTTCTGATCTGTAAAATGGAGATGATAATAGTACCCAACTCACTGAGGATGAAATAAAACAGCAAAAGATGCATGAACACCACGTTGGGTGCGTGGTAAGCGTTCGGTAACTGTTAGCAGCTTTTGTTATTTCCTGGAATCTAATAGCAAACCTGTACTTTTCTACTGGCTTCAACTAATCAGCCCCAGCCCCAGCCCAGCCTTCCAACTTCCTCCTGGCCCCCAGCCCCAGCCCAGTCTTCCAACTTCCTCCTGGCCCCCAGCCCCAAGTGTGGCCCAACCATTCCAGGGCTGGGTGTCTTCCCAGAGCAGAGAGATCCAGGCCTCCCACAGTACAGAGAGGCAGGGACAGTGACTTGCCTGGGGGCACACAGTGAACAGGAGCAGGGGTAGCCAGGGCTTGAACCCAGGGCAGTAGCTGCCCTTCCCTGACTGTCGGCTGTGGCAGGCAGTGCCCCAGAAGGGCTGCTCTGGGCTCTGAGCCAGCAGCAGCCCAGCCAGCAAGGAGGTGGCCGCTGTTGACACATGATAACATGTGTTTGTTTAGCTAGAGCCACTTACCAAAGGGGCATTCAACTCCCTGCAGCAGGGAGCTGAGCTTGAGGCCAGAGTCTTTCTGCCCTTCCTCCCTGACACCCACAAGGGCTGCTCTGGCCTTAGAGGTCGCCTGGCTGGAAACTCACAACTGTGTGTCTCCTGGATGTTTGGGAACACGCAAATCCAACAAGGTTCCACATCGCTGCTTCTGGGCGGTGTAGCCCGAGGCTCCAAGTGGGACAGCAGTCCCAGTGCCCCCCAGCCTACCAGCTCTACCACATGGAGTGCTCCAGGCTGGGGACCCCTGGGAGGCCCTGAGGAGTGGTGGCTTAAAGAAGTGGGGGCACTGCTGGTCGGTGGTCTCAGCGCTCCCCTGGGTCATGGAGGTCTTTGCACTTGCTTCTCCCTCTGCCTGGGACCCCCTCTCTGCCCCACCCGCTCAGGTCTCTTTGTAGATGTCACCTCCCGAATCTTCCCTTACCCCTTACTGCCATCCCGGGGCTTCCCTCCCCTTAGCCCTGAGCCCTCCAGCCACATGGGGTCCTTGGGGCCAATGTCAGGCTGATGGGGAAGGGGCTTCTTCTCTGGGAAAGGAGCCCCCAGAGACTCCAGCCTCCATAATTCGGCAGGATTCAGGTCACCCTGAAGTCAAAACCTCAGGCTGCCAGCCGCTGTCAGAGCCCCTGGGCCAGCCCAGACCCCTCCCACCCAGGAGGAGTGCATGGAGCCCAGGAGGCCATGTTGGGCATGGAGCCCAGGAGGCCATGTTGGGCAAACAGGCTGTGCCCAGACAGTGCCCCAAGACCAACTCATCACACCCAGTGAGTCCTGGCAGAGAAGGAGCCAGAAGCCGGGGGCAGAGCTTTCTCTGGGTTGGGCAAACGACGTGGCGTGAGGTCTGAGCAGCCTCTGGCTTCACCCTGCTGCTGCCACAGCCTGTGTGCCAGGAGAGCTCAGGGGACTGGCAAGAAAAGAACTGTCCTCGGGCTGGCCCTCTGCCTACTTCCTGGTATAGAACTCCCTGCCCCAGGGGTTCCCACACGGCCCTGAGGGCTGGGCCCCAACAGCACAAAGCTCAAAAACCCAGCCTCCCAAGGTGGGCGGAACACCTGAGGTCAGGAGTTCAAGACCAGCCTGCCCAACATGGCAAAACCCCGTCTCTACTAAAAATACAAAAAATTTGCTGAGTGTGGTGGTGGGCGCCTGTAATCCCAGCTACTCGGGAGGCTGAGGCAGGAGAATCGCTTGAACCTGGGAGGTGGAGGTTGCAGTGAGCCGAGATCGTACCATTGCACTCCAGCCTGGGCAACAGAGCGAGACTTCGTCTCAAAAAAACAAAAAACAAAAAACACCAGCCTCATCCAGCTTCAAGGGGCCAGCCTCCCCCAACTGCCTTTGCACAGCCAAGAAATACAGAGAGGGAAACTGAGGCCCAGTGACGGGCCAAGCATGTGTGTCAGGCAGGGGCAGAGCTGGCACGAGGCCCCGTCTCTCCTCCAGACGAGAAGAAGGGAAAGTGTGCTCTGGTCGGGGAGTAGCGCTGCAGGCTCAAAAGAAGGAATGAGAGAGAGAGGTGCAGGGTGCCCAGTGATGGGCCCAGTAGGGAGATGGGGCCTGGCACGGCCCCATCCTGAAGCTGCTCCTCCCACCCCCAGTGGGGCAGCCAGGTTAGCATGTGACCCCTTGGCTGGCAGACACGCAGAACAGGGCTGTCCTGGAGATGAGCCAGGTGTGACCCATGCCCCCATACCAGGCAGCATTCTGGGCACTGAGTCACAGACCTGAGGTTCCCAGCCATTACGTCAGGTAAACAGACTGCAGTAAGGGTGACAGCGTGTTACTGACCATGTGGCTTCCAAAGGCCATGGTGTCAGCCGGGTTCAGAGGGGTCCTGTTGAGAGAGGCTGACCTTGGACTCTGGCCTCCAGAAGCTGCAAAGGACTGGCCTCTTTCCCTCCTCCAGCTTCAGCCACCCCCAGACCAAGGCACTAGACGGTCCAGCTCCTACAGCCACAGCACCCTGGGGCTGTGTGCAGGGAAACTCACTCCAAGATTCCATGCATTCATTCACTCACTCATTCATTCATTTATGCTCTGTTTGCTGAGCCTCCACTCTGTACCATCATCTACATGGGGCACTCCTTGGGCATCAGGGAATTCCCTCTCCTTGCCCTCAGGTTGTCCCAGTCTGACCGGGGAGACAGACAGACAGACAGACACACACACACCATACACATCACACACACACACTATGGTTGGGGCTTCGATGAGTACAACGTAGGTTATGGAGTACACAGAGAAGTTGTGCATGTGTGTGTGTGTGTGTGTGTGTGTGTCTGTGTCTTCCTGGGGTCGGGGGAGGATTGTAGGCACAGCAGAGAAGACTTCTGGGAGGAAGTGTCCTTTGAGCTGGGTTTTGAGGGAGAAAGAAGAGTTGGGCCACAGTGGTGAGGAAGGGTCCTACGGCCTTCAACACTGCCTCAGCAGCTGCAGCAAAGCAGCAGTAGAGCCCCTCCCACATCCTTCACCCCCACCTCACTCACTCACAACAGCCTTACCTCCTGGGATGAGAGCTGAGGCCTCAGACATGGCCCACAACCTCACACTAACTCGTTTACAACTAGAACAGCACTACTTTAACAAGACACTGATGATGTTTTATGTGTTTTTATTTTATTTTATTTATTTATTTTTTTGAGACAGAGTCTTGCTCTGTCGCCCAGGCTGGAGTGCAGTGGTGCAATCTCCGCTCACTGCAAGCTCTGCCTCCCGGGTTCATGCCATTCTCCTGCCTCAGCCTCCCGAGTAGCTGGGACTACAGGCGCCCGTCACCATGTCTGGCTAATTTTTTTGTATTTTTAGTAGAGACGGGGTTTCACCGTGTTAGCCAGGATGGTCTCGATCTCCTAACCTCGTGATCTGCCTGCCTCGGCCTCCCAAAGTGCTGGGATTACAGGTGTTAGCCACCGTGCCCAGCCCACCTGGCTATTTTTAGTTATTTATGTATCTTGAGTCAGGGTCTCATTCTGTTGCCTAGGCTGGGGTGCAGTGGCATGATCACGGCTCATTGGAGCCTCAACCTCCAGGGCTCAGGTGATCGTCCCACCTCAGCCTCCCAAGAAGCTGGGACCACAGGCATGTGCCATCATGCTTGGGTAATTTTTGTATTTTCTGTAGAGACGGGATTTTGCCATATTACCCAGGGTGGACTGATGATGTTTTTAAAAGAAGATAGGCCAGCGCGGTGGCTCTTGCCTGTAATCCCAGCACTTTGAGAGGCCAAGGTGGGCAGATCACAAGGTCAGGAGATTGAGACCATCCTGGCCAACATGGTGAAACCCCGTCTCTACTAAAAATACAAAAATTAGCTGGGTGTGGTGGTGTGCATCTTTAGTCCCAGCTACTCGGGAGGCTGAGGCAGGAGAATCACTTGAACCCGGGAGGCAGAGAGGAGCTGAGATTGCGCCACTGCACTCCAGCCTGGGCAACAGAATGAGACTCCGTCTAAAAATAAATAAATAAATAATAAATAAATAAAAGAAGATAAAGAGGAGTTTTTGGTGGAATTGTAGAATTCAGGGTCTGGGATCACACAGACCTAGGTTTGAGCATAGATTCAGCCACTTATTGGCTGAAACGTTTGTCTTTCTGAGCCTCCATTTCTTCATCTGTGAAATGGGTGCTCATGAAGCTTTGGCAAGGCTGAAGTGAGGTGACTCATCGGATGTGTCCAGCATAGTGCCTGGCCTTGGGTCAGCTCTCCGTAAGGCCCTGATCTTGGCTGTTAGAGAGGTTCCTGAGACAGAGGCTGGGCCGGGCACTTGCTGTTTGGAGAAGGGGAGGAGACATTATTCTCCCCTCTCCAAGAGAACATTCCGTCCTCAACTGTTTCTCACACTCTGAGCTCCAGCATGTACCTGCCGCCTCTCCAGACTCCATCCAGCTACTGCTGCCAAGGCGAGGAAGAAAGGATGGCCACCATCAGCAGGGCTGGCGACACCGGGGCCTGCGTTCCCCCGTCAGGGTCATTCACTACTTCTGACTCCTGGAGTCCATTACCCCCTCTTTGGAAAGGTCACCTCCCCATTCTCAGTTCATGTGGCTCAGGGAGGACAGGCCTTTCCTGACCCCAGCCTACTCCATGGCTGGCCTTGAGAGGGCGCACCCCCCGGGCACTGTGACTGGTCAGGGATGAACATATCACCAAGCCTGGCCAATGAGACGCAGCCTGGGGACTTCAGCTGGGACCCTGAGGCAAGGTGACCTCTCTCTCCACTGGGGTAGCCTCATGGGTGAGCCTGAAGCTGGAGGCCACCATCTTGTTGTCGCAGGGGAGAGGCTGCCAGGGAGGAAGCTGGACCGCCAGATGTGCATCTGAAAGCCCAGGTGCCTCAACCTGCAGCCCAGAGAAAACCTCCAGGCCTCTGCCAACCTGCCTCGGTGCAGCAAGAGTCCAGCCTGGGCAAGGGGATTCGGAGGCTTGAGCTCAGGCCCCAGGCCAGCCCCAGCACTGGTCTGCTGCACAACCCAGGGCCAAGCACTGCCTTGTTCTGAACTTCTGTCAACAGCAGGCCCTGTCCCTGCCCTGTGGAGTGCACAGGGCTGACAAGGCCCAGGCAAGGAGACAAGGTGGACAGGTGAGGGCCACGGCAGTCCCCTACCCCACAGGGCAGCAGCCCTAGGAGAGGGAGGGGCGGCAGGCTGGCCCGCCTGCTTCCCTCACCCTGCCATGCCAGTTCCCCAACCGGCGTCCTGGCCTCCCACGGGGCACTGACCCACAGCCAGGGAGAAACAGACAAGCTGGAAGCTTCACACTCCTGGGTTTGAATTCACACACCACCACCTCCCAACTGTGTGATTCGGGGCAAATGACATCACCTTTTTGAACCTCACTTTCCTCATCTGTTACCAGGAAATGGAAAGAGCGCCTCATCGGCCATCACCGCAGGCACTGGGCTTGTGTGTCCCCAGTGTCGCCCTGGTTTATCTCCACGTCCCCATGAGAGACGCCACCACTGCCTGTTCCAAATGAGGAAACAGGAAAATGAGACTCAGGCACATGAAGTGACCAAAAAACCACAAACCCACAGAACTGGCAGAGCCGGGCTCGCACCCCCAGCTTTCCTGTTCTAAAACCAGTCCTGCCTCAGCCTCCTGGGGCCTGGCACCCGGTGAGTGCTTGGCACAGGGGCTTGGCACCAGTGAGTGCTTGGCAAATGCTGGCTATTAACCTAGAAGGACATTTCTTGGGGTAGGAGGCCCTGGCTGCTTGTTGAGCTGCCCCACACCTGGTGTCCCTTCTGCAATGTGGAATTCCCCACTGAGGGGGTCTTGTTGAGCGCAGGGACCAGAGCCTTGTTCCTCCATTCCCCAGCCTCTAGAGCTCAGGCCTATAGGCCCAACTGCTTTGCCTTAACACCTCTGTCTCATCAAGGTTCAGTTGGGAAAATGGCATTTCAAGCAGGAAAGGACTGAACATGGGGAATTTGAGGCTTGCAAAACCATCCAAAGAGCTGAGGGGCAGCCACACCTGGTCCAGAAGTTAGGATTTGTAGCCGGGCATGGTGGCGCATGCCTGCGGTCCCAGCTACTCAGGAGGCTGGGGCAGGAGGATTGCTTGAGCCTGGGAGGTCAAGGCTGAAATGAGCCATGATTGCACCACTGCACTCCAGCCTGGGTGACAGAGAGAGACCCTGTCTTAAGAAAAAGAAAGAAAAGAAACTAGGACTGGAGGAACTGCAGGAGCATGCACCACTGTGGAGGGCTGGTCAGCCCCAGGAGACCCCCAGAAGTCACTGGCAAAGTGTCACATCTGGCAAAGCCCACTCCTGCCTGCCACGGCACCTCCCCACAGCCTTCCAGGTGTCAGGTAAATGCCCATGACTGACAGGCTGTAACCCAGAACCCTGCTGCAGGGGCTTCGAGGAAACGTGGCTGTCAGGCTTCCAGCCCCTGCAGCCCCCGGCAGCCACAGAGCAGGGAAAATGGTGCTGAGTGTCCAAGGCCCTCAGCCCTAAGAGGACTGCAAAGTGCCCTGCACTGACCTGGCACACAGGTGCCCCCAATGCAATGCCGCCTCCTCCTCCTCATGTGTGTGGTCCTGGGCAGGTTGCCAGATTGCTCTGTGCCTGCCTCCTTGTCTGCAAAATCAAGATAATAATAACCCCCACCCCACAGGGCTAACGTAAGGATTCTTTGTGATAATCCATGTAGAAAGTTTGGCACAGGGGCCTGGCACCCCAGTGACAGCTCAACAAATGCTGGCTGTTATTATCTTAGAGGACATTTCTCGGGGTAGGAGCCCCTGGCTGCTTGTTTAGCTGCCCCGCATCTGGTGCCCCTTCTGCAATGAGGAATTCCCCACTGAGGGGGTCTTGTTGAGCATGGGGACCAGAGACTTGTCCCTCCATTTCCCAGCCTCTAGAGCTCAGGCCTATAGATTCCTCCACAAAGAATCAGGGCCCATTGGGACCTCTTCCCAGTGGCTATGGCCACAGCATCCCAGAGTGGCACTGTCCCCAATGGTGACATCCACAGTGTCAGCAGTGGTTACAGTGGCCCCTAGACCAGCCTATTCCTGGGGTAACCCGGGCTGTGGGGCAGCTTCCTACCTCCTTGAGCTCCTCCTTCTTTCCAAGCCAGGTTTCCTAGCCTTCCCAGGGTTCTAAGAAAAACCTTCCAATAAATTATTTTGCTTCTTAAGTTAAGGTGGGTCGGTACCTTGTCTGCAACCTTGGGGCTGTGATGTGGGGCTGTGGTTCTCACAACAATTCTGGGGAAAGATTTGAGAGTGAATGAAGGTGAACCAGGACACATCCATGGATGGGAAAATATGTGGCCACTGAAGGTGGTATTTTCTTTTTTCCTTTTTTTTTTTTTTTTTTTTTTTTTTTTGAGATGGAGTCTTGCTTTGTCATCCAGGCTGAAGTGCAGTGGTGCAATCTCGGCTCACTGAAACCTCCGCTTCCTGGGTTCAAACAATTCTCCTGCCTCAGCCTCCCGAGTAGCTGGGACTGCAGGCATGTGCCACCATGCCCAGCTCATTTTTGTATTTTTAGTAGAGACAGGGTTTCACCGTGTTGGCCAGGCTGGTCTTGAACTCCTGACCTCAAGTTATCTGCCTGCCTTGGCCTCCCAAAGTGCTGGGATGAAAGGTGTGAGCAACTGTGCCTGGCCTGAAGGTGGTATTTTCAAAGAACATTTGCAACGACTTGGGGGGACGGGCACAGTAGCTTATTATGCCTGACATCCCAGCTACTTGGGAGGCTGATGTGGGAGTATCACTTGAGCCCAGGAGTTCGAGGCTGCAGTGTGCTATGATTGTGCCACTGCACTCCAGCCTGCGCAACAGAGCGAGACCTCATGTCTGAAAAATGAAAAAAAATTACTCGGGAGCCAGGGGCAATGATTGTGCTAAATGTTTCAGTTGAAGTGCAACTGACATGTAATAAAGTCCACAAACCTTAAGGTACAACTCAATTTTTTTATATGGTGGTAAAATGTATATAACATAAAATGTAACGTCTTAACCATTTTTAAGTGTACAGCTCAGTGGTGTTAAATACATTCACAACATGACTCAACTTTTTTTTTTTCTTTTTTGAGGTGGAGTTTCGCTCTTGTCACTTAGGCTGGAGTACAGTGGCGCAATCATGGTTCACTGCAACCTTCACTTCCCAGGTTCAAGCAATTCTCCTGCCTCAGCCTCCTGAGTAGCTGGGATTAGCGCCTGCCATCATTCCTGGCTAATTTTTATACTTTTAGTAGGGTTTCACCATGCTGGCCACACTGGTCTTGAACTCCTGACCTCAAGTGATCCACCCACCTCAGCTTCCCAAAATGCTGGAATTACAGGTGTTAGCCACCGTGCCCAGCCCCAAGTATCTTTTATTTCTTTTTTTGTTTCTTCTTTTGAGATGGAGTTTCGCTCATTGCCCAGGCTGGAGTGCAATGGCTCGATCTCGGCTCACCACAAACTCTGCCTCCCGGGTTCAAGCCATTCTCCTACCTCAGCCTCCCGAGTAGCTGGGATTACAGGCATGTGCCACCATGCCCGGCTAATTTTGTATTTTTAGTAGAGATGGGGTTTCTCCATGTTGGTCAGGCTGGTCTCTAACTCCTGACCTCAGGTGATCCACCTACCTTGGCCTCCCAAAGTGCTGGGATTACAGGTATGAGCCACTGCGCCCGGCCTTCTTTTTTTTTTTTTTTAAGATGGAATCTTGCTCTGTCCTCCAGGCTAGAGTGCAGTTGTGTGATCTCAGCTCTCTGCAACCTCTGCCTCTCGTGTTCAAGCGATTCTCCTGCCTCAGACTCCCGAGTAGCTGGGATTACAGGCGCACGCCACCATGCTCAACTAATCTTAGGTACTTTTTTTAGTAGAGATGGGGTTTCACCATGTTGGCCAGGCTGGTCTTAAACTCCTGACCTCAGGTGATCCACCCACCTTGGCCTCCCAAAAGGCTGGGATTATAGGCGTGAGCTACTGTGCCCGGCTAACTCAATTATTTTTGACAAGCCATGTGCCTATGTAACCACCACCTAGCTCAAGATACAGAACATTTCCAGCCCCCAGAAGGCTCCCAAGTGCCTCTTCTCAGACAATACTTGCCAAAAGTAAACCATTATCCTGAACATTATCCTCAAACTCTCATAGATTAGTTTTGCCTCTTCTAGAGCCCCAAATAGACAGTATCACACAAGCACACTCTTTTGCCTGCCTTCCTTCACTTCATGTATGTCTGGAAGATTCCCCTTCATTGTCAAGTACATGGGCACCCACTGTTCTTCACGGCTTTGTGGTATCCAATTGCATGATGGAAAAGGCAAATAAAATCTCGGAATCCCAATTCAATCTGCCAAAAGAAAAAAAATTAAGCTGAAAGCTGAGTCAGGCAAGAAGCTGCTTCTCCTTTTGTTCCTAAGCAGAGAGCCGCGGATGAAAGGTTAAATAGCTACACTCTGCATTCACCTTATCTTGTGTAAAATGCTGATGTAGAAGCACTAGATGAATACGTCACTGACTATTCCCCTCCCTACTCCTTTTCTCTTCCAACATACGGATTTAATAATGTGACCATCCCCTCCCTCCTTCCCCTCCAGCCTGCTTTTCCCCTTTAAATACTGAAGCCCTCAAAATCATCTTCAATGATTGGGGCTCAGACTGGGAGAGTTCTTGGCTTCGCAGAGAAAAGAATTTAAAGGGTGAGCAAACAAGACAGAGCAAAGCAAACACAAGTTTATTAGAGCAACAGAGGGCAGGAAAATGGCTGCTCCATAGAGCAGTAGCAGCAGCCCTCGTGGATTGCTGGCCAGCTATATTTATGGCTATTCCTTCATTATATGCTAAGTAAGGGGCAGGCTATTCATGAGTTTTCTGCAGAAGGAGTGGGGAGTTTCTGGAACCAAGGGTTTCTACCTTTTTTTAATTTATTTAATTAATTAATTTATTTATTTATTTATTTTGAGATGGAGTTTTGCTCTTGTTGCCCAGGCTGGAGTGCAATGGCGCGATCTTGGCTCATGGAAACCTCCGCCTCCCGGGTTCAAGCGATTCTCCTACCTCAGCCTCCCAAGTAGCTGGGATTACAGGCAATAAGCCACCACGCTCGGCTAATTTTGCAATTTTAGTAGAGACGGAGTTTCACCATGTTGGTCAGGCTGACCTCAGGTGATCTGCCCCACCTCGGCCTCCCAAAGTGCTGGGATTACAGGCGTGAACCAGCCTGGGTATTTTTTTTTTTTTTAATTTGAGACGAGTCTTGCTCTGTCGCCTAGGCTGGAGTGCAGTGGTGCCATCTCGGCTCACGGAAACCTCCACCTCCTGGGTTCAAGCGATTCTCCTGCCTCAGCCTCCTAAGTAACTGGGACTACAGGCGCCTGCCACCACGCCTGGCTAATTTTTGTATTTTTCGTAGAGACGGGGTTTCACCATGTTGTCCAGGATGGTCTCGATCTCCTGACCTCGTGATCTGCCTGCCTCCCAAAGTGCTGGGATTACAGGCGTGAGCCACCACACTGGGCCTCTACGCTTTTTAAACTGTATAAGGTAGCTTCTGGGAGTGGCCACAGTATTTGTAAACTGTCACGGTTCTGGCGGGAGTGTCTCTCAGCATGCGAAGGCATTATAATTAGTGTACAATGAACAATGAGGGCATCTAGAGGTTGCTTTGGTCACCGTGTTGGTTTTAGCTAGTTTCGGCCAATGTCTTTCCTGCATCCTCTTTTGATCAGATCCTGTTTTGTTCAGCAGGGTCTTGTGACTGGTGCTCAGAAAACAAGTCCTGCTGATCTCTAACCTTATTCCTTTCCGGAGAGACTGTAGGGTCCTCTTCAATCTTTTTGTTTTGTTTTGTTTTGTTTTTTGTTTTTTTGTTTTTTTTGAGACCGAGTCTCGCTCTGTCGCCCAGGCTGAAGTGCAGTGGCGTGATCTCAGCTCACTGCAAGCTCCGCCTCCCAGGTTCATACCTTTGTCCTGCCTCAGCCTCCCAAGTAGCTGGGACTACAGGCGCCCACCACCATGCCTGGCTAATTTTTTTGTGTTTTTAGTAGAGGCGGGGTTTCATCATGTTAGCCAGGATGGTCTCTATCTCCTGACCTCGTGATCCACCCGTCTCAGCCTCCCAAAGTGCTAGGATTACAGGCATGAGCCACCGCACCAGGCCTTTTTTTTTTTTTTTTTTTGAGACAGAGTCTTGCTCTCACCCAGGCTGGAGTGCAGTGGCACCATGTTGGCTCACTGCAACCTCTGCCTCAGCCTCCTGAGTAGCTGGGATTAAAGGCGCACGCCACTACTGCATGGCTAATTTTTTTGTACTTTGAGTAGAGACGGGGCTTCACCATGTTGGCCAGGCTGGTCTCCAACTCCTGACCTCAAGTGATCTGCCCGCCTCGGCCTCCCAAAGTGCTGGGATTACAGGCATGAGCCACCGCGCCTGGCCTTTTTTTTTTTTTTTTTTTTGAGACGGAGTCTTGGTCTGTGGCTGGGCTGGAGTGCGATGGCGCAATCTTGGCTCACTGCAACCTCTGCCTCCCGGCTTCAAGTGATTCTCCTGCCTCAGCCTCCTGAGTAGCTGAGACTACAGGCGTGCACCACCACACCCAGCTAATTTTTGTATTTTTAGCAGAGGCAGGGTTTCACCATGTTGGCCAGGATGGTTTCGATCTCTTGACCTTGTGATCCACCCACCTCAGCCTCCCAAAGTGCTGGGATTACAGGCGTGAGCCACCATGCCTTGCCCTTTTTTTCTTTTCTTTTTTTTTTTGGAGACAGGGTCCCACTCTGTCTCCCAGGCTGGAATGCAGTGGCGTAACCTCGGCCTACTGCAGCCTCTGCCTCCCAGGTTCATACAATTCTCCTCCCTCAGCCTCCAGAGTAGCTAGAATTACAGACATGTGCCTCCACACCTGGCTAATTTTTGTATTTTTCCTAGAGATGGGGTTTCAACATGTTGGCCAGGCTGGTCTCCAACTCCTGACCTCAAGTGATTCACCCTCCTCGGCCTCCAAAAGCACTGGATGTGAGCCACTGTGGGCAGCCTTGTTCATATATTTTGTCAGTATCTTCCTCTACTTGACCTGAAGTGTTTACATAGGTACAGCAGGTTTTATTAATCACAGCATATACGTGTCATTGTTCAGCCAACAAATAGTCTAATGCCAATCTATTATCCATAACTATATCTGCTACAGAATTGAGAGAGTCTCAATTTATCTAAAGTATCTCCCATTTTATAAGGAGGTGTGTAGAGTGAAAAGTAAAGTTTTGAAGAGTTGCCTCATGTTAGGCAAACCCTCCTTGCTGCCAACAAGCCCACAGCAGCCCTGACCCCAGACAATATAAGGCCAATTGCTCACTTAGTTCTTGGGCAAGTGATGTTGTATAATTGTATATTAGAAGGCTTCACCTGGCCGGGCGCAGTGGCTCAAGCCTGTAATCCCAGCACTTTGGGAGGCCGAGGCGGGCGGATCACGAGGTCAGGAGATCGAGACCATCCTGGCTAACATGGTGAAACCCCGTCTCTACTAAAAATACAAAAACTTAGCCGGGCGTGTTGGCGGGCGCCTGTAGTCCCAGCTAGTCGGGAGGCTGAGGCAGGAGATTGGCGTGAACCCGGGAGGCGGAGCTTGCAGTGAGCTGAGATCGCGCCATTGCACTCCAGCCTGGGGGACAGAGCAAGACTCCATCTCAAAATAAAATAAAATAAAATAAAATAGAAGGCTTCACCTGTCTTTTTGTTTTGTTTTGTTTTTGTTTTGCGATGGAGTCTTGCTCTGTCACCCAGGCTGGAGTGCAGTGGCACGATCTTGGCTCACTGCAAGCTCCACCTCCTGGGTTCACGCCATTCTCCTGCCTCAGCCTCCCGAGTAGCTGGGACTACAGGCACGCTCCACCACGCCTGCCTAATTTTTTGTATTTTTAGTAGAGGTGGGGTTTCACCATGTTAGCCAGAATGGTCTCGATCTCCTGACCTCGTGATCCACCTGCCTGGGTCTCCCAGAGTGCTGGGATTACAGGCGTGAGCCACCGCGCCCAGCTATTCATCTTAAAACCCCTTTTAAGCAACACAGGAGCCAAAAACCAAAAGCCAAAAGGCAAGGTGATGAAACTGACTCATCTATAAATTCTATGCATTTGATCAAATGTAATTTTGTCTTGTAGCAATGAGCTATACAAAACACAAGCATTTTGTTTAGCTGTTGTGGCGTCTGTGTGTCTATCCTTGATTTGGAGGGCCTGAACTAATCTTATTTTTCAAAACTGGCCCTTATAATCTCATGCAATAGCCCCTGAGCCTGGAGAGATTAAATAGTTTCAAATTCTGGAGGTAAAACAAAACATTAAGAATTAACAATGTTTCAAGCAAAAAGGCCAGGAGGAGGAGGAGGGGAAAAAAATGTCATAAGCCCTGTATCATTTTGAGAATGACAGAAAGGAAGCTCATAGGTAGCTAAAGATTCAAATTATTTAGTATTGAGGCATAGAATTAATCATATTAAATGGATACAAGTCTGTCCCTGTGTCTCAGAAAGCAGTTTACGGCCAGGCGCAGTGGCTAATGCCTGTAATCCCAGCACTTTGGGAGGCCAAGGTGGGTGGATCACGAGGTCAGGAGTTCGAGACCAGCCCGGCCAACATGGTGAAACCCCATCTCTATTAAAAATACAAAAAAGTGGTGGGCGCCTATAATCCCAGTTACTTGGGAGGCTGAGGCAGGAGAGTTGCTTGAAATCGGAAGGCAGAGGTTGCAGTGAGCTGAGATTGTGCCACTGTACTCCAGCCTGGGCAACAAGAGTGAAACTCTGCCTCAAAAAAAAAAACAAAAAAAAAACAAAGAAAGCACTTTACTTTTATTGGTGACACTGAAGGCTGTGGCCCGACTGGAAACTGTAAAAAGATTTTACAATCTTGCAGTAATTAATTTTTAAAGCTTTGATAAACCCCAGCAACAGGTCAGAGTCTTATACTAGGATTTGATTCTGTCGGCATTTGTCAAAGATGTTAAAATGACTCGAAACATTTGATCAAAACAGAACCACAGATCGTTGTAGAACAATAGTTGTTTGGTGATAATCAAAAGCCTTTAAGGGCAATACAGATGGTTATGTGGATGTAAAAACTTTAACCCTTTTAAATCTTCAAGCATTCAAAAGACCTAATAAAGTCAGGCATGGTGGCTCATGCCTGTAATCCCAGCACTTAAGGAGGCTGAGGTGGGTGGATCACTTGAGGTCAGGAGTTTGAGACTAGCCTGGCCAACATGGTGAAATGCCATCTCTACAAAAAAATTAGCCAGCCATGGTGACGTGCACCTGAAGTCCCAGCTACTCAGGAGGCTAAGGCAGGAGAATTGCTTGAACCTGGGAGGTGGAGGGTGCAGTGAGCTGAGATCACACCAGTGCACTCTAGCCTGTGTGAGAGAGCAGGACTCTGTCTCAAAAAAAAAAAAAAATCCTAATGAAGACAACACAGGAACTGTCTTGATGAAACATAAAATCTTGTTTCTTAAGCCGGTTACCAAAAAGGCAAAAACAAAAACAAAAAAACTCATCTGCAATGTAACTGCTTCTCCTTGTGTGAAGCCCATTTATATAAACTGGTAATCAAACCTGATGAAAAAAGTATTTGAATTTATTTGGACACAGGAAGAGTATGTTCAAGATTTTGAGGATGGTAGGGGAATACATGACTCTTAGTAATTGCATGAAGAATTTCCTGATTATGTTGAAAATTTAAATATATCAAGAAAGACCCGAGTCTAAAATCAATTTATACCGAAGGAAAATACTGCTTTTATAGACCTCTAAGATAAGATATTTCAGCATCAGGCTGTAACAGCAGTGAGAACTGAGGGAGAAAAAGTTTCTAGAGCTGGTGAAAAAGCTAAGAAAGTTATCATCTCAGGCCTTCTTAAGGGGAGAAAAAGCTGAAAGTGGCAAGACACAACAACATTTTGACTTCTGAGAAGTTTTCAAAAGAAACAGTTTATAGAATTGAAAAGCAGGCCAGGTGCAGTGGCTCACGCCTGTAATCCCAGCACTTTGGGAGGCCAAGGCAGGCAGATCACGAGGTCAGGAGATTGAGACCATCCTGGCTAACATGGTGAAACCCCGTCTCTACTAAAAAATACAAAAAATTCGCTGGGCGTGGTGGCAGGTGCCTGTATTGCCAGCTACTTGGGAGGCTGAGGCAGGAGAATGGCATGAACCTGGGAGGCGGAGCTTGCGGTGAGCTGAGATCACGCCACTGCACTCCAGCCTGGGCAATAGAGCGAGACTGTCTCAAACAAAAAATTGAAAAGCAAAATTTCTTATAATTTCATTAACAGCAAATCAATACCTTAAGCAAACCTTCTTTTAACATAGGGGATCATTCCTTAGAAAGGAGAAATAATCTCCTTTTAATCACAGCTAACTTAATCACAAACAAAATTCCTATTTTTATAAATTCCCCTTTACAAATCTTATCACAGCTTACACAAACCATCTATATCCTGCTTGGACTTTCTGACTTGTCCTAGACTATTTCTCTCTCTCTTTTGTTTTCTCTTTCTTTATTTTTTTTTTCTTTTTTCTTTTTCTTTCTTTTTTTTTTTTTTTTTGAGATGGAGTTTTGCTCTTGTTGCCCAGGCTGGAGTGCAATGGTGTGATCTCGGCTCACCACAACCTCTGCCTCCCAGATTCAAGCAATTCTCCTGCCTCAGCCTCCCTAGTAGCTGGGATTACAGGCATGTGCCACTATGCCCAGCTAATTTTGTATTTTTAGTAGAGACGGAATTTCTCCATGTTGGTCAGGCTAGTCTCAAACTCCCTACCTCAGGTGATCCACCCACCTCAGCCTCCCAAAGTGCTGGGATTACAGGCATGAGCCACTGCACCCTGTCTCTCTCTCTCTCTTTCTTTTTCCTTCCTTTCGTTCCTTCCTTCTCTCTCTCTCTCCGTCCCTCCCTCCATCCTTCCCTCCTTCCTTCCTCTCTCTCTCCCTGTCTCTCCTTCCTTCCTTCCTTCTTTTCTTCCTTCTTTCTTTCGTTTTTTAAAGACAGGGTCTTGTTCTGTTGCTCAGGATGAAATGCAGTGACACAATCTTGGCTCACTGCAGCCTGAATCTCCCGGGCTTAAGCAATCCTCCCACCTTAGCCTCCCAAGTACCTGGGACTACAGGTACATGCTGCCATGCCCAGCTAAGTTTTATATTTTTGGGGAGACAGTGTTTCACCATGTTCCCCAGGCTGGTCTCAAACTACTGAGCTCAAATGATCCCCCTGCCTCAGCCTCCCAGTGTTTTGGGATTACAGGCATGAGCCACCACATCTGGCCTTACTCTTTCTTAAATAACCAGTCATTCTACTCTAGGACAATAATTTTCCATACAAGATCCTTTCTCATATAAAGGTATTCTCTTTTCTTTATAAGCTTCTTTGCCAAAAATACATCTTTGTATCCATAATTTTTTTCACACCTCTCTCTCCCCTACTTACTGGTTTCTTTCAACCTTGCTTAAGGACCACTTTTTTTTTTTTTTTTGAGATGGAGTTTCACTCTTGTCGCCCACGCTGGAGTGCAATGACATGATCTCAGCTCATTGCAACCTCTGCCTCCCCAGTTCAAGAGATTCTTCTGCCTCAGACTCCTGAGTAGCTGGAATTACAGGCGCCCACCACCACACCCAGCTAATTTTTGTATTTTTGGTAGAGATGGGGTTTCACCATGTTGCTCAGGCTGGTCTCAAATTCCTGACCTCAGGTGATCCACCTGCCTTGGCCTCACAAAGTGCTGGGATTACAGGTATGAGCCACTGCGTCTGGCCAAGAACCACTTTTAACTCCATAATTTGAATTGACTTTTAGATAACTTTATTTTTTTTGCATTTCTAGTAGAGATGTGTTTCACCATGTTGGCCAGGCTGGTCTTGAACTCTTGACCTGAAGTGATCCACCCACCTCGGCCTCCCAAAGTGCTGGGTTTACAGGCATGAGCCACTGCGTCCAGGCAGATAACTTCTGAATTAGACGAAATTCTTCTTTTTCTCAATAAGAACACATCTTTGGCACATTTTATGTAAATCTAGAAAGCAAGAAATCCTGAAATGCCCATTAAATATTAGCATTTTATGGATGAGCAGCATTCCACAGTTCTTAATTTTTTTTTTTGAGACAGAGTCTCGCGCTGTTACCCAGGCTGGAGTGCAGTGGCATGATCTCGGCTCACTGCAAGCTCTGCCTCCCGGGTTCACGCCATTCTCCTGCCTCAGCCTCCCAAGTAGCTGGGACTACAGGTGCCCACCACCACGCCCAGCTAATTTTTTTGTATTTTTAGTAGAGACGGGGTTTCACCGTGGTCTCGATCTCCTGACCTCGTGATCTGCCTGCCTCGGCCTCCCAAAGTGCTGGGATTACAGGCGTGAGTCACCATGCCCAGCAGGATTCCACAATTCTTTTTTTTTTTTTTTTTTTTTTGAGATGGAGTCTCACTCTGTCACCCAGGCTGGAGTGCAGTGGCAAGATCTCGGCTCAATGTAACCTCCACCTCTGAGGTTCAAGTGATTCCGCTGCCTCGGCCTCCTGAGTAGCTGGGACTACAGGCACGTGCCACCACGCCCAGCTAATTTTTTGTATTTTTTAGTAGAGATGAGGTTTCACCATGTTGGCCAGGATGGTCTCCATCTCCTGACCTCATGAGCCACCCACCTTGGCCTTCCAAAGTTCTGGGATTACAGGCGTGAGCCATCATGCCTGGCCCAGGATTACTTATAAAAACTATGATACTAGGCTGGTCAAAGTTATATCCTGGTTAATCATTTTTAAAGTCTGAACATTAAGTGAACACCTATCTAAGAATCTTAAACACGTGAGCATTTTGCCGACAACTCAGAAGATTCAGTTATTTTCATTGAACCAACGATCTTAAATTAGTTTTACTTGCACAATGTCATTTTATCAATAATTTCAGACATTTCTATATTTATCAATATTTTTACAACCAGTTTTATTTACCAAAGATTTATGTGAATTTGAAAAGCATTTGTACTTAATTTATGAGTACTAATTTACTTAAAATTCAATTTGGTAGCATGTTAGACACATGGCAGGGAAAGGAACGATGTGATGTGTCAGTCAGGATAGGTCAACTGCTGTAACAAACAGCCCTCAAATCTCAGTGGCTGAACACCACACAGCTCTGCTTCTGGTTCACACAAAATCCTTGCAGATGGTCTTGGTTAGGCATCTCTCCTCCTTGTGGTAACACAGGGAACCTGGCTTCCTCCTTGTGATACTGTTATCTTCATCCTGCAGCTTCCTAGGTCACCATGAAAGCAGAGGAGAGTGTTAGGAAGGCATACCAGCTGTTTCACCTCCTTGGCCCTAAAGGGGTGTGTATTACTTCTGTTCTTGCCTTAGTCCATTCAGGTGGTGGGCACGTAGACTTCCATGCGGTGATTCAGGGACCCAGGCTTCTTGGGACTAGTAACTCTGCCAGGTTTCTTCCCTGAGATCCTTTGCCACTAGTTAGACCTAGAGAGGGCAGAGAGGGCCTCCCAGGAGAGAGAAGTGACCTAATTAAGGAGTCACATGGTCCCAGCCACTGCAAGGGGGTGGGGGGCTAGAAAATGTGGTCTTCTGGTGTGCCTAGGAAGAAGACATGCATTCAGAGAGTGGAAGTACTGAGTCTCTGCCAGGACGGGTGGCAGCGTTCACGAGGGGATGGAATCCACACTAGGGATGGGGAGAGGTGCAGGCTGGAGGCAAGAAAGTGGCAAGGCCAGTGAATGGAAGGTTGAGAGGGGTTGGGAAATCGTAGCCAGGGAGGGTCCTGGAGGAGAGGCCTAAGCTCAAAGGCTAGGAACTGGTGGACCCAAAGTGGGATGATTAAAACACTTTTCAGAGCCAGGGCTATTTCTAGCGGTGAGAAAGTACAGGGCATGGTTGAAGGCCTATGCAGAGAAGATGTCAGTGAGGGTGGCAAGGTGACAGAGGCCAGGTGCTGCATAGGTCATGCAGGTAGAATGTCGAAGTCACAGAGAGTGATGGCAGAAGCCTGGAGAGAAATGGGTTTTTAATTTTTTTAATACTGTGGCCGTGTGTTTCTTTGAACACTCTGTTCCAGGCTCTTTGTAACTATTCACTCATTTAATCCTTTAACAACCTTATGCAGTACGTACTGGTATTGTCCTCATTTTACGGGCAAGGTACAGAGGCACAGAGAGAATAATCACCTGCCCAGGGTCAAATAACCAACAACTGGTGGGGCTGGGATTAGAACTCAAGCAGCAGGGCCCCATTAGGCTACCTCTGGAATCTTCAGGCCATTTGTTCACAATTCATTTATTCATTCCTCCAAACAGTCATTGAGAATTTGCAACGTGCATGCTCTGAAGGAGGAGGGGGCCTGAGGGGTCCGTAGGTGCAGGAGGCAAGGACAGGTGAGGACAGCGTGAGCCCAAGGACATAGACTTTGGGAGAGGACTGGGAAGGGGTTCTTGGCCTGGCCTGGAGGCCTCGCTTGGTAGGATTAGTCAATCCTGCCTTCTGGGTGGGGGTAGGGACCACAGGCATCCTAGGCAGCAATCCAGCCAGGGAACCTTGGCCTTATCACAGGCTGCTGGTGGCCAAGGGTTTCCCTTTCCACCCACCACCCCCGTCCACGTGGCGCCGTAGCCTGGGTAGTTTATTGTTATCAGCATTGTAAATATAAATTCTAATCGCAAAAGCAGCTTCAGCACACTACGTCCCAGGAAAATTGTAATCCCCTTAATCCCGCACCAGCCCCAACTTTGCGCGGCAACTCCTCGCCAGGTCCCAAGGAGGGGCGGGGTGGGGGCTTGTAGGGCAGGGAGGCCCGCAGTCGGTGGCGGTCAAGCTGCGCGGCTCCCCAGAAGCCCCGGAGCGGAGGGAAGAATGGGAGTCCTAGGACGCCTCGCCGCCAACCCCGCCCCTCGCGCGAGGCCCCGCCCGCTGTTCTCCTGGGAGCTCCGCCCACCCCGCGGGCCCCCCCACCGCCCGCCCCTTCCGAGGCCCCCTCCTCCCGGCGCCGCTCTCGCCAGGAGAGGCCAGAGGGAAGCCGGAATCCCGTTGGTCCGGATTCCTTCTCAGCGGGCAGCCGCTGGTCTTGGAATTCGGCCCGGGCAGTAGCGCTGCGGGAGGAGGGTCCGGCCTTCGCCTCCCTGGACCCAGCGGATCTTCCCAAGGCCGCCCCTCCTCCCTGCCGCCGCTCATCCTCCTCTGCCTCCTTAGATGGCATTCTAAGAAGCTTGGGGGCCCGGCCAAGGCCACACGGACAGGCTGCCAGTGGGGCCCCACGGATCGCTGGTAGCTTCCACAAGCTGGTGTGGGGATGGGGGCTGCCAACTCCCCTGCCTCCCTGTCAGTCACTCAAAGGGGGTGCCGACAGGACTGGTGGCCCCTTAGGGGCCTCTTGCCATTCAGGCCTGGATGGCATGTGCCCTTGGGAGGGGAGGATCGAGGATGGAGTAGGCCCACGACCGGCCATGGCATCCTACGTGAGCAGAGCCGCTGTCCTGCCTGTGCCCCTGTGCCTCTGTGCCTCTGCTGACCCATCTGTACAAGGGGTCCCCTGCAGAAGGCAGGGTCAGCCCAAAGCTACCAGGCAAAAGTCCAGCCTGCAGAGCCCAGGGCTGACTGAGGGGAGAGGGGCCCTGTGCAGCCGGCAGAGGGGGTGTAGTGCCTGAACCCAGGTTGCCCAACTCCTAGCCCAGAAGTGTTATCCCCACAGTGTAACCTGCATGATGAGTGGGGTCTTTTTACAAATTGTATTTATTTTCTATTTTGTTTGTTTGTTTTTTTGAGACAGAGTTTGGCTCTTTTCCCCAGGCTGGAGTAAAGTGGCGCAATCTTGGCTCACTGCAACCTCTGCCCTCCAGGTTCAAGTGATTCTCCTGCCTCATCCTGTTAAATAGCTGGGATTATAGACACCCACCACTATGCCCAGATAATTTTTGTATTTTTAGTAGAGACGGGGTTTCGCCCTGTTGGCCAGGCTGGTCTCAAACTCCTGACCTCAGGTGATCCACCTGCCTCGGCCTCCCAAAGTGCTAGGATTACAGGTGTGAGTCACTGTGCCATTTTGCATTTATTGTGCCAAAAATTGCATTTATTGTGTTACAAATGTAATGCAAGCTTAAAGCACAAAACCTCAAAGCAGGTTTTCAACAGACTTGGAAAGGGAGCTTAGATTGCCTGACTTAAAACTGGGCATGGTGGGCCAGGCGCGGTGGCTCACGCTTGTAATCCCAGCACTTTGGGAGGCCGAGGCGGGCGGATCACGAGGTCGGGAGATCGAGACCATGGTGAAACCCGTCTCTACTAAAAATACAAAAAAACAAATTAGCCGGGCGTGGTGGGGGGCGCCTGTAGTCCCAGCTACTCGGAGAGGCTGAGGCAGGAGAATGGCGTGAACCCAGGAGGCGGAGCTTGCAGTGAGCCGAGATCGCGCCACTGCACTCCAGCCTGGGCGACAGAGCGAGACTCCGTCTCAAAAAAAAAAAAAAAAAACAAAAAAAAACTGGGCATGGTGGCTCATGCCTGTAATCCTAGCACTTTGGGAAACTGAGGTGGGCAGATATCGAGACTAGCCTGGCCAACATGGCAAAACCCCATCTCTACTAAAAATACAAAAATTAGCCAGGCGTTGTGGTGCACGCCTATAATCCCAGTTACTTGAGAGACTGAGGCAGGCCAGTCGCTTGAACCCATGAGGCAGAAGTTTCAGTGAGCCGAGATTGCACCACTGCACTCCAGCCTGGGCAACGAGAGAGGCCTTGTCTTGAAAAAAAAAAGATCACCTGACTTAAAACATAGGCTATGTGGACACAGGAAATGCATTCTGAGGGGCCCAGGGGGTCATCTCCAGTAGAGGGATAGTCACCAGGTCATTGCCAGGGTCTACTATGGCAGCCCCAGAAGGCATTCATGTGCCCCAAGGGCCTCAGATTTAGATGTATCTGAATAAGGATAATCAGATTAGTACAGAGATCTGTCATCAGGCCTGAAAGATGTTTGTCACACCATACCACTTAAGGTGCTCTACAAACCATTATTATTGTTATTATTATTATTATTGACAGTATCTCACTCTGTCACCCAGGCTGGAGTCAGTGGCTCAATCATGTCTCTACAGCCTCAATCCCCTGGGCTCAAGTGATCCTCCTGCCTCAGCTTCCCCAGTAGCTTGGACCACAGGCAGGTGTCACTGTGCTTGGTTGGCTCCATTATTATTTTAAAGTAATCCCTCTATTACCTTGAGAATTGCAAAATTATCTTGAATGGGACTTTTGCATGTGTGTTAAAAGGATTGATTTGTTCAATTTAAGTATTTCAAACATGCCCCAGTTTTGGTAACCCTGTTGAGATTTTCTTTTTTTTTTTTTCTAGAGATGGAGTCTTGCTGCTGACCTCAGGTGATCTGCCTGCCTCAGCCTCCCAAAGTGCTGGGATTATTGGTGTGAGCTGCCTTGCCCCGCCTAGATGTTTCTTAATTTTTGAATGTGCCAGGAGCTTCAAACAATGGAAAACTCTCCAGGCCCTGTTAGACCTGCCAGAACTCCTGCAGGCTTTGCGCTTCCACTGGCACTTAGGATGAATGGGTGTTTGCTGCTCTCTGCCAGGCTCTGGGAATCCAGCTAACAATAAGCAGAAAAGCATAGATACCCTTTGTGGGGCTTTGGCTCTACACCCAGCTCTTTCCTTGCTGGTTTCGGTGAGTCTCCCCAACAGCCCTGTAGAGTAGGACTCCGTTTGGGGATGAGGAAAGTGGCTTAGAAAGGTAGATGTTCTGTCCAAGGTCACACAGTGGGTGGCAGCATGACCTCTAAAGAGAGTGTGTGTGTGTGTGTGTCTGTGTGTGTGTGTGTGTGTGTGTGTGTGTTATGGAGTCTTGCTTTTATTGCCCAGGCTGGAGTGCAGTGGCATGATCTCAGCTCACTGCAACCTCCACTTCCTAGGTTCAAGTGATTCTCCTTCCTCAGCCTCCCGAGTAGCTGGAACTATAGACATGTGCCACCATGCCTGGCTAATTTTTGTATTTTTAGTAGAGATGGGGTTTCACCATGTTGGCCAGGCTGGTCTCGAACTCCTGACTCAGGTGATCCACTCACCTTGGCCTCTCAAAGTGTTGGGATTATAGGTGTGAGCCACTGCACCTGGCCAGAATTTTTACCCATAATATTATACTCAAAATCCCTGCGAATGAGGACAGGAGGAATGCCTGCCCCACCCACCAGACAGATGAGTATTCTAGTCACCTGCTTTCTCTGAGCCCTCTGGGCCCTAGACTCTGGCTGCCGGTGCTGAGGCCAAATGTATGGTAGAAGGGTCAGTCCCAGTCAGACCACACTTGTGCTGAGACCTCCAGAAAGCTGCTGGACCTACACAGCCTTTTGCTGACAGAGCTGGGCCGGGGCCACGCTCAACACTCAGGGAAAGCCCAGCTCCATGTCACTCTGCTAGCTGGCACTGCAACCCAATCTTCAACATGGAGGATTGCAGCCGGGTGGCCTCTGTGCTCTCATCAATATTTTAAGGCTCAGAACTGGAGCAGGGGTGCTCGGTCCTAGGTGTGACCTGGGAGGAGGTATATGTGAGCACAGCCTTGCCAGGGCTCTGCTTCTCCAGTCCGTGGGGAACCCCCACTGTGCCAAATGTCTAGTGCTTCCTGGGCCAAAGGACAAGGCTTCCCTGGATGGGGTCCTGGGTGGAGTCTCAGGTCCTGCTGGCCTTTAACGAATGGTTTTATCCCCTGTGAAGCTCCCTTGCCACCTGGGAGATGAAGTGCTAATTACACTCACCTCACTGCTGCTTAGGGAACTAGCTGTATGCAGCATCTTTGAAAGGGCTCAAAGCCTGCTCCTACCAGGTGCTTGACAGTGGGTTCCTCCATCTTGGGGGGAGTCAGACTCACAAAGCCCTCTCTCAGAACAGGCCTTGGAGTTAGTGGCAGGGCTGAGGCCCGTGGGTGGACCCCGAGGAACCCGTCAGCAGGAAATTCAGAGAGTGGATGGGAACTTCCCAATCTTTCCTCTATGCCTCCTAAGGCCCATCACCCACCCTCTGAGTCTGCTCTCAGAATTCAGCATCAATCACAGAGCTTTTGGATAATTTTTTTATGTTACCCTAGAGGAAAAGGTTTGGTAATTGGAACAACCTCTCCTTAGGACCAGTGCCTGCCATAGCAAGTTTCTCTCAAACTCTTGTCTACTTGTGCACAGACATTGACATTTTGGTTATCAGAGTGTTTGAATTATTTTTTTTTAAAAAGTGTTTTTATTTTTTTAGACAGCCTCTGTTGCCCAGGCTGGAGAGCAGGCGTGATCATGGCTCACTGCAGCCTTGAACTCCTGGGCTCAAGGGATCCTCCCACCTCAGGCTTCTAAGTAGCTGAGACTACAGGCACATGTCACTGTGCCTGGCCAATTATTTTACTTTTTGTAGAGACAGGGTCTCACTTGTTGCCCAGGCTCATCTTGAACTCCTGGCCTCAAGCAAACCTCCCACCTTGGCCTCCCAAAGTGCTCGGATTACAGGCATAAGTCACCACACCCGGCCCAAATTCTTTTCTTATACGACACTGTCTTCCCAAGCTGTGAACTGCTACAAGTGCATGCATTATTCATCTCTGAAAACCAACCACTGGCAGAGGCAATGCCATGCAATGCACTGCATGCAACCAAACGGTTACTTCTTGCATGCTATGCATTTTGCATACGTTCTCTCATTCAGTCCTGGGTGCTCGGGGTATTATAATCCCCATTTTATAGTTGAGGAAACCGAGGCTCAGCCCAAAGTCGTAAGTTAATAATTGCTGAGCCAGGAGCTCACTGATTCATTCATTCAGCAAATAGGGTCTCATTCTGTCACTCAGGCTGGAGTGTAGTGGGTGCCTTGACCTCCCAGGCTCTAGTGATCCTCCTGGCTGAGCCTCCCAAGTAGTTGGACAAGTGTAAGCCACCATGCCCTGTTAATTTTTTTTTTTTTTCATTTTTACTTTTTGAGACAGAGTCTTGTTATGTTGGCCAGGCTGGTCTCAAACTCCTGGCTTAAGTGATCCTCCTGCCTTGGCCTCCCAAAGTGCTGGGATTACAGCCATAAGCCACCGTGCCTGGCCTTGAGGCAACCTCTTCCTCCCACAGGGAACTGTGATCCCATAAAAATGTCTCAGGCTTTTCCTAACAAAAGCCAGCAGATGCCAGAAAGTTATTTCAAATTATAGAGGGCCACTCGTTACTTTAGTGTCCCTTCCCCCGGCCAGATTTCTGGCATTCCTTTGAGATTACCAGACTGGTGCCAGGGGACAGTGGGACAAAGGGCTTGTCACCTGGGCAGGACATTGGCATGGCCCCACCTCCCTGTGAGCTGGTATTTTTAGAGAAAGTCCTTGGCTCCTTTATCCAAACGGCCTCCCCAGATTGAAGCCCTTGGCTTCTCAGCCTTTCAACCATCCAGTGGCCGGCCTCCGACCCAGGGGCCTTGGCCTCTCCTACCTCCCTGCAGGTCAACTTCCAGGCCTGTCGCCACAGCAGCCTTACAAAAGTCCCCTTTCATTTTTATCCTTAAATAAGACCATTTTGCGTGGAGCAAGTTCAGCCAAGTACACACTCTAAGAGAGTTTTGCGGCCAGGCGCGGTGGCTCACGCCTGTAATCCCAGCACTTCGGGAGGCCAAGGCGGGTGGATCACGAGGTCAGGAGATCGAGACCATCCTGGCTAACATGATGAAACCACATCTCTACTAAAAATACACACACAGAAAAAATTAGCTGGGCGTCGTGGCGGGCGTCTGTAGTCCTAGCTACTCGGGAGGCTGAGGCAGGAGAATGGTGTGAACCCGGGAGGCGGAGGTTGCAGTGAGCCGAGATCGTGCCACTGCACTCCAGCCTGGGCAACTGAGCAAGACTCCGTCTCAAAAAAAAAAAAACAAAACCATTTTTGCTTCTGGAAGACTGTGAACTCCCTACATAGAAGCATCTCCTGTGCATCAGGCACTGGATTTCCTAAGCCCCTGGCAGCCCAGGAAACCTCCTGTTTCAGCTCATGTCCCGTAAAATGGGTCCGTAATTTTTATATATATCAGCACCTCACTTCCAGGAAGGACGGGAGCAGTGAGGGGCATGGGGCAGTGTGTGGCAAACGGTAGCAGGGGCCCTTGCCCCCCTACCCCGGCAAAGGTGCGTTAGTCACGGTCACAAGGCTGCTTCCTGCGGGGGATGGGGAGGCAGGGGACAGCGTCCACAACGCCAGTAGCCCCGTGGCACGCACCTTTGGCCTGTGCTCTGGGCAGTTGCGGCGGCCCCATGGCGGGGATGATGCCCCTCCCTCGCCGGTCCCTGGGCCTCCAGCCCTGAACTTCTAGGCCCGAGCATTCTCAGTACCACGGACAGGGAAACTGAGGCTGCTGGAGGCGTGCAGAGGGCTGAGCCCCGGTACCCGGCGTGCAGCCCGGCCCAGCCTGGCCCACCGTGTGGCCTCGAGCCCGTCACCTCTTCCCTCCTTCGGGCCTCGGTTTCTTAGTAATTCTTCGGGCTCCGCGTTGGACAGGGCGAGGACGCACCTCTGCAGCGCTGGGAAATGTTACAAAATCACAACCACTGAGCCCCAGGAGGAGGCTGCTCGCCCAAGGTCACGCGGAGAGGGCAGTAGCCTCCAGACACGTTTCCTGCCTGCCCCTGCCAGGCCCGGCCTCTGATATCACGGGGCTTTCGAGGGGTCCAAGGAAACTTTCAGCTCCCAAAGCCAACCCCGGGGTCCTCCGAGGCTCAGGAGCCTCCCTCGCTCGGCCCAGTCTGGCTCCGTCCCACCCCGGAGCTGCTCTCCCGGCGCCCCCCGCGCCTCGCTCCCCTCTCCCCCTTCCCTGCGACCGGGGGCGCCCCCTCGACGCCCCGCCCCCTCCGCCCGGGCCCCGCTGCCGGAGGCCGCAGCGCTCTAGGTTGGGGGCGGCGCCGCAGCCAATGGGGAGGCGGCGTGGTGAGGGCGGCGGCGGTTATGATGCGCCGGGCCGGCGGTCGGCGGCCAATCAGTGGCGAGCGCGAGGGCGGGCTGTGACGCGGCCGGCGCTCCTCGTGCGGCGGCGGCAGAGGAGCGAGTGCAGCTGCCAGCAGCACATCTCCGCGCCACAGTCGCCACGGCCACCAAAGCCGCCGCAGCCGCCGCCACCGCCCCGCGCGCCCAACCGCCGCGGCCCCTCGCCCCGCCGGCCTGCCAGTGAGCGAGCGGCGAGCGGCCTCCCGCTCGGCCCCCTGAGGCGGGCGCCCGGCCGGACCCTGAGCCTCGTCCTCTCGCGCTGCGGCCGCCCGCGCCTCCTCGGCCGCCTGTCGGGCATGAAAACCAAGTTCTGCACCGGGGGCGAGGCGCAGCCCTCGCCGCTCGGGCTGCTGCTGAGCTGCGGTAGCGGCAGCGCGGCCCCGGCGCCCGGCGTGGGGCAGCAGCGCGACGCCGCCAGCGACCTCGAGTCCAAGCAGCTGGGCGGCCAACAGCCGCCGCTCGCGCTGCCCCCCCCGCCGCCGCTGCCGCTGCCCCAGTCCCCGCCGCCGCAGCCGCCGGCAGACGAGCAGCCCGAGCCCCGGACGCGGCGCAGGGCCTATCTGTGGTGCAAGGAGTTCCTGCCCGGCGCCTGGCGGGGCCTCCGCGAGGACGAGTTCCACATCAGTGTCATCAGGTCGGTGGCACCGGGTCTGGGGGCCGCGGGCCAGTCAGGTGACGCGGGGCGGGGCCAGGGCGGGGTCTGGGCAGGGGGCGTGGGCCGGGGCCGGGGCCGGGGCCGGGGACCGCAGCCGGCGAAAGCCCTCCTTCTCCCAGCCCTCGGGAAATCCACGGGAAGCGGGTTCGCGGCCGCCGCAGGCCGTCCACAGGCAGGCTTTTGTAAAAACGTCGGTTTCATGAGAAAACGGGTCTATTCTAGGAGAACAATACCGTTCCATCACGAAGTGCGTGTGGTACCGACGCTTAAGATAGGTCTAGAAAGTCTCTGCGGTTTAGGGCCTTGAATGAAGGTGTTGTGGCTGGCTTTAAAAACACAAACCACTTTTTAACTTTTTTCTGCTAGTTTCTCGAGTTCGCGATTTGATGTATGTCTCTTCCCCTCTCCAAGAGTCATTGTTAGTTGAGGAGTAGCATTTTCTCATCCCCTAAGAGACTGTTGAGACATCACTATAGCAGTGTTATTAGACAAAGGTGGGAGGCGTGGCTCCTAAGAGTAAGATAGAAATATTTTTTCCTTTTTTTTTGAGACGGAGTTTCGCTCTTGGTGCCCAGGCTGGAGTGCAGTGGCGCGATCTCAGCTCACTGCAACCATGGCCTCCCCGGTTCAAGCGATTCTCCTTGCCTCAGCCTCCCGAGTAGCTGGGATTACAGACACACGCCACCACGCCCGGCTAATTTTGTATTTTTGGTAGAGACAAGGTTTCTCCATGTTGGTTAGGCTGGTCTTGAACTCCCGACCTCAGGTGATCCACCCGCTTCGACCTCGCAAAATGTTGGGATTACAGGCGTGAGCCACCGCGCTCGGCCATTTTTTCCTTTTTTTGAACTTGAAAATACTTAATCTTAAATTTGAACTACAGAAGTACGCGTGTAGGTATTCAGACTTAACAGAAGGCTGACCTTCTTTCACCACTCTGCTCCCAAGACATAACCATTCAACGTAGTGTGTGCATCCTTCTATTTAGACCTTTAAGAATGTGTTCCCGGGCTGGGCACAGTGGCTGACGCCTGTAATCCCAGCACTTTGGGAGGCTGAGGTGGGCGGATCACGAGGTCAGGAGATCGAGACTATCCTGGCTAACACGGTGAAACCCCGTCTCTACTAAAAATACAAAAAATTAGCCCAGCGTGGTGGCAAGGCGCCTGTAGTCCCAGCTACTCGGGAGGCTGAGGCAGAAGAATGGCGTGAACCCGGGAGGCGGAGCTTGCAGTTAGCCGAGATCCCGCCACTGCACTCCAGCCTGGGCCACAGAGTGAGACTCCATCTCAAAAAAATAAAAAATAATAAAAAATAAAATGTGCTCCCGGCCAGGCGCGGTGGGTCACGCCTGTAATCCCAGCACTTTGGGAGACCGAGGCAGGAGGAACACTTGAGGCCAGGAGGTCGAGACCAGCCTGGCCAACATGGTGAAACCCCATATCTACTAAAAATACAAAAATTAGCTGGGCATCGGCCGCCCCGTCTGGGAAGTGAGGAGCGCCTCTGCCCGGCTGCGCCGTCTGGGATGTGGGGAGCGCCTCTGCCCGGCCGTCCCGTCTGGGAGATCTACCACGAAGGCCAGACGCAATGTGGGGGCTGGACGTGGTGACTCACGCCTATAGTCCCAGCACTCAGGGAGGCCGAGGCGGGTTGATCACTTGAGGCTAGGAGTTCGAGACCAGCTTGGCCAACATGGCGAAACATATGAAAAATACAACAAACAAACCAACCAACCAACCCAGCAACAGCAAAACAGGTCTACCCTGGAGTCATACTCTTAATTTTTTCTATTTTCCTCCCTTTCTGATCCTTTATCCCACTTTCTTTTTCTTCCTCTTCCGTCTCCTCCTCCTTTGTCAAAGACATAGAGGATTGAGTTATTATCATTGATCCATACAACGTCCCTCTCTCATTTGTTTTCTTTCATTCCCACCCCCCATTTCTATTCCCGGTCTTCCCATGTGCAGCCTTCCTAATATGTTTGATATGCATCTTTTTGTTTGTATGTATTTTTAGAAAATGTTTATTGTTTTGTGTGCAAAAAAAGAAAAAAATTAATAAAAAAAAAGAAAAAAAAATTAGCTGGGCATGGTGGTGCACACCTGTAGTCCCAGCTACTTGGGAGGCTGAGGCAGGAGAATCGCTTGAACCCGGGAGGCGGAGGTTGCAGTGAGTCGAGATCACGCCACTGCACTCCAGCCTGGGTGACAGAGCGAGGCTGTCTCAAAAAAACAAAAACAAAGAATGTGTTCCGTCATTTTCTGCCAATTTTCTTTTAATTGGCTGACCAGGTTGTGTGCAGTATCTAGAAATTTGCTGGCTGGCTGCCCCCAGTAATCCCCAAGTCCAGTTTTGGTCATTTGATTCCTTTTCCATGCCCACTGTCTTTCACTAGAGCCACTAATGCAGCAAAATTAACTCTTTGAGCTTCACTTCCTCTTTGTGCTTCAGCCCCTCTGACTGCTTATGAGCTAAGAGTGAGAGTTAAAAGGCAGTTGGTAAGGAAGCAGAGAAAAGAAAACCGAGGCTGTTTAGATAATCCCTGAATTGCTTAATGGCACTTAAAAAAAATTCAGCTCTCTCCAAGGTTTACTTTAATCTACTTTTAGTTAGGCCTGAAAATTCTCAACTAGAAGGGCGATCATTCTAGGCCATGTACTTACTCATCAGTCTGTGAAGTGAAAAACCTAAAGGAGAAGTGACTTGCCTGAGGTCAGTGGCTGTTTACTGCCTTCAAAGCCTGAACTGCCAGGTCTCTGGTGTCCCCCTCTCCTGCACCAGTGCTCTAGCCTGCAGCCTGTGAAAATGTTTGGACACCCTAGATCCAGCCTTAAGACATTTTCATGGCCTTCTCCAGGGAGCGTCACTCAGCAGTTAAACTTTTGCATTTTGCTCAAACCAGTTATTAGGAAAGCATTGAGGATGTCTTGTTTCTTTTCTCCAGGAGTTAGCAGTCTTGGAAAACACAGCTTTCCTTTTGGATTGGATGACCTTTTTCATAATGTTGCAAGAGTACACTCTCTCAGTCCTGTATTCTGAAAGAGAATGTAGTTATGGAATAAGTTTAATAAGGAGAAAAAAAGGTGATTTAGGACATGGGAAAGTGGGTGATGTCTAGCTTTTAAAAAAGACCAAGGGCATTTGGAGGTGGGGAGAAGGAGAGGAATTCGCCTGGTTGAAATTCAGTGATTCTCCATAGGCAGTTGCAGTTATTATGGCTTCAGCTATCAAATTTTACTGACATTTCCCAATCTGATTCTGGTTTTTGGTTTTTTTTTGGAGACAGGGTTTCACTCTGTTGCACAGGCTGGAGTGCAGTGGTGTGATCACAGCTCACTGCAGCCTCGACTTCCCAGGCTCTGGTGATCCTCCCACCTCAGCCTCTGAAGTAGCTGGGACTACAGGCACGCACCACGATTACTGGCTAATTTTTGTATTTTTGTAGAGATGGGGTTTCGCCATGTTGCCCAGGCTGGTCTTGAACTCCTGAGCTCAAGCAGTCCTTCCGCTTCAGCCTCCCAAAGTGCCAGGATTATAGACGTGAGCCACCACACCTGGCCCCAATCTGTTTCTGGAGCTCCATGTTTCACTGAGTGCCAGTGCATCTATCTGCGGTAGTTGATCAGACTTCACCACCTCAACTCAGTGCATTCCTATTCCAAATTTAACCCTTTGGCTCCTCCCCACCCGGGAATGTGCTTCTGCTTTCTCTCTGCGTTTGTAGCAGCAGCCTGGCCAGAGCCCCAGGATCATTTCCAACTCTGCATTCCCCCAGAAATCCCTCCTCTGCACACAGTTGTAACTCAAACCTGATGAGCTACTTTTGTATCCCCACCTTCTGTCTGGTCCCTTTGCTGTCCTTGCTTAGACACTATAACAGAAGGTGCCTTAGGATCTTCTTGCATTTTGTGTGTTCCTTCTAATCCATTCTATATCTTGTTGCTATGGATTTCTCAAATATTGGAAAATAAAATCCAAACTTGTTTGCATGGTCTAAACTTGAGCCCTGGCCTACCTTTTTATTTTTTATTTTTAAATTTATTTTTTGAAACGGAGTCTTGCTCTGTCACCCAGGCTGGTGCAATCTCGGCTCATTGCAACCTCTGCCTCCTGGGTTCAAGCGATTCTTGTGCCTCAGCCTCCCAAATAGCTGGGATTACAGACGTGCCACCACATCTGGCTAATTTTTGTATTTTTGATAGAGATGGGGTTTCACCATATTGGCCAGGCTGGTCTCGAACTCCTGACCTCAGGTGTTCCACCCTCCTTGGCCTCCCAAAGTGCTAGGATTACAGGCGTTAGCCACCGCACCCTGCCTGTCCTAACTTTTTAGACTGGTTCTTTTTGTTATTACTGTTTTAAAATCACTCCTTCTCCAGAACCACAGCAACTAACATTGAGCTAGTTACACTGGAGCCTGCATTTTCTGAATGAGCTTTGCGTTTTCAGATACCAGGCCTTTCTTTGCCCCTACCCTCTGCTTGGCAGCCTTTCCCTTGGTGTGTCTGCTTTTAAAATTCCTCTTTCAAGGCTTAACTCAGAGAGAACCAGACGTACTGAATTTCTTTCCCCTCTGTGTCTCCTCCTTAGCACTTTGTACATGCAGGCCTAGTTATCACAACCCTTAACACGTTTGTGTGTGTGTTTATTCATTCCATTCTCTTGTTAGATTGAATTCCTGGAGGGCATTTCATGTTCATCTTTGTATCTCCAGCACTAGGATAGTGCCTGGCACACCGGAACTGGATAAGTATAGAAATTGTCATTTTTAGCTTAAATTGGCCTCTTTGCTGTGTGATGAATGGAGGTCCTTGTCTGAGTCTCTCCAACTATGAGTGGTATAGGGAAAAATAAAAATTGTCCTAACATGAGAGTTGTTGTTAATGTTAGGAAAGCATTGAGGATGTCTTGTTTCTTTTCTCCAGGAGTTAGCAGTCTTGGAAAACACAGCTTTCCTTTTGGATTGGATGACCTTTTTACATAATGTTGCAAGAGTACACTCTCTCAGTCCTGTATTCTGAAAGAGAATGTAGTTATGGAATAAGTTTAATAAGGAGAAAAAAAGGTGATTTAGGACATGGGAAAGTGGGTGATGTCTAGCTTTTAAAAAAGACCAAGGGCATTTGGAGGTGGGGAGAAGGAGAGGAATTCGCCTGGTTCATTTCCAGACATCACAGCTTAATACTAACTTCTGTCCCTGCCTGTCAAATCAATAGTATGTTATTATCATTTTCTTTTTCTTTCTTTTTTTTTTTTTTTTAAGACAGTCTTGCTCTGTAGCCTAGGCTGGAGTGCAGTGGTGTGATCTCGGCTCACTGCAACTTCTGCCTCCCAGGTTCAAGTGATTCTCATGCCTCAGCCTCCTGAGTCTCGCCTTGTTGCCCAGGCTGGAGCATAATGGCGCGATCTCGGCTCACTGCAACCTCCGCCTCCCAGGTTCAAGCGATTCTCCTGCCTCAGCCTCCCGAGTAGCTGGGATTACAGTCGCATGCCATGTCCAGCTAATTTTTTTTTTTGTATCTTTAGTAGATACAAGGTTTCACCACGTTGGCCAGGCTGGTCTTGAACTCCTGACCTCATGATCCGCCTGCTTCGGCCTCCCATAGTGCTGGGATTACAGGCATGAGCCACCACGCCTGGCTACCTGGCTAATTTTTCTATTTTTTGGTAGCCACGGGGTTTTACCATGGTGCCCAGGCTGGTGTAGAACTCCTGGGCTCAGATGATCCGCCTGCCTCCTCCCAAAGCGCTGGGATTACAGGCGTAAGCCACCGCGCCCAGCTTAGAGTTTGTTATTTTTATTGCTGATTGATAAGGTCACAGCAGTTGTGAAATGAAGTTTAAAATCTTGTGAAGGATACAAGATTTCATGAAGTTCAATGAATGAAATGTTGGAGACTAAGTTTCACACACATCTTTTGACATTACGTTCCACAGACCCACTAACAGTGAAAAGAAAACCATTGAGGAGGATGATACCTTGGGCCCTGCCAAATAGAATCGTATCGAAAGATGGAGAGAGTCCCGTGAAAAGACTGGCCAAGTCCTCAGATACTGTAAAATTATGCAGTAAAACTCACATAGGAAGTTAATTGTGTCTTATGGTGCCATCGTAATTTTTTTTGGAAAAATTGTGCCCAAACTCCCTACTTTTCATTTTAAACGTTTGCTTTTCAATTTAAACATAAATATGTAGTTGTATTATAACCTAAATTATGTTGTATATAAGAACAGAAACAATTTTCAGTTTCATTTTTCAAGATACAATTTTATTTACACTTTGTTTTTACTGGAAAGTTTTGTTCCTTGGGTGGCTGGCTTGCTGGCTTTCTTTTTCTTTCTTCCGTTTTAAACTAATACACTTTATTTTTTAGAGCAGTTTGTATTTGTTTGTTTAGAAATGGGGGATTTCACTGTGTTACCCAGGCTGGTCTTGAACTCCTGGGCTCAAGTGGTCCCTCCTGCCTCAGCCACCTGAGTAGATGGGATTACAAGTGTGTGCCACTGTGCCCAGTTTTAGAGCAGTTATAGGTTCACGGCAAAATTGAGCAGATAGTACAGAGAGTTCCCATATAACCCCCTGCCTGCACACAGGCACTGCCTTCCCCTTTCTCAACTTCCCCCACCAGAATGGTACATTTGTTACAACTGAGGAACCTACATTGACATATTATCACTCAGAGTCCATAACACACTACATCCTATTCTTGCTGTTGTACATTCTGTGGTTTTTGGCCACCGTATAATGACATGTATCCACCATTGTATTGATGCTGCTTTACATGATGAGGTTACTTCAACGGGGTTATGCCCTGATAAACCATCATAAATTGAAATGCATTTAATACATTGAATCTACTGAATAGCATATCTTAGCCTAGCCTACCTTTAATTTGCCCGAACACTCACACATTAGCTTACAGTTGGGCAAAATAATCTAACAGAAAGTCTGTTTTTATAATAAAGTGTTAAATATTTCATGTAATTTATTGATTACTGTACTGAAAATGAAAAATAAAATGGTTGTATGTTTACTGGAAGTATGGTTTCTTCCGAATACATATCACCTTTGTACCATCGTATAGTCGAAAACTCATAAGTTGAACCATGATAAGTTGGAGACCATCTGTAGTATCATACAGAATAGTTTCACTGCCCTAGAAATCCTCTACTTAATGTCTGTTTATCTCTCTTTCCCTCCTAAGCCCAGCCAATCACTGATCTTTTTAGTCTCCGTAGGTTTGTCTTTTCCAGAATGTCATAGAATTGGAATCATACAGTATGTAGTCTTTTCAGTTTGGCTTTTTTCACTTGATAATATGCATTGAGTTTCCCTGTGTCTTATCTTTTCTTCTTCTTTTTTTTTTTTTTCTGAGACAGAGTCTCGCTCTGTTGCCGAGGCCGGAGTGCAATGGTGCAATCTTGGCTCACTGCAACCTCTGCCTCCCGGGTTCAAGCAATTCTCCTTCCTCAGCCTCCCAGGTAGCTGGAATTACAGGCATGTGCCACCCCGCCTGGCTAATTTTTTGTATTTTTAGTAGAGACAGGGTTTCACCATATTGGCCAGGCTGGTCTCGAACTCCTGACCTTGTCATCTGCCTGCCTTGGCCTGCCAAGATGTTGGAATTACAGGCGTGAGCCACTGCGCCCAGCCTCCCTGTGTCTTTTCATGGCTTGATAACTCACTTCTTTTTAATACTGAGTAGTATTCTGTCATCTGGATATACCACAGTTTATCCATTCACCTACTGAAGGACGTCTAGGGTACTTCACGGTTTTGGCAATTATGAATAAAGCTGCTCTAAACATTCATGTGTAGGTTTTCAGTTCATTTGGGTAAATACTTAGGAGCATGATTGCTGGTCATATGGTGAGAGTTACATTTAGTTTTGTAAGGAACTGCCAAACTGTCTTCCAGAGTAGCTGTAACATTTTGCGTTCCTACCAGCAGTGAATGAGATTTCCTGTTATTCCATGTCCTCACTAGCATTTGGTGGTGTCAGCATTCTGGTGTTTGGTCATTCTGGTAGGCGTATAATGGTCTCTCATTTTCTTTTTCTTTCCTTTTTTTTTTTTTTTGAGACGGAGTTTCGCTCTTGTTGCCCAGGCTGGAGTGCAATGGCGCGATCTCGGCTTGCTGCAACCTCCGCTTCCTGGGTTCAAGCGATTCTCCTGTCTCTGCCTCCTGAGTAATTGAGATTACAGGCACCTGCCACTACGCCTGGCTAATTTTTGGTATTTTTAAGTAGAGATGGGGTTTCACCATGTTGGCCAGGCTGGTCTTGAACTCCTGACCTCAGGTGATCCACCCGCCTCAGCCTCCCAAAGTGCTGGGATTACAGGCATGAGCCACCGCACCTGGCTGTTTTTGTTTTTGTTTTGAGACCGTCTTGCTCTATTGCCCAGGCTGGAGTGCAGTGGTGTGATCTTGGCTCACTGCAACCTCCGCCTCCCGGGTTCAAGCAATTCTCTGCCTCAGCCTCCTGAGTAGCTGGGATTACAGGCGCCTGCCACCATGCCCGGCTAATCTTATGTATTTTTAGTAGAGGTGGGGTTTCACTGTGTTGGCCAGGCTGGTCTCGAACTCCTGACCCAGGTGATCCGCCCACCTCGGCCTCCCAAAGTGCTGGGATTACAGGCGTGAACCACTGCACCCGGTCAGGTATCTTATTTTAATTTGCAACTTTCTAATGACATATGATGAAAATCTTTTCAGATGCTTATTCGCTATCTGTATATCTTCTTTGATGAGATGTCAGTTTGTGTCTTTTTCTTTTTCCTTTTTATTTTTTTAAGAAACTGGGTCTTGCTACATTGCTCAGGCTTGAGTGTAGTGGATATTCACAGATGCGATCCTCCTGCCTCAGCCTCCCAAGTATCTGGGACTATAGGGGCATGCCACAGAGCCTCTTGCCCATTTTTAAATTTTAATTTGTTTTTGTTTCCTGCCACAGCTTCTTTTTTTTTTTTTTTTTTTTTTTTTTTTTTTTTTTTTTTTTTTTTTTTTTTTTTTTGAGACAGAGTCTCGCTCTGTTGCCCAGGCTAGAGTGCAGTGGCGCGATCTCGGCTCACTGCAAGCTCCGTCTCCCGGTTTCACACCATTCTCCTGCCTCAGCCTCTCTGAGTAGCTGGGACTACAGGCGGCCACCACCACACCCGACTAATTTTTTGTATTTTTAGTAGAGACGGGGTTTCACCGCATTAGCCAGGATGGTCTTGATCTCCTGACCTCGTGATCCGCCCGCCTCGGCCTCCCAAAGTGCTGGGATTACAGGCGTGAACCAGTGTGCCAGGCACCTGCCACTCCTTCTTGAATGGGAAAGTGTTTTCCTATTCTTGAGTTTTAAGAGTTCTTTATATATTTTTGTTAACAGTCCTTTATCAAATGTGTCTTTTGCAAATATTTTTTCCTTGTTTGTGACTTTTCATTCTCTTGATAGTATCTTTTGCAAAGCAGTTTTTAATTTTAATGAAGTCTGGCCTATCAATTATTTCTTTCATGGATCATGCTTTCGATGCTGTGTCTAAAAGTAATCTGGCTGGGCGCAGTGGCTTGTGCCTGTAATTCCAGCACTTGAGAAGACAGGATGGGTGGATCACGTGAGGTCAGGAGTTCAAGACCAGCCTGGTCAACATGGTGAAACTCTGTCTCTTCTAGAAATACAAAAAAATTAGTCCAGTGTAGTCGTGGGCACCTGTAATGCCAGCTACTCGGGAGGCTGAGGCAGGAAGAATCGCTTGAACCCGGGAGGCGGAGGTTGCTGTGAGCCGGGATTGCAGCACTGTACTCCAGCCTGTGCGACAAGAGTGAGACTCCATCTCAAAAAAAGTAAATAAATAAATAAAAGCAATCACCATACCTAAGGTCATTTAGATTTTCTTCTATGTTACCATCTAGAAATTATCTAGTTTTGCATTGTATATTTAGGTTTATGATCCATTTTTATTTAATTTTTGGGAAGTGTAATGTCTGTCTAGATTTTTTTTGCACACGGACGTCCAGTTGTTCCAGGACTTTTTTTTTTTTTGAGATGGAGTTTTGCTGTTGTTGCCCAGGCTGGAGTGCAATGGCGCGATCTCGGCTCACCGAAACCTCCACCTCCAAGGTTCAAGCGATTCTCCTGCCTCAGCCTCCCGAGTAGCTGGGATTATAGGCATGCGTCACCACGCCTGGCTAATTTTCTATTTTTGGTAGAGACGGGGTTTCTCCATGTTGGTCAGGCTGGTCTCGAACTCCTGACCTCAGGTGATCCACCCGCCTCAGCCTCCTAAAGTGCTGGGATTACAGACGTGAGCCACCGCCCGGCATGTTCCAGGACCATTCGTTGAAACAACAAATGGTTTGTTGTAAAAGACATTTGTTACATTGTATTGCCTTTGCTCCTTTGTCAAAGATCTGTTGACTATGAGTGTATTTCTGTACTCTCTAGTCTGTTCCATTGATCCATTTGTCCTTTTGCCAATACCACACTGTTTTAATTAATGTAGCTTTTTTATTTTTATTTTTTGAGATAGTGTCTTGGCTGGAGTACAATGGCTCACTGCAGCCTGTCTCCCGGGTTCAAGTGATTCTCACGCCTCAGCCTCCTGAGTAGCTGGGATTACAGGTGTGTACCACCACAGCTGGCTCATTTTGTATTATTATTTTTTTTTCTTGAGATGGAGTTTCACTTTTGTTGCTCAGGCTGGAGTGCAATGGCACGATCTCGGCTCACTGCAACCTCTGCCTCCCAGGTTCAAGCAATTCTCCTGCCTCAACTTCCCTAGTAGCTGGGGTTACAGGCGCCCACCACCATGCCCAGCTAATTTTTGTATTTTTAGTAGAGACAGGGTTTCACCATGTTGGCCAGGCTGGTCTCGAACTCCTGACCTCAGGTAATCTGCCCACCTCGGCCTCCCAAAGTGCTGGGATTACAGGCATGAGCCACCGCGCCCGGCCTAATTAATGTAGCTTTATAATGATTCTTGAAATTGAGTAGTCTCAGTCCTCTGACTTTGTTCTTCATTGGGTATTCTAGGTCTTTTGCCTATCCTTGTAAACTTTATTATTATTATCTTTTTTTTTTTTTTGAGATGGAGTCTCATTCTGTTGCCCAGGCTGGAGTGCAGTGGTGCGATCCCAGCTCACTGCAACCTCCACCTCCTGGATTCAAGCGATTCTCCTGCCTCAGCCTCCTGAGTAGCTGGGATTATAGGTGCATGCCACCAAGCCCAGCTAATTTTGTATTTTTAGTAGAGACAGGGTTTCACCGTGTTTGCCAGGCTGGTCTCGGAACTCCTGACTAAGTGATCCGCCCACCTTGGCCTCCCAAATTGCTGGGATTACAGGCGTGAGCCACTGTGCCTGGCCTCCCTGTAAATTTTAGAATCAGTTCGTTGGTATTTACAAAATAACTTGCTGGGGTTTTCATTGGGATTGCATTAAATCTACAGATCAAGTTGGGAAGAACCGACATCTTGATAATACTGAGTCTTCCTACCCAGGAACATGGAATATCTCTCCATTTGTTTAGTTCTTCTTTGATATCTTTCATCAGAGTTTTATAGTTTTCCTCAACTAGAGCTTATACATGTTTTGTTAGATTTATATGTAAGTATTTCATTTTTGGGGGTGCTCATATAAATGGTAATGTGCTTTTAATTTCAAATTCCACTTACTTGTCACTGGTATGTAGGAAACCGGTTGACTTTTGTGTATTAACCATGTATCTTGCAGTCCTGCTATATAAGCTCTTATTCCAGGAATTTTTTTTGTCACTTCTTTCTGATTTTCTACATAGATAATCGTATCATCTACAAAGTTTTATTTCTCTCTTCCTAATCTGTATACTTTTAATTTCCTTTTCTTATTAGTTAGGACTTCCTATGATGTTGAAAAAAAGTGGTGAGAGGGAACATTGTTACCTTGTTCCTGTTCTTCGTAGAAAAGCTGTGACTTTCTCATCAAGTATAATGTTAGCTGTAGGTTTTTTATAGATGTTCTTTATCAAGTTGAGGAAGTTCTTCTCCGTTCCTCATTTTCTGAGAGTTTATTATTTACCATGAGTGGGTGTTGGATTTTGTCAGATAGTTTTTCTCCATCTATTGATATGATCATGTGATTTTTCTTCTTTAGCCTGTTGATGTGGCAGATTATATTAATTGATTTTATCTTTTATTTTTTATTTTGTGACAGAGTCTTGCTTTGTCACCCATGCTGGAGTGCAGTGGTGTGACCTCGGCTCACTGCAACCTCTACTCCCTGGATTCAAGCAATTCTCGTGCCTCAGCCACCCGAGTAGCTGGGATTACAGGTGTGCACCACCACATTCAGCTAATTTTTGTATTTTTAGTTGAGACAGGGTTTCACCATGTTGGCCAGGCTGGTCTCGAACTCCTGACCTCAAGTGGTCCACCTGCCTTGGCCTCCCCAGGTGCTGGGTTACAGGCATGAGCCACCACATCCAGCCTATTGTTGATTTTTGAATGTTTAACCTATGGTCCTATGGTGAGGTCTCAGTCTTTTGGTGAGCCTGTGTACCTAGACTGTGAACTTTACCCATTTTTCTTAGTTCTCCTACCCGCTTAGGTGGGACAGAATGGCCAGAGGGGGCTGGAATTGTGTATTTGCCCTCTCCCAGGAAGTTAAGCTCTGAGAAAATCCCAACAGGTTAGGTGCTGGCAAAATAATTTCTCCTGAGGGCAGACCTTGTTAAGAACAGAATGTTCTGGTGTATTTGAAAAAAAAAAAAAAAAAGAAAAGAGGCCGGGCGTGGTGGCTCACGCCTGTAATCCCAGCACTTTGGGAGGCTGAGGTGGGAGGATCACGAGGTCAGGAGATGGAGACCACCCTGGCTAACACGGTGAAACCCTGTCTCTACTAAAAATACAAAAATTAGCCCAGCGTGGTGGCGGGCGCCTGTAGTCCCAGCTACTCAGGAGGCTGAGGCAGGAGAATGGCGTGACCCCGGGAGGTGGAGCTTGCCGTGAGCCGAGATTGCACCACTGCACTCCAGCCTGGGGGACGGAGCAAGACTCTGTCTCAAAAAAAAAAAAAAAAAAAAAAAGAAAAGAAAAAAAAGGTTTCTTTGCCCCTCCCTCTGCTGGAAGCATGAAGGGATTCTTTTCCCCACTCAGTTTTCACTGTAAGGAACTGGTAGAGTTCCTGGAGGTAAAACTTGTCAAAGAATGGGGCTCCCCAGTAATTAGGTCTCCTAGAGTTTTAAACCCTCACAGTTGTCCACACTGAGCCTCCAGCAATTTGTTAGTTATAGTTAAGGTTTTCTTACCCTAGTGCTGATGTGGTGGAGGATTTTGCTCCAATAAACTGTGATTCTCTGTATCTGCCTGTCTGTCTGTCCAATTTAGGAGGCAGCAGTTTCCCTCTTAACCTCATTTCTTTTTTTTTTGAGACAGAGTCTTGCGGTCGCCCCGGCTGGAGTGCAGTGGCATGATCTTGGCTCACGGCAAGCTCCGCCTCCCAGGTTCACGCCATTCTCCTGCCTCAGCCTCCCAAGTAACTGGGACTACAGGCGCCCGCCACCACGCCAGGCTAATTTTTTGTATTTTTAGTAGAGACGGGGTTTCACCGTGTTAGCCAGGATGGTCTCGATCTCCTCACCTCGTGATCCTCCCGCCTGGGCCTCCCAAAGTGCTGGGATTATAGGCGTGAGCCACTGTGCCCAGCCACCTTATTTCTTTAAGAGTTGATTTTTCAGTTCATTCAGCTTTTTATATGTTGTTAGGATCAGGTGGCGACTTCTAAGCTGCTTACATGCTGGACTAGAAACCAGAAGGTTGAGTGGTATTTCTTTTCTTTCTTTCTTTTTTTTTTTTTTGAGACAGGGTCTTGCTCTGTTGCCCAGGCTGGAGTGCATTTGTGGGATCATAGCTCACTGCAGCCTGGAATTCCTGGGCTCAAGCGATCATTTCACCTCACCCTCCTCATTAGCTGGGACTACAGGCATGTGCCACTGCACCCAGCTAGGAGCAGAATTTAAATAATAATAATAAAAGCACTTCTTCTGTTATCTATCATATATTGCTTTCAGTGATGTCCACATTCTCCTTCCTGTTTTCCCCTCCAGTGGAGCCCCGTCAGCCTGTCTAGCGTCCTTCCAGGATCTCTCCATTCTCTGTCAGTGGCAGGGAATCCCCTTGTTCTGCTGCATGGTGGGGCACACCCCTTATCTTTAGTTTTCCACAATGAGATTGTAATTTCTATGTCTTTCATAATGTATTTACACATCTTAATGTGCCTAGTACTCTTTTTGTCGAGTATTGACTGGGAGTCAGCGTGGGCTAGAAGGGATGCAAGCACTTTATGAGAAAGTGGGAGGGGGTACTTCTTTTTTTTTTTTTTTTTTTTGAGACGGAGTCTCGCTCTGTCACCCAGGCTGGAGTGCAGTGGCACAATCTCAGCTCACTGCAAGCTCCGCCTCCCGGGTTCACGCCATTCTCCTGCCTTAGCCTCTCCAAGTAGCTGGGACTACAGGCGCCCGCCACCACGCCCGGCTAATTTTTTGTATTTTTAGTAGAGACGGCGTTTCACCGTGGTCTCGATCTCCTGACCTCATGATCCGCCCGCCTTGGCCTCCCAAAGTGCTGGGATTACAAGCGTGAGCCACCGCGCCCGGCCGGGAGGGGGTACTTCTGACCATGCCTGGTGGAAGGACCTCCTAGGTGGGAACAGTACGCAGAGGCATGCCATGTTCCAAGGACTGTGCTAAGGACAGTGGCGGCTTGAAATTTGTATTTTAGAAACACTTTCTAAGGTGGCCTAGGGGATAGCATAGAGGAGAGAGGGATCAAGAAGCTGGGAGACCAGAGAGGAGGCTGCTGTAGTGTGGGGGTTGGGGGAGGATGTACATTTGGGCAGGAGCGATGAGAATGGAAAGGAGGAGAGAATTTGGGAGATAGGGAGAGGACCACCAGGCCATTGGAAACGAGGAAGATTTTGAGCCTGGGTGAGTGGGAAAAAGGCACTACTGTTAACTGAAATAGGCAAATCAGGAGGAAGAAATTATTTTGAATAGAGGAAAGAAAAGATTGTAAGTTGGGAATCAAGCTAGAGAACAAATTGGTGTTCAAATTTTGGGGAAGGAAAAATAGGTAAAAACTGCAGAAAGAATGATAAAGTAGAGGAATAGTGGGGTGATTTTGTACCCCAACCTCGCCATTTGGTAACGTTTGAACATTATTATTTTTTTTTTTTGAGACAGAGTCTCACTCTGTCGCCCAGGCTGAAGTGCAGTGGCTCAATCTTGGCTCACTGAAACCACTGCTGCTCAGGTTCAAGTGATTCTCCTGCCTTAGCCTCCCAGGTAGCTGGGATTACAGGTGCCTGTCACTGCACCCGGCTAATTTTTGTATTTTTAGTAGAGACGGGGTTTCACCATGTTGGCCAGGCTGGTCTTGAACTCCTGATCTCGTGATCCACCCGCCTCGGCCTCCCAAAGTGCTGGGATTACAGGTATGTCCACCGTGCCTGGCCGAACATGTTTTTTATTGTTACCATGTTTGGTGGTAGTACAGCTGGCATTTAGTGAATAGAGGGCAGTGTTGCTGCTAAACATTCCTGCAGTACACAGGGCAGCTTTGCCCCTCAGCAAAGAATGACCTGGCCCCAGATATGAAGCGTCAAGGCTGAGCCGTGCTGGAGTAGAATTCTTAAGACTGAGCTTTATCCTTCCTTCTGGCATCCTCTTAAATATTAACCTTTGCTTTGCAATTGGTGCCGATAAGTGAACAGCTCATGTGATCTCATGTAATTTTTGCAGAAACTTCTGTTAGATACTGCTACATTGTTTTATGGTGTGAAAACAGGCTTGGAGGCCTGCCCAAGGTCACACAGCTATTTTGTGCAGAGCCAGCACACTCCACCTGGGCTGGACTGTTCTTTTTTTTTTTTTTTTTTTTTTTTTGGAGACAGGGTTTTTGTGTTGCCCGGGCTGGAGTGCAGTCCAGTGATGTGATGTGATCACGGCTCTCTGCAGCCCCAACCTTCCAGGCTCAAGCAGTCATCCCACCTCAACCTCCCAAGTACCTGGAACCACAGGCTCATGCCACCATGCCTGGCCAATTAAAAAAAAAAATTTGTAGTGATTGAGTCTTATTATGTTGCCTAGGCTGGTCTCCAGCTCTTGGGCTGAAGCAGTCCTTTCACCTTGACCTCCTGAAGTGTTGAGATTGATTATAGGTGTTAGCCACTGTGCCTGGCCTAGCCTGTTCTTTTAATGGTACCTCCTGGCTTTTCTTGTGTTCAGAGAGCTGGGGGTTAAGACCGTCCTGACTACTCCGTAGAGATGCTGATGTTTTACTGCAGCACTTTTTTTTTTCACCTTAGCCATAGCTGCAATTTGAATTTTAGATGGTTAGAAGAAATTTTTCAAAAATCTGCTTTTTTTCTTATTTTCCTTGTGCTCTAAATTCAGTAGCTGTTTTGATATTATGCTATATTCTCTTTTCCATGTAGCCAGCCCTATGGCTTAAAGATCATTTTTCTGTTGAGACACTGGTTATGTCGTGATTTTTTTTTCTTTCTAGTCATTTTGACTTTTAGATGATAGTCATGGAACTGCCTGCTCTATTTTTCTCCTAGGTCCAGGCCCTCAGCCTTGGGGACTAAGCCCTGTATGTGCTGGACTGGGTGCCCTGTGACTCGTAGACAGTTTGCAGAGCTTTCAGTGGCTTTTTTGCTTTTCAGCAAAATACAGTTGGTTAGGTAACTTCTTATCTTAATTTATCAGCTGGAAATCTTTGCGTTACAGGTTGGAGCAGACAGTTCCTCAGATTTGTCATCTGCCTAAGCATTCATTCAGCTGATTCACCTACATGAATCCCAAAATATCCCCGTTGCTGAAAATGACAGGGGAAAAAACCCAAATAATTAAAAATAGATAGATGTTTGACATTAGAGATGGCATATTTCTTTCTTCTTCTTTTCTTTTTTTTTTTTTTTTGAGATGGAGTCTCACTCTGCTGCCCAGGCTTGAGTGCAGTGGCCCAATTTCGGCTCACTGCAACCTCCTCCTCCCATGTTCAAGCGATTCTCTTGCCTCAGCCTCCTGAGTAGCTGAGACTACAGGTGTCCACCACCATGCCCAGCTAATTTTTGTATTTTTAGTAGAGATAGGGTTTCACCATGTTGGCCAGGCTGGTCTTGAACTCCTGACCTCGTGATCCACCCACCTCAGCCTCCCAAAGTGCTGGGATTACAGGCGTGAGCCACCATTCCCGGCCTAGAGATGACATATTTCAAGACCTTGGGCAGCCTACTAAGTTGTTATATCACTGTAGCATGTAGCTTGGGTTTTTCTTGTTTTACATTGCTGTAGAATGTAACAGGCATTAAATAATCTCTTTTTTTTTTTTTTTTGAGATGGAGTTTCACTCTGCCTCCCAGGCTGGAGTGCAATGGCATGATCTCAACTCACTGCAGCCTCCGTCTCCCGGGTTCAAGTGATTCTCCTGCCTCAGCCTCCTGAGTAGCTGAGATTACAGGCTTGTATCACTACGCCTGGCTAATTTTGTATTTTTAATAGAGACAGGGTTTCACCATGTTGATCAGGCTGGTCTTGAACTCCTGACCTCAGATGATCTGCCTGCCTCGGCCTGCCAAAGTGCTGGGATTCCAGGCGTGAGCCACTGTCCCTGGCCAGAATTTTATAATTTTATAACCTGTGTATTTGATGTAAGTGCTGAAGCATTGGAGCATTATTCATAATGTTTATAATTGACACGTAATAATTGTACGTATTGGTCGGGCGCGGTGGCTCACGCCTGTAATCCCAGCACTTTGGGAGGCCGAGGCGGTTGGATCACTTGAGGTGAGGAGTTCGAGACCAGCTGACCAACATGGTGCAACCCTGTCTCTACTAAAAATACAAAAATTATTAGCTGGGCGTGGTAGCGGGAGCCTGTAATCCTAGCTACACAGGAGACTAAGGCATGAGAACTGCTTAAACCTGGGAGGTGGAGGTTGCCGTGAGCCGAGATTGCACCACTGCACTCCAGCCTGGATGATAGTGCAAAACTCAGTTTCAAAAAATAATAATAATAGGCCGGGCGCGGTGGCTCACGCTTGTAATCCCAGCACTTTGGGAGGCCGAGGTGGGCGGATCACGAGGTCAGGAGAAGATCGAGACCACGGTGAAACCCCGTCTCTACTAAAAATACAAAAAAAATTAGCCGGGCGTGGTGGCAGGCGCCTGTAGTCCCAGCTACTCGGAGAGGCTGAGGCAGGAGAATGGCGTGAACCCGGGAGGCGGAGCTTGCAGTGAGCTGAGATCGCGCCACTGCACTCCAGCCTGGTGACAGAGCGAGACTCCGTCTCAAAAAAAAAAAAAAAATAATAATAATAATAATTGTCCTATTTATGGGGTATAAGGTGAATTTATTCCTTCCATCTGACTATAATATCATACCAGTTGACCAGCCTCTCCCTGTCTCCCCTCCCCTCCCCTTGCCTCTGGTAAGCACGTCTCAACTTCTATGAGATCAGCTTTTTTAGATTCTACACAAGTGAGATCACGTTGTTACTGTCTTTCTGTGCCTGACTTATTTTGCTTAATATAAGTACTGTCCTCCAGGTTCATCCATATTGTCACAAATGACAGAATTTCATGCTTTTATAAGGCTTAATAGGATTCTACTATGTATATATACCACATTTTCTTTATTCATCTGTTGATGGACACTTAACATTTATTCTATAATCAATTGATGGCTTTTGTGACTAGTGCTGCAACATACATGAGAGTGTAGATGTCTGATGTACTGATTTCATTTCCTTTGGATGTATTACCGGTAATGGGATTGCTGGATTTTTAATTTTTTATTTTATTTAATTAGTTTATTTTTTATTTTTTTGAGACTGAGCCTTCCTCTGTCTCCCAGGCTGGAATGCAGTTGGTGCAATCTTGGGTCACTGCAACTCTGCCTCCCGGGTTCAAGTGATTCTCATGCTTCCGCCTCACAAATAGTCGGGATTACAGATATGCACCACCATGCCTGGCTAATTTTTTTGTATTTTTAATAGAGACAGAGTTTCACCATGTTGGCCAGGCTGATCTCAAATTCCCAACCTCAGGTGATCTGCCCGCCTCAGCCTCCCAAAGTGCAGGGATTACACACATGAGCCACTGCGCCAAGCCTGGATTTTTTTTTTTTTAAACTTGCTTTGATGAGCAGGAGGTGGATCTTAATGGTAATTCTATTTTTAATTTTCTGAGGACCCTGCATACTGTTTTTCGTATCTGTACTAACTTACATTGCCATCAACAGTGTGTAAGGGTTCCCTTTTCTCCACATCCTTGTCAACGTTTATTATCTTTTCTTATTGATAATAGACAGTCTAATAATGACTAGTGGTGTTCAGCATTTTTTCATATACCTGTTGGCCATTTATTTATTTTTTTTAATTTACTGAGACAGGGTCTTGCTCTGTCACCCAGGCTGGAGTGCAGTAGCACAATCACAGCTCATTTGCAGCCTCAACCTCCCGGGCTCAAGTGATCCTCCCATCTCAACCTCCTGAGTAGTTGGGACTGCAGGCACGTGCTACCTACCACACGTGGCTTTCTGGCCATTTATTTGTCGTCTTTTGATAAATGTCTGTTGGGTCTTTTGCCTTGTTTTTGTTGTTGAGGGATAGAATCTTGCTGTGTCATCCAGGCTGGAGTACAGTGGTGCATTCATAGCTTACTTCAGCCTCAAACTCTTAGGCTCAAGCAATCCTCCTATGTCAGCCTCCCAAGCTGGGAATATAGGCACATGCCACCATTTAGGGCAAATTTTTTTTTTTTTTTAAACAGGGTCTTGCTCTGTCACCCAGGCTAAAGTACAGTGCAGCCTTGACTTCCTGGGCTCTAGTGATCCTCTTGCCTCAGCCTCTTGAGTAGCTGGTGTCCATTTTTTAATTGGTTTTCTTCCCTTTCTTTGCTGTGAGTTCCTTGTATATTTTCTATATTATCCCCTTAACTGATGTATAGTTTGCAAATAGATTCTTCCATTCTGAAAGTTGTTTCTTCACTCTTGTTTCCTTTGCCGTGCAGAAGCTTTTTAGTCTGATATAATCCTATTTGTTTATTTTTGTTTCTGTTGCCTGTGCTTTTGAGGTCTTTCAAAAAAAATTCCTGGCTCAGACGAAGGTCCTGAAGCTTTTCCCTGTGTTTTCTTATGGCAGTTTCATAGTTTCAGGTCTTACTTTAAGTTTTCGATCCATTTTGAGTTTATTTTTGTATATGGTGTGAGATAAGGATCTAATTTCATTCTTCTGCGTGTGATATCCAGTTTTCCCAACACTGTTTATTGAAGAGACTGTCTTTTTCTCTATTGTGTTCTTGACACTTGTTGAAAATCAGGTGGCTATAAGTGTGGATTAATTTGTGGGCTTTTATTCTGTTATATTGGTCTCTGTCTGTTTTTATGCCAACACCATGCTGTTTTGGTTACTATGACTTTGTAGTATATGTTGAAGTTAGGTAGTGTGATTCCTCTAGCTTTGTTCTTTTTGCTCCAGATGGCTTTGGCTACTGGGGTCTTTTGTGATTTCATATAAATTTTAGGATTGTTTTTCCTATTTCTATGAAGAACGTCATTGGTATTTTGATAGGGATTGCATTGATGTGTAGATTGCTTTGGGTAGTATGGACTTTTTTTTTTCTTTTTTTTTTTTTTTTGAGACAGAGTCTTGCTCTGTCGCCTAGGCTGGAGTGCAGTGGCATGATCTTGGCTCACTGCCACCTCTGCCTCCTGAGTTCAAGCGATTCTCCTGCCTCAGCCTCCCGAGTAGCTGGGATTACAGGTGCCCACCACCATGCCCAGCTAATTTTTGTATCTTTAGTAGAGGCAGGGTTTCATCATGTTGGCCAGGCTGGTCTTGAACTCCTGACCTCAGGTGATCCACCCACCTCAGCCTCCCAAAGTGTTGGGATTACAGGCGTGAGTCATGCGCTTGGCCAGTATGGACATTTTAACAATATTAATTCTTCTAATACATGAACATGGGATATTGTTCCATTTATTTGTGTCTTCAGTTTCTCTGATCAATATTTTAAAGTTTTCATTGCAGAGATCTTTCACCTCCTTGATTAAATTTCTTTCTTTTTCTTTTCTTTTTTGGTAGCTATTGTAAACAGGATTGTTTTCTTGATTTCCATTCCAGATAATTTGCTATTAGCTGGCATGCAGTGGCGTGATCACAAATCACTCACTTCAGCCTTGACCTCCTGGGCTCAAGTGATCTTCCCACCTGAGCCTCCCATATAGAAATAATACTGCCACTGATTTTTGTATGTTGATTTTGTATCCTGCAATCTTACTGAACTTATTAATTCTTCTCATAGTTTTTTGGTGGGGTCTTTAGGGTTTTCTATATGTAAAATCATGTTGTCTGCAAACAGGGATAATTTAACTTCATTTCCGATTTGGATGCCTTGTATTTCTTCCTCTTGCCTAGTTCTTCTGGCTATCAAGAAAAGCTGAAATGATTCATTTCATTTTTGCTCAACAATTTATGTAAAAGAACCTCTTTGGACCAGCGCGGTGGCTCACACCTGTAATCCCAGCACTTTGGGAGGCTGAGACAGGTGGATCATGAGGTCAGGAGATGAGACCATCCTGGCTAACACAGTGAAACCCCATCTCTACTAAAAATACAAAAAAATTAGCCCGGTGTGGTGGTGGGCGCCTGTAGTCCCAACTACTTGGGAGGCTGAGGCAGGAGAATGGTGTGAACCTGGGAGGTGGAGCTTGCAGTGGGCCGAGATCGCACCACTGCACTCCAGCCTGGGTGACAGAGTGAGACTCCGTCTCAAAAAAAAAAAAAAAAAAAGAACCTCTTTATACTGCTTGTTATTCCCTTAGTATTCTGTTTTAAGGAATCGTGGGTTGGCAGTTAGTGATGCGTGCACCACTGGGTCTGGAGGGCAGGGGTGAGAATTCCTGCCAGCAGGTACTTCCTGCTCTTTTCTGTTTCCTTCCTGTCATTGTGTTGAGTGTGGAATAAGTGTGTTATTGTCACTGTATTTGAGATTTTGCTTGAGTATCTTGTGCCTCTCATATATATATGTGTGTGTGTGCATATATATATATATATATTTAAATTTATTTATTTATTTATTTATTTATTGGAGATGGTGTTTTGCTCTTGTCCCCCAGGCTGGAGTGCAATGGCACGATCTCAGCTCACTGCAATCTCTGCCTCTCGGGTTCAAGTAGTTCTCCTGCCTCAGCCTCCCAAGTAGCTGGGATTACAGGCACGTGCCACCATGCCCAGCTAATTTTTGTATGTTTAGTAGAGACAGAGTTTCACCATGTTGGCCAGGCTGGTCTTGAACTCCTGACCTCAAGTGATCTGCCCGCCTCAGCCTCCCAAAGTGCTAGGATTACAGGTGTGAGCCACCACATCCAGCCCATGCCTCTCATATTTAATTATGACTTATAAAGCTATTATGCCAGGTAATAAAGTTTGTGGTTTCAAAACTTCTTGCAAATCCTTGAGAGCTCCTGGGGTTTTACTTGGGAGGATATTTTTGACAAATTATATGATAAATTGGACTGTTACATTTTTGCTACCATTTCTGGCATTTCTTCCCATCACATTTTATTGTTCCTGGTCAGATTATTATTTGACTCATTGGTAGCTGGCTTTTTTTCTACGTAAATTTCTCACAGTTTGGGTTATTGGTGCCAGTCACGTTGCTTCATTTGACTGTCACTAAAAAATAATTAACAATTTATTCACTAAAGCCTATTGAACAATAGAGGCTACAGGTAATACAAAGCAGTTGAAGGGTTTCCAGGTTGTGAGCTTGTTTCTGGCCAAGCTAGTCTGCCTTCCTTCTTTAGCAGTACGGGGGTAAACTTTGAATCAGGTTACACAATTTAGAACAGTACTTCATCTGTTTGCTTTTGCATTTGACTGAGATTTCCAGAGTATGTGACCGGAAGAAAAACTAGGGCTTTTAACTCTGTTTTAATGCCCGTTCTGTTGCTTGGTAGCCAGAAACCCATGTTGGCTGTGACCAGACGTGGCAGGGGGATTCTGATAAGCCACACAGTTGAGGCGCCACCCCAAGTTTAGCAGAAAGGTTAAGGCTGCTTTTGGTTCCTTTGATCTACACACTGTCGGCGCACTTCATAGCTTGCTTTGGGAAAACAAGAACTTTGGGTTCCCTTTCATTTTTGTTCTTTTTAACTAAGGTAGACAACCTTCTGGGAAAATAGATCCTGACTCTTGCTGTCTTGTTCCTAGAGACTCATGATGGTTTTTCATTTTAAGTAACCTTTGAAAAAACCTCTTAAATATGTCTTACTTAAATCTGGGAAAAAATTGTGCTAGAAGCACATTCAAATTTTTTATTTGGTAAGAAAAAAATGAAATACAGTTCACATACCATACAATTCACCCATTTAAATTGTACAGTCCAGTGGCTTTTAGTGTAGTCACAGGTACTTGCAGCTGTTACCACAGTCAGTTTTAGAACATTTTCATCTTTCAAAAAGAAACTTTTAGCTATCATCCCCTACCCCTAAGTACCCCTTCCCACCCCAGCTCCTGGCAACCACTAATGGACTTTATATAGAGTTCCTTGTTCTGGACAGTTTATATGAATGGAATCATATAACATGTGGTCTTCTGTGACTGTCTTCTTTCACTTAGCATAATGTTTTTAAGTTTCATATTGTAGTATATATCAGTACTTCGTCCTTTTTTATTAAAACTGTGGTAAAATAAGGTCAGGCATGGTGTGCCTGTAATTCTAGCACTTTGGGAGGCTGAGATGGGTGGATCACCTGAGGTCAGGAGTTCCAGACCAGCCTGGCCAATGTGGCAAAACTCCGTTTCTACCAAAAATACAAAAATTAGCTGAGCATGCTGGCATGCACCTGTAATCCCAGCTACTTGGGAGGCTGAGGCAGGAGAATTGCTTGAACCTGGGTGGTGGAGGTTGCAGTGAGCCGAGATTGTGCCACTGTACTCTAGCCTGGAAGACAGAGCAAAACCTCTCTGAAAAAAAAAAAAAAATTAAGTAAAATTGTGGTAAATGGCCGGGCGCGGTGGCTCACGCCTGTAATCCCAGCACTTTGGGAGGCCGAGGTGGGTGGATCATGAAGTCAGGAGTTCGAGACCATCCTGGCTAACACAGTGAAACCCCATCTCTACTAAAAATACAAAAAATTAGCTGGGCGAGGTGGCGGGCGCCTGTAGTCCCAGCTACTCGGGAGGCTGAGGCAGGAGAATGGCGTGAACCCTGGGGGGCAGAGCCTGCAGTGAGCCGAGATCGCGCCACTGCACTCCAGCCTGGGCGACAGCGAGACTCTGTCTCAAAAAAAAAAAAAAAAAATTGTGGTAAAATAAGCAGCATTAAAAATACCATTTTAACAATTTTAGAATTTATAGTTCAGTGGCATTAAGTACATTCACATTGTTGTGCTACCATCACCACCATCTGTCTCCAGAATGTTGTCATCTTCCCAAACTGAAACTCTGTACCCATTAAACTTAAACTAACTCCCCTTTTCCACCTAGTTACCCTTATTTTTAAAAATTAATGAGCTCAATCAGAATCTGTTTTGAGTTTTAAGCCACTAAATTTGTAGTAATTTGTTATAGCAGTAATAGGACACGGAGACATTTGTGTCATAGAGGTTTATAGAGAGTAGTCCTGATGGAAGGTGATTTTGCAGCTTACGCAGCTCCTATGACATTTTTCTTTTATCTTTTCTTTTTTCTTTTTTGAGATGGGGTCTTACTCTGTTGCCCAGGCTGGAGTACAGTGGCGCGATAATGGCTCACTGCAAGCTCTGCCTCCCGGGTTCAAGTGATTCTCCTGCCTCAGCCTCCTGAGTAGCTGGTATTACAAGATGTGCGCCACCACACCCGGCTAATTTGTATTTTTAGTAGAGATGGGGTTTAACCATGTTGGCCAGGCTGGTGTTGAACTCTCGACCTCAGGTGATCCACCCACCTTGGCCTCCCAAAGTGCTGGGATTACAGGCGTGAGCCACCGCGCCCGACCTCGTATGACATCTTTAATGTGGCACGTGGTGCTCTCCAGCTTTGCCTCCTATCTCTTTGACAACTCTTCATGGTTAGTTACAAGCAGGGACTCTGGAGCCATATGCCTGGATTTGATTCCTTGCTTAGCTACTTACTTGGTGTGTGATTAGAGTATTGAGGTCTCCTGTTTCATCTGAAGGCCCTGGTAACCAGTTAATGTTGGAAGTTTTTTGAGCAAGCTCCTAGTCAAAATCAGTTGACAGATTTTTAGTAACACTAGCATAGAAGATCTTGGAACTATTAATACATATCAAATGGAAAGCCCTAGAGAAGAAGGTTTAAATATTGCCTCAAGATTTTTTTTTTTTTTTTTTTTTTTTGAGACGGAGTCTTGCTCTGTCGCCCAGGCCGGAGTGCAGTGGCGCAATCTCGGCTCACTGCAAGCTTCGCCTCCCAGGTTCATGCCATTCTCCTGCCTCAGCCTCCTGAGTAGCTGGGACTACAGGCGCCTGCCACCACGCTGGGCTAATTTTTTGTACTTTTTTAGTAGAGACGGGGTTTCACCGTGTTAGCCAGGATGGTCTAGATTTCTTGACCTCGTGATCCACCCGCCTCGGCCTCCCAAAGTGCTGGGATTACAGGTGTGAGCCACCGCGCCCAGCTCACACAGGCAATTTCAAAAACGCCTCCCCACCTCTACTGCAGAAAAACAGAAAGGGAATTTGTCTGTTTTTAATGTGACTCATGGAGTTAAATTGAGAGAATAAATCGAGATGAGAACAGTTCTTGTGTAACCCTGACTTTTCATCCATATTTATCCAAGAAGAGTGATTTAGCTCACCTGCAGTAAAGATACTGTCCTCTTATTTCTGACAGAGGCGGCCTTAGCAACATGCTGTTCCAGTGCTCCCTACCTGACACCACAGCCACCCTTGGCGATGAGCCTCGGAAAGTGCTCCTGCGGCTGTATGGAGCGATTTTGCAGATGGTGAGTTGGTAGGCTACTTTGGGAGGGGGGGATCCTGTTAACATTTTAAATCATCTTTCCTGAGATACCTTGGAAAGAGATGTTAAATACTTTAATGGTGTTACTCAAGATATTTGAGTATATTGCTTTTACTTTTACTTTAATTGGGCTGCACAACTTGGTTTGCATTCTAAGTTAATTCGTGGTTTTTTTAGTTAGTATTTATTAGTAAACTAGTGCAAGTATTCACAGTTTTACATCCAGAGAAGGTACAATGTTGGTTAAATCTTTAATAGTGCTTGATGATTCTTAGTTCTACATATTGATTAAAATTTTCAGCTCAGATTTAGATTGTAAAGTTCTAATGTGGAGAAGGTATTGTTTTTATAACATAATCCAAAAGATTTTAGAGGATAGTCCCAGTTAACAAAGTATGATCTCAACGAAGCTGAATTTAATAACTGTTTCTCTGAGATTTCTTTAAAACTTTGAGTTGTTTGTTACAGTCATAATCTTTCTAAAGTTTTATATTACTTAAATAATCTAATTCTTAATTAAAGTACCTATTGAGTTATCCAGTTATAGGATATCCCAACTTGTCTGGGTTTATTATTATTATTATTAATGTCATGAATTTACTATTTCATTGAGCACAGTAGAAATATTAGGTTGATGTATTTTTTTTTTTTTGAGATGGAGTTTCACTCTTGTTGCCCAGGCTGGAGTGCAATGGCACGGTCTCAGCTCACTGCAACCTCTGCCTCCCGGGTTCAAGTGATTCTCCTGCCTAAGCCTCCCAAGTAGCTGACGTTATGTATGCCACCATGCCTGGCTAATTTTGTATTTTTTTAGTAGAGACGGGGTTTCACCATGTTAGTCAGGCTGGTCTCGAACTCCTGACCTCAAGTGATCCACCCACCGTGGCCTCCCAAAGTGCTGGGATTACAGGCATGAGCCACTGCGCCTGGCCAAGTTGATGTATTTCTGTGGTAGGATTTTTTTTTTTTTTCCTGAGATGGAGTCTGGCTATGTAGCTCAGGCTGGAATGCAGTGGCGCAATCTCGACTCACTGCAGCCTCCGCCTCCCAGGTTCAAGCTTTCCTTGAACCTCGGGGTTCAATTCTCCTGCCTCAGCTTCCCGAGTAGCTGGGATTATAGGTGCACCACTATGCCCGGCTAATTTTTATATTTTTAGTAGAGACAGGGTTTCACCATATTGGCCAGGCTGGTCTCAAACTCGTGACCTCAGGTGATCTGCCCGCCTCAGCCTCTCACAGTGCTGGGATTACAGGTGTGAGCCACCACGCCTGGCCTGTGGTAGGATTTTGATACCCTTTTTTTTCTTTTTTTTTTTTTTTTTTTTTTTTTTGCGACAGAGTCTTGCTCTGTCGCCCAGGCTGGAGTGCAGTGGCGCAATCTCGGCTTACTACAAACTCTGCCTCCTGGGTTCACGCCATTCTCCTGCCTCAGCCTCCCGAGTAGCTGGGACTACAGGCGCCTGCCACCACGCCCGGCTCACTTTTTGTATTTTTAGTAGAGATGGGGTTTCACCATGTTAGCTAGGATGGTCTCGATCTCCTGACCTCGTGATCCATCCACCTCGGCCTCCCAAAGTGTTGGGATTACAGGTGTGTGAGCCACCGTGCCCGGCTGTTTTGGCTGTTTTTTTTTTTTTTTTTTTTTTATGGAGTCTTGCTCTGTTGCCCAGGCTGGAGTGCAGTGGTGCAATCTTGGCTCACTGCAAGCCCCGCCTCCTGGGTTCACGCCGTTCTGCCTCAGCCTTGCAAGTAGCTGGGACCACAGGCATGTGCCACCACGCCTGGCTAATTTTTGTATTTTTAGTAGAGATGAGGTTTCACCACGTTAGCCAGGGTGGTTGCAATCTCCTGACTTTGTGACCCGCCTGCCTTGGCCTCACAACATGTGGGATTACAGGCATGAGCCACCGCGCCTGGCCCTGATAGCCATTTTAATCTTCTTTGGAAGGGCCCATTTTTATCTTAATGAAATGGAGCAGAGTAGTTTTCAAACTAAATTTTTTAAAAGACCAGCCTATTTCAGCTCTATCTAAAAAGCAGATCATATCCATATGATATTTGATTATGTTTAGAAATATTAAAGTTCAAATTGGCAGTCTAGATGTTAATTCATTAAAAACTTGTCATAATGTGAAGAAACCTTTTATTGGATAGCTTTTCCTTGACTCTGTCAAGCTGTGGAAATGGTTAAGATCTAAAAATGCTGGGAACAAGTTAGTATGTTTGAAGGTACATAGCTCTTCCACACACGTGTGCGCTTGCTGAGGATATCTGAGGTCATTTTGTCATTAGGTGCAGATAGCTGGCATCCAGCTAGGACAACAGTTGATGCTAACTGAAAACACAGACCCCTTGCTGTTAATACACAACAGAAAAGATTCTGTGTTCACCATGCAGCTTGGGTTTTAAATTTAATCAAGTTGCAGTTTCAGAGTATAGTTTTTGAAATCTTTCATTGTTATTTTGGCACTTTTACTGATGTGCCTTTATTTTTTGAGACAGGGTCTCACTTTGCCACCCAGGCTGTAGTGTAGTGGCACAACCATGGCTCACTGCAGCCTCGACCTCCTTGGCTCAGGTGATCCTTCCACCTCAGCCTCCTGAGTAGCTGGGACTACAGGAGTGAGCCACCACACCCAGCTAATTTTTTGTATTTTTTTGTAGAGGCAGGGTTTCACCATGTTTCCCAGGATGGTCTCAAACTCCTGGCCTTAAGTGATGCGCACGTCTAGTCCTCTCAAAATGCTGGGATTACAGGCATGAGCCACTGCGCTTGGCCTGGTAGGTCTTGATAGTCATTTTTTCCTTGAGGACTGTTTACGTTCTGCAACAATTAAGTCCCATTTCTGCTGTTTTGTGTATTTTGCATTTATACAACACTTTTAGAATAATAAGTAGATGCTGAAATTACATGTGATTTAAAACTATTGTTTAAATCTGATTTGTGAGGCTTTCATTTCTAACTTACATAAGAAGCATTTTAAATGTGCTACAAGGTGCTCCTCTGTGGGCTAGACTAATCTGGGAGTTTAATCCTGTGCTCTAGAACAGTGCTATAGTGATGGGAGTAATGGAGGGTTCTGCATCTGTGCTGTCTGATACACTTGTCATCAGCCACATGTCACTAACGAATATGTGGAATGTGGCAAGTGTGGCTGTTGAACTGAGTTTTAAATTGTTTTTAATTTTAATTAATTTAAATTAAAATAGTCACATGTAGCTCGTGGCCACTGTATTGGACAGCCCAGCTCTAGAATGTTCTGGTTTATTATATGAGTCACTTAGTAAAAGCCAGCTGCAGCATAGCCTACTACTTGGCAATTAGCCTGCCTCTAATAAAGATTCATTGTCAATTGTTAGTCTTTTTTCCATTTTGAAATTTTAGCAGTCTGGAAGTAGTACCTGACAGTAGTTGAATACAGTAGAAATGTCTGGAAATAAAATTTGTTTGAACAGAATTCTATGTCCCAATTTGTTTCTAAGAAAAAAGACTTAAAGCCGGGCAAGGTGGCGGGCGCCTGTAGTCCCAGCTACGCGGGAGGCTGAGGCAGGAGAATGGCGGGAACCCCGGGGGGCGGAGCCTGCAGTTAGCCGAGATCGTGCCACTGCACTCCAGCCTGGGTGAAAGGGCGAGACTCCGTCTCAAAAAAAAAAAAAAAAAAGAAAAAAGACTTAAGTAACTAAGAAAAATAAAAAGAATAATTTAAGCCACTTAAAATGTAATTAACTCTTACCAAACTAATAGAATGGAGTATGTTTTACATATAATTCCAATTTGGGGGGAGGTACCCTACATTTAGCTTCTCAGTTATATTTTTATTAGGCAAATGTTAAATGAGTTTCCATTCCTGAAGCTATATCTACTGATGTAAGGTGGAAACCATACTTGAAAGCACCTTGAGTAGAAAGGGAAATTAGGGCTGGGCATGGTGGCTCACTCCTGTAATCCCAACACTTTGGGAGGCCAAGGCAGGTGGATTGCTTGAGTCCAGGAGTTTGAAACCAGCCCGGGCAACATGGCAAAACCCTGTCTCTATAAAAAAATAGCTGGGTGTGGTGGCATGTGCCTGTGGTCCCAGCAACTTTGGAGGCTGAGGTGGGAAGATCTCTTAAGCCCAGGAGGTGGAGATTGCAGTGAGCCAAGATCATGCCACTGCACTGTAGCCTGGGGGACAGAGAGAGACCCCGTCTCAAAAAAAAAAAAAAAAAAAAAAAAACTGGATGGGAAATTAGTAGTTTTCTACATGGATAATAAGCATACCTCTGACAATCTGACAGTTGACATAGACAACAAACTGATTTTTGTTAGAAAAAAACTATTTCTTTGCTTCTTAGGTGGGAATCTATATTTTCAGTATAATTATTCAGTTGGTCAAGTCTTTAGTTCAAGCACACTTTTTTGGTTGTAGTTTAAACTTAGTAAACCATGAAGCCTAGGGTCTCAGAGTTCTAAGTATATTTGGTTTCCTAGCTCTGCGGAGTTTAGCAGTCATACTTGTTGCCAGTTAAGAGTTTCAGATATTAATGGCCATTGGAGACTGTTGGTCATTGGGAGTACTGTGACAATATGAGGAGGGGAACCAAAATCAAGAACTCCAAAAGATGGCTATGGTACAAAAGAAGCGAAGTAGAGAGCAGGCTTAGAAGCTTCTAAGATGCGAGCCAGGCAACAGCTGCTGTGTGCTTTAGAAGCTGAGCTGCCACACACTGTGCCGGGGATTTTAAATTCCTTTCCAAATATTTTCAAATCAGCTTTAAAGTATCTATTATTTATTTTTGCTGTGATCTAGGTGTGATGAAATTGCTGATGTATAGCCAACTCTTTAGAATGAATCTGGCCTATAATGGAAGGAGATATTTATGGTCTACAATGAGGGTTTTGTTCCTATCACAACGAAAAAAGCCAGAATTTATGATAAATTGTCAGGATTGATAATAAATTGTCAAGATTTGCATTAATTGAGAGATGTGGCTGAGCAAATACAGAGCCCCAAATAATAAATCACATTACTTTCATAAAATTATGGGTTAAAGAGAGAAATATAGTATGACTCAAATCTTCTGCTTTCCTTCTTTTTGCTCTACCTTATAGGAAAGCATACACATAGCCTATACATGTATGTGTACTTATACAAATATAACTGGTATCTCCCAAGCCAGCTTTATAAATGCAGCTATAGCATCCTTTAAGGTGGGCTAGAATTCACTCCTTCTTTGAAAAATGTTAATTGAAGACTACTGCACAAATAATAGGCCTATGTATTTTCTCAGAGTATTTTGCATTTTTGCTTAATTATATGACAGATTTAGTTTAGTATGTCCCTTCTTTCCATTTCCCTTCCTTGTTTTTAGCTTTTGAACATTTTACCTCTGAGAATCAGAGGTGGTAACATTTTACACGTTCTTTGATCAGCAAATGATTTACAGGTGACTTGGTTTAAAATAACTAGATGATTCTCAACTTTCTCATTTTTCTTCATCTTGGCATTATAAGATGTCTGATTTCCTTTATTTCCATAGTGACACTGAAATGACTGCTCTTTGGTACAGTTCTCTAAGGGTTAAGTGCCAGAAAGCCAAGGTAAAACTTTCTGATTGAGTTCAGCCCCACAGCTTCTGTCCCACAAACATCTGTCTCTTCTAGCCCCTATTTCTGTCTAAGATGAGACAGAAACAAACTTCCTGACTGTATCCTGGAGTTTTTGTTTAGGATTTGTGTTAGTTTTAGGGTGCTTATGAAAATTCCTGTGTTTGGCAAGGTCAAGAATGGGTCCTTTTGAAAATATGAACAAGATAGGACACACACACCTATACAATATTTGTAGGAAATTATTAAACATAAAAATATTGGTCTGATCTTAAAATAATGTATGTGAGTATAATTTAGTGTCTGTTTTACATAGACTAATTTTAATGGAAGTGAGGTTATTTTCATTAGCTACATAGATTATGAAAACCAAACTCAACTGTAAAACCACCCTGAACTAAAGGAGGATAATTTAATAGAAGTTTTGAGAAGTAATAGTTCAGCCTTTGCATTGTGGAAAGAGATAGAATTGCTAGAAGAGAGCGTAAATGTATAAAATTAGCTATAAATGTAACTTGATTTTTTTCCTTTCTGATACTGGGAAGGAACATGAGCTCTGCAACGTCCAGTAGCAGCCTTTTCAGAGAAGCAAGTTTGGCTGATTACAAATAACCAGTTTGCTTATTTATCATGAATTGTGGAAGACACAAATGTCAGTACGTATTGTTCATTCAATGTAACCTGTGCCAGTTGGCGGAAGTCTCAGAGGATTGCTTTGTCCCTTCCTCTGTCAGAACAGTGACTCTGTGTTAAGCCACTTCCTTCTGTGCATGAATGGAGAGATTTGGCCTCACCGTTATGAGCGGTCTCACAGGCATGAATGTTTATAATACACATCAAAGATCTCTCTTGAATGTTGTCTGGAAAATTGTTTTTGTTTGTTTTTTGAGTAATAGAAGGCTAATATTAGTGCTTGTTTGAGTACTAACCATAATAAAGGCATCAAGGCACAACGCAGATATGTATTAGCAACTCAAAAGAGTCAAATTTGAGACACTGTCCTTTTTGAATCTAGAAAACAAATGTCTTCCTCCCTATTTTCTCTTCGCCCCAGTTTAATTAAAAATTAAGCCACAATAAAATATGGAATAACTCATAAATAGTTAATATTAAACTACCAGCTACTGCAAAATCAGCTGCTAAAAACTATTTCTTTATGTTACTAAGGTCACACCATGCAAAGACCAGCATTGCTGGTACTCCTTGAAGGAGTCATGTCCCTGGTAACTGAATTCTGTGAATTGTCACTGTTTTCCTCATTGTGTTAGGATAATTAGGAATTTAAGTTGTTCTGTTCACTCTGCTTTTAAAAAATTCCCTTATACTTTTGAGTATGGTTTAATTCTCTGTTCCTAAGGCAGTCAAAACTTCCTTCTCAGAAGTGAAACATTTTTCTAGTGTTGTGCGTTCCCATTTGGTCTAACGTAATATTTCTTTAGCTGATACTCTCCCAAGATAGTTGCCAAATTACTACCAATAGTCCTTCCATACCTGCTTTGGTGCCTTCTTTTGATAACCAAATAAACCACAGACTACTATGTCTAATTTTTACATATTCAAAGTGTCTTTGTCTTGCTGGTATTAAATGTTTGGGATTTATAGCATGAAGCCAATGCAGATTTCTGGTCCGTGGAACGATGGTTTGACCGCAGCCCACCCCTCTTTGGGAAGGAATGTCTTTATGTTGGGTGGAGTGAAGGGCGTTGGGGGTAATGTACCACTTTAGCTGTATGTGCATGTGTTCTCTGCTGCAGGCTTGTCCATGCGATCGTGCCTGGAGCACTCTGGTTTCCAGGTGACAGACACGATTCACGGTATAGTATGAGACCTCTGAAGTTGGAGCATTCTCTACAGCTTTAATTTCTTTCTTTTAGTTCTTGGATTCAAGAATTGCTTTTAAAAAAGAAAGTTGTAATGCTTGTTAAGTAGCACCAGCTACAGTTTGTGCTGTGCTTAAAGAGGTACAGTGATTAAGATTTCAGAATGTTGTGTAATAAATATATCACTTTTTTTTTTTGTCCAAAGCAAATCAGATTCCTTTCTTCTGTTTCCTCAGTAGAAAATGACAAACATTTAGGAATTTTAGAAATTTATGGGCCTCAACTTGATAACTTAATTGAAGTAATCAAGTTCTTCCTTCATATCACTTCCAGCATTAAGGAAACACCATATATATTTTGATATTTTGGTCAGAATTAGAAACAAACCTTCTTCTTTGTCCTTACCAGTCAGTATACTTTCATATGTCTTAGCTGGGTACCTGAGACCTTAGGGAGCTCTGCAGTGCTGATTTGATGTAGTGAAGGCACACTTCCTGTAAAAGTGTTGCTTGCAAGTCAACCCTTGGGATACTTAGAGGGAAGGTATTTTATTTAGTCTTGGAAGTCTGAGGAGTGTTGGGTCAGCAGGTTGCCCTAGATCAGACGTAGATTTTAAGAAGGTCCTGAAATGGGCCTTTTTAAAACCTGGGCTTCCACTCACCTGTCTTTCCACTGGCTTACGTTGCCTAAAGTGTTTTAGAAGTTGTGGTTTCCTAGGGATATTCATCAAGTCATCCAATTTTGAAATTATTAATATCCAAAAAGATCAAGTTGTTTTAGGCTGATCCTTGGGATAATTGAAGACACTCTAAAGACTACCATACAATGTTAGAAATCACTTATCTGTTTAAATTCTCTAATTCATATGTGCTCATTAAATAATCACATAAGCTATACTTTAAATCATTGCATTGAGATCTCACATTTTTAATGTGTTCTGTAAAATGTTTTCAGAAAGTGCTATAAGTGGCCGGGTGTAGTGGCTCATGCCTGTAATGCCAGCACTTTGGGAGGCTGAGGCGAGTGGATCACCTGAGGTCGGGAGTTCGAGAAAGTGCTGTAAGAAACCATAAAAGAAATAAATACAGGATGATTTCATTTTTTTTCATAGAAATCAGGAAGAAGTAAGGTTAGGGTCCATGATAACTCTGAGAAGAAAACATATTGCCAAGAAAATATACTGCAAAATGTTAATTGAAAGAGTCGCATAACTTTCAATTCTATAGAATTGAACACATTCTATAGAGTCGTGGTTCTCATGCTTTTTCCTGCCCCACCTCTCCTGGGATGGAACATAGCTGCATCATCAACAGGGACTCGGCAGGCCAGGGATTATAACAGATGCCACCCCCTATTAAAAATTATTTCTCTCCTAGAAGGTTGAGTGTGGTGAGATAACCAGGGTGGGTATCAAGGGTCTCCGAAGCCACAGGCTACACAGTAAAGAAGTTCATGCCACTCCAAGACCAAATGGGCATCACAGCTACTGAATTGAATCCGAATGATGCACCATATCCTCCTGTTCTCAGGGTGAATACAATGGCCTGGGAGTTGTTTCAGTACTCAGCTCAGGAAGATAATACCAGATTAGTAAAAAGATGGATTATTTTCTGAGACCAAAATTTAGATATCCTAGAAACTGAGGAAACTGAGTCTAGCTAACAGTAGGAATTTTTTTTTTTTTTTTTTTTTGAGACAGCCTCCCACTGTCGCCCAAGCTGGAGTGCAATGGCGTGATCTTAGCTCGCTGCAACCTCTGCCTCTCAGGTTCAAGCGATTCTTGTGCCTCAGTCCCCTGAGTAGCTGGGATTACAGGCATGCGCCACTACACCCAACTAATTTTTGTGTTTTAAGTAGAGACAGTGTTTCACCATGTTGGTCAGGCTGGTCTCAAATTCCCAATCTCAGGTCATCCGCCCACCTTGGCCTCCCAACATGCCGGGATTACAGGCGTGAGCCACTGCACCCAGACAGGATTATTCTTATTTATTTATAGGTCTCAAAGCATTTTTAAAAGGTCACAATCAATTTACTGTTTTATGTAAAGCCTTTTTTTTTTTTTTTTTTTTGAGACGGAGTCTCGCTCTGTCGCCCAGGCTGGAGTGCAGTGGCGCATTCTCGGCTCACTGCAAGCTCCGCCTCCCGGGTTCACGCCATTCTCCTGCCTCAGCCTCTCCGAGTAGCTGGGACTACAGGCGCCCGCCATCATGCCCGGCTAATTTTTTGTATTTTTAGTAGAGATGGGGTTTCACCGTGGTCTCGATCTCCTGACCTCGTGATCCGCCCACCTTGGCCTCCCAAAGTGCTGGGATTACAAGTGTGAGCCACCGCGCCCGGCCTATGTAAAGCCTTTAAAAGAGACAGTAAGCTGAACGATCCATTTAGTTATTTTTTGGTGAGGAAGGGGTGGGAGGAAGAAGAGAATGTCATCCATGTTTCTTAATTTTCTTTTTTTGTATGTATTTTTCTATTTTTCTATTAAAAAATGGATGGCACAATTTTTTCTATAAAAAACCTGTACTCTTATTTATATATCATTTTAGTTCAGCAGCCACCATTATATTTAACATAGTACCTATTTCTATTCTATATTATGATTTTTGTGTGTGTGTGTGTGAGATGAAGTCTCACTCTGTTGCCCAGGCTGGAGTGCAGTGGTGCGATCTTGGCTCACTACAATCTCCGCCTCCCAGGTTCAAGCGATTCTCCCACGTCAGCCTTCCAAGTAGCTGAGATTACAGGCACCTGCCACCAGGCCCAGCTAATTTTTTTGTATTTTTAGTAGAGACTGGGTTTCACCATGTTGGCCAGGATGGTTTTGAACTCCTGACCTCAAATGATCTGCCCCCCTCAGCCTCCCAAAGTGCTAAGGTTACAGACGTGAGCCACTGTGCCTGGCTCATATTATATTATCCATAATTGATAATGATTTGGTTTCTTAAATAGCATTTCCAATTTATTTTGCTATTCTTTGTAGCTGATTCATCACTTTTTAAAATCTGTCTCACAGTAGCTCATGTAGTAGTGGACCTTTAAAGGTACTTTGAAGATAAGTGTTTCAGATGTTAAAGATGTTTTAAATGACTTTTCTTTTCTTTTTTTTTTTTTTTTTTTTTGAGACGGAGTCTCGCTCTGTCGCCCAGGCTGGAGTGCAGTGGCAGGATCTCAGCTCACGGCAAGCTCTGCCTCCCGGGTTCACGCCATTCTCCTGCCTCAGCCTCCCGAGTAGCTGGGACTACAGGCGCCCGCCACCACGCCCGGCTAATTTTTTGTACTTTTAGTAGAGACGGGGTTTCACTGTGTTAGCCAGGATGGGCTTGATCCCCTGACCTTGTGATCCGCCCGTCTCGGCCTCCCAAAGTGCTGGGATTACAGGCGTGAGCCACTGCGCCCAGCCAAATGACATTTAAATGATAACTATATGTGACTTAACAACACTTTCTTTATGCCGCTTTCACCCATTCTTACTATACACAGACTCTAGGGAAAACTGAGGTGCTGCTTTGTTTCATCTCCCAAATGGGGCTTTATTCGTTTAGTCTTAAACCTACTTCCCTCAGTATTAGAGAAGTCTTCCATTAAGTACTGGCCAAATAAGTTTATTCTGTCTGATGGCTTAAATAGGTTAAAAGAAATACACCTGCTATATTGTGGAACATTAGGTAACTTAAAGTAGGTTTTTGAATCCTAAAATCGTACAACACAAAATACAATAAAGGGATGTCTCTTCCCCTTGGTCCTGGAGTTGTCTTACTACTTATTGAATTTTTTTATTGTATTTTTATTTTATTTTATGAGACGGAGTCTTGCTGTCGCCAGGCTGGAGTGCAGTGGCGCGATCTTGGCTCACTGCATCCTCGGCCTCCTGGGTTCAAATGATTCTCCTGCCTCAGCTTCCCGAGTAGCTGAGACTACAGGCGCGTATCACCACACCCAGCTAATTTTTGTATTTTTGTAGAGAGGGGGTTTCACCATGTTGGCAAGGATGGTCTCGATCTCTTGATCTCGTGATCCGCCCGCCTCGGCCTCCCAGTGTGTTGGGATTACAGGCGTGAGCCACTGTGCCTGGCCCATTTTATTTTTAAAGCATGAAGTAGAACATTTTGAAAACCTGTGCTCTGTAATATGAACATTTACTGCTTTTCATAGTCTCATTTAAAATACAAAGCCTAGATAGCCGGACGTGGTGGCACACACCTGTAATCCCAACTACTCCGGAGGCTGAGGTGGGAGAATCGCTTGAACCCAGGAGGTGGAGGTTGCAGTGAGCTGAGACTGCACCACTGCACTCTAGCCTGGGTGACAGAGTGAGACGCTGTCTCAAAAACAAAACACAAAAAAACACACAAAACCCCCAAAGCCTTAAAATGCAATTTTGTTAGAAAAGTAACATTTGAAACCTTGCATCAAATGTATTTATTATAAAAATAATACATGCTTTTAAGCACTTTTTAAAGGATAGAAATAAAGTAAAAATAAAAGTCCTCTATTTTCTCATTTTACTCCCTAGCTAATTCAGACTTTCAGGAATTTAGTTTTTAAATTTAAAAGTTCTTGGCCAATCAAAAAATCTTTTCAGGATGGTCATGGTGGCTCATGCCTGTAATCTCAGCCCTTTGGGAGACTGCGGCAGGAGGGTCACTTGAGCTCAGGAATTCAAGAGCAGCCTGGGTAACATAGTGAGATCTCGTCTCTACAAGAAAAAAAAAAGGCCGGGTATGGTGGCACATGCCTATGGTCCTGCTACTTGGGAGGCTAATACAGGAGGATTACTTGACCTGGGGAGGTTGAGGCTGCAGTGAGCCCTATTCCTGCCACTGCACTCCAACCTGAGAGACAGAGCGAGACCCAGTCTCCAAATTTTTTTTTAAAGTTTCACCTCTTAAAAGCTAACTTTAAAATAGTAATTACGCCTCTTTTATTAATGCTGTCACTGTAGCCTCATTTATTTCCTACATCACAGGCTAATGAATATATGACTCTAACTTAAGATTCTCTTGAAAACTAAGCCCAAAATAAGAAGGAAAGAAAGAAGGTGGGAGGAAGCCAGTGGCAATATATTTTTCATTATTGTGTGCCTTTTAAGTGTAGAATTCAGTGGTTTTCAGTGTATTTATGGAGTTGGGTGTCTTAGGCATAATTGAGACATTCTGATTTCTTAGGTCTTGAAATTTCAATGTTTGTTTTTTAAAAGTTTTTATTATGGGGAATTTCAGATATACCCTAAAGTAGAAGAGTATAATGAACCCCAGTGTCCATTCATCATCTTCCCCTCACAGCCAGTCTTATTCCATCTTTTCCCTCATTTACTCCGCCAGGGTTATTTTGAAGCAAATTCCAGATGTTATATTATTCTGTAAATATTTCAGTCTGTATCTATATAAGATGATTTTTTAAAAATGACCACAGTAATGTTCACATTAAAAAAATTTAATAATTACTTAATATTAAATAACCAGTGTTCAAATTTCTAATAAATGTAAAAAGCTTAGTTTTGTTTTATAACTTATAGAGGATAATTTTTGTTAACTTGTTAAAGTTTGATGTCATACTAAATATTTATACAATGTATTTTAATATCTACTTCAAATGAATTTATGTCACTGAGGTAAAATCCCACGGATTCCTATATATATATATATATATATATATTTTTTTTTTTTTTTTTTTTTTGAGTCAGAGTTTTGCTCTTGTCACCCAGGCTGGAGTGCAGTGGTGTGATCTTGGCTCACTACAACCTCTTCCTCCTGGGTTCAAGCAATTCTCCTGCCTCAGCCTCCTGAGTAGCTGGGATTACGCGCACGCACCACTATGCCCGGCTAATTTTTTTGTATTTTTAGTAGAGTTGGGGTTTCACCATGTTGGCCAGGCTGATCTCAAGCTCCTGACCTGAGATGATCCACCTGCCTCAGCCTCTCAAAGTGCTGGGATTACAGACGTGGGCCACCGCGCCCGGCCGCAAAATATATTTAACTTCCTGTCTTCTGGACGAAAAAGTTATTCTCTTACCTTTCCATGAATATCCACTTGGTTTGAGATTTCCTGGTCTTGCACTTCTTATTTACAGGACTTAGGGAACCTGAACATTCTGTACTGAGGAAACAGAACAGAGGGCTGGATATTGCAGAAGTCCATCTTGCCTTCATAATGGTGCTCTTATGGTATAAGTGATGAATTCGTCTAGGGGTGGAGTGAGGGAGTGGGCAGGGGAGATTATCATGGAATTTACTACCACTTATAGTGTCAATATGTTTAAAAAAAGGAAAGACTTTGGGGCCTCAGCCAATTTTTAACTTTGGATGAAGTAACTTGCTTTTGAGAGCGCCATTAGATAAGGGAAAGGGACTTCTGATGGCTAAATAACCCATTAACTGTATCTCCCTAAGGAGATACAGTTAGAGTAACAACAGCATAGGAATAACCATAGTCATTTAGAATTGTGTACAGGTCAAATCCCGTTACAACAATTTTAGAAGAGTATCTAACTTTCTTATTTGTCTTAAAGCTTATACTGCAAAGTATTGATATGTAATATATCAGATTATAGAACTTTTTTATTCTTAAGTCTCTTTGGAGAAAAAAGCACAACGACTTTTGAAGGGGCATTTCTAATTAACCCCACAGCCAGCTTCCTTGTTACCAAGACCCTGGATGGGAATTTGCTATCACTGGTTGGCTGCGTGGCACCAGGCAGCTCCTTGGGCTCACTTGCCTTGTGCTATACCACTCCGGAGTGTTCATTTATTCATGCAGCCTAAAAAGTGTAGTGGTCATCAAGATTTGCTTGGTGCTCTGGGAGAAGACTAACATCAATAAAAGACGCAGTCCCTATTCATTAGGAATTTACAGACTGCTTGGAAGAGGCGACCCGCAAAGCAGAGTCCAAAGAACGATGCAGCCATGAGAGTGTTTGGAATTAGGATGAAGGGAAGCTTTCCAGCGCCTACCACATCGCACATCAAACCATCTGCAAAGATCTGAAAGCATTTTTGTAGTATTTTGACTTTTATAGCTTTCATTGTAACGGGATTTAACCTGTTAACATCTTTTCATCAGAGAACTGCAGATTACACAAATGAAAATATCGTAAATCCCCATTTGTACTTTCTGTACTTTGTACCAAATGTACTTAACCGTATGCTAAATATAGTATTGAATATGTATCAGTGCAAATGTTAAGAGCCTTTTGCAAATAGATTTATGAACATGGATACTTATTTTGTTTACTTTTATATTAAGATAGAACATGTACTGTTTATACAAAACATGCATTAAAACGTCTGGAATGTTATTTCAGTGTGTGATGGATGAGTGGTTGCTTTAAATCACTAGGTTTTTGATTGGTGCTAGAGTAGCTGGTGTTGCTTAACGTGGCATTTTTTTTCCTGTCCACACTTTCCACCCTTGGTACAGGTATTTTTGATAAAGCTGTGGAATGGAAAGGTATGTTTTTCATGGGGTGTTCAAGAATCTGTTACCTTAAATTTTTTTAAAGAGGTTTCCTTTATGGGATTCCTTTTGTGTCTGGCTTAAGCAGACTTAGTTTAATTTAACAAGTAACATTTTTAGAGGCAGTATTTGAGTATAAAAGTTTGACATGACACAAGTTTCTGACTTTACTTTTCCCCATTCCCTTATTAAAGATAGTATGAAGGATTTTAAAGCATTTGGGGTGGGGGGGTTGCTCTTAAAATATATGATCTGTACCATGAAGAAAGAATGTAGCCCAAGGGTTGTTTATGGTAGTTAGTGATCTAGTGTGTTGTTATTGCCAGAATCCTGGTTACCATAAATTTGCAATTTCATTGAGGAAAGTGATATAAGTATTTCTTAATATATTAATATATGAAATAATTTTAGAGACTTTATTAAATACACATAGTCCTCTTTATGGTGGAGGAACAGTTCAGCTTGAGCTGGTGACCGGCTGAACTAGAGGGGTTACTCTGGGAAAGTGGCGAGTCGGCAGGGCATGTCTGCACAGATTTTGTGCCAGGTTTCCTGCCTGCACAGCGCTTTCTTCTCTGTCCGAGTTCTGTGCTGACCACAGCTGTCCACAGGCATGTTTACACTCCCTGTTCTTGCAGGTTGACTTGAGAGAACCACGTAGCTAAATTGGTGAGAGACTCAGCCTGACCGCTTGTCTTTAGAAGTCCTGATTGGAAGAGTGCACTCTATTGACTTTCCTCTAACAATGAAATTGTGAAAGGTACATGGGGCGGCTGTGAGACGTGCAGCTATCGGGTCTCACCGGCACATCCCTTTTCTCGTAAAGCAATGAAGCACTTTCTAAGGTGTTGGTACTAGTGCTGGAGGCTGCTGGTGCATTAGATGCTGCCCGTCACATCGGTGGGCTGAGAAACCTTCCTTAAAGACCTGTGATGTTTTGTAAACCCTGACTGTTCTGGTGATTGCAAAGTTAGTGTCTGTTTAGTGTTCCCCATCTCACCGGAAGTGTTTCCTTTTTCTCATTCATAGAGGTCCTGTAATAAAGAGGGATCCGAACAAGCTCAGAAAGAAAATGAATTTCAAGTAAGTAATTCAGTCTTTCTGCATCTGTGTGAGATGTGAACTAGTGTTAGCCACCCTTCGCTACTCCAGGGCTTGGCAGTGTCTCTTATCTACCCTTGGAAAATCCTGATCTATCTTTCTACGAGGAGGGGCTCTTGATATATCTATCAGAAGCCACCTTGCAGAAACTGAGTGAGCAGTGGGTCTTCCTCATTCCTCCTGAGAGTGTAGACCTCTGTGGAAGTTTGGTGTCCTTATGGCAATTGAAACAGCACTGGGATGCTGGCAGATGGCAGCCAGGGGAGCATTCATGTGTGGTACCTGATGTGGAGGCCCTGGCTGCCGCTGCTGTGATGCCTCTCTCACCCCCTTTTTGGTCGTTCCCACACTTCCCATCAGGAAGCGGGTCACTGCCCAGTGGTTTTGATGGCCACCCATTTTCCCTGTGCTAGCAGCAATGTTTTTTCCTATGCATGATACCCAAGTTGGAAAAGCTTCTTCCTAGACTTAGAGAATGTGACCCCACTCTCTGAAACACACATGTGCAGATGGCTTGAGGCCAAGAGCACTGACAGATGGAGCCTCAGAAGCAGGGGTCTGGGGTGTTGGTCTACATGCCCCAGCGTAAGCACCTTTTGAGCATCTCTGCCATTATGTGCAGGGTCACAGAGAAGGGTGCATGTGCACACATGCCCAGCATACGGGGGTCTAAGATGTAGATACACACACACATTGCCACTTCATTTTTACCAATTGTATATTGATTATTAAAATGGTCAAGAAATAGGCTGAATGTGGTGGCTCACACTTGTAATCCCAGCATTTTGGGAGGCTGAGGCAGGTGGATCGTGAGGTCAGGAGTTTGAGACCAGCCTGGCCAACAAGGTGAAACCCCATCTCTACTGAAAATAGAAAAATTAGCCGGGCATGGTGGTGGGCACCTGTAATTCCAGCTACTTGGGAGGCTGAGGCAGGAGAATTGCTTGAACCTGGGAGGCGGAGGTTGCAGTAAACCGAGATTGTGCCACTGCACTCCAGCCTGGGCGACAGAGCGAGACTCTGCCCACCACCCCCCCCAAACGCAAAAAAAAAAAAAAAAAAAAAAAAAAAAATCAAGAAATAGACATTAAAACAGTTGAGATAAAAAAGGAATGAAAGTGATGATATTTTTTCCACATGTTTAAGCAGCTTGTTTTACATGTGTCCTGCTCTGGGGGCCCTGCTAGAGGATCTAGAACTTGTGCTCTCTGTAGTGACAGTGACTGGGAAGTCCTTGGGTGGGAAGTGATTGACAATCTGTTGTTAACCATTCCAAGCCGTTTGTGTAGAGACCTTTGGACATCCTGGTAGCTGAAAATGTTGGATCACCAGGACTTCCATGATGCTAAATCCAAAGTACTTTTCAGTTCTCATTTTATTTTGACTTCTCAGTAGCATTTGACATGACCCCCACACTTTTGAAATGTTTCCTCTCCTGAAGGCAGCCATGACACAGAGACACAAAGTACAGATCTGGCTGTCTACATGCTAGGGTGCCCCATGATTTGACCATAGGCCCTCTTCTCGTGTTGTCCTCTCTCCCTCGGTCACCTGATCTGTAGGCCAAAGGGCCACTACATTCTTCCTCCAGCCCTGACCTCGACTTGGAACTAATGCCATTGGCTAGCAGTCTCTCCTCGGATGTCTCACATGCCCCTCAAACTCATCATGAAATCGCCCGGCCGATTTCAGTCTTTTTTATATGAATTTTATATGAATTTATTTTTAACTTCTTATTTCATACCAATTTTAGACTTACAGAAAAAATTTCAAGAATAGTACAGAGAGGCTGGGCGTGGTGGCTCATGCCGTAATCCTAGCACTTTGGGAGGCCAAGGTGGGTGGATCACGAGGTCAGGAGATCGAGACCATCCTGGCTAACATGGTGAAACCCCGTCTCTACTAAAAATACAAAAAAAATTAGCTGGGCGTGGTGGCGGGCGCCTGTAGTCCTAGCTACTCGGGAGGCTGAGGCAGGAGAATGGCATGAACCCAGGAGGCAGAGCTTGCAGTGAGCCGAGATAGTGCCACTGCACTCCAGCCTGGGCGACAGTGCGAGACTCCGACTCAAAAGAAAAAAAAATAGTACAGAGATTTCCCATGCACCCCTCACCCAGCTTCCCTAATGTGAACATCTTACATAACCACAGTGCAATGGTCAAAACCAGGACATTAACGTTGATGCAATAATAATAACTAAACGTCTGTAATCCCAGCACTTTGGGAGGCTGAGGTGGGCTGATCACTTGAGGTCACGAGTTTGAGACCAGCTTGGCCAACAGGGTGAAACCCTGTTTTTACTAAAAATACAAAAATAAGCTGGGCTTGGTAGCGAACGCCTATAGTCCCAGCTACTCAGGAGGCTGAGGCAGGAGAATTGCATGAACCTGGGAGGTGGAGGCTGCAGTGAGCCGAGATTTCGCCACTGTACTCCAGCCTGGGCTATCCATCTCCAAACAAAAAAAATAATATCTCCAAAAAAAACCCAATAATAACTAAACTATGACCAGAATTGAATTTCAGAAGTTTTCCTATGCATATTTTCTTTTGTTCTGTCTCGAGATTTAGCTAGATCTCAACATTTCTTTGGCTATTTCTCTTTAGTCTTTTTCAGCCTGTAACAATTCTTTTGTCATTTGTAATCTTTATATTTGTGAAGAGTACTGATCCGTTATTTTGGAAATGTCTCCTCAATTTCAGCTTGTCTAGTGTTTTCTCACAATTGAGGTTATGCATTTTTGGCTGAAATACCACAGAAATGCTGTTATGTCTTCTCAAGAAGTTCATAACATCAATACTCTTCTTCCTGGGTTTTAAATAAATGAAACTTCATAGATAAAGTGAAAAGTCAGTTTAGACCCCTTGTTCCATTCTCAACCACTTCTTTCTCCCATTTCTGTTCACTGTTCACATGCTCCAATCTGACATCTGTCCGCCCATCACTCTGAAGCTGTGCTTGTTTTTGTCACCAACAGGTTCCATATTGCCAAATCTAATGGCCACTTAGCAGCACCGTTAGGGAATACCACTCTCCTTCCTGGCAGTGGCGTCTGTCTCACCTCGCCTTCCTGCCCGGCCCCTCTTTTTGCTGCCTGAACTTAAACCCGTTTTTCAAGTTGTGGCTTGTGAACCTCTAGTGGGGCATGAAATGTTAGCATATTGATTGCTTTTTAAAATGAAATAGAGTGGAAAATATTAATAAGTGTTGCCCAGTTGTAAGAGTGACTATTGCGGTGGATAGTGTTTGTTTTGGGGGTGTATGCGAGGGTGCCCTGTAGAAAGCTTTCTTACTGTGGCGACAGTCACAGTAAGAAAGGGCATCTTGGCCGGGCGCGGTGGCTCACGCTTGTAATCCCAGCACTTTGGGAGGCCGAGGCAGGCGGATCACGAGGTCAGGAGATCGAGACCACGGTGAAACCCCGTCTCTACTAAAAATACAAAAAAATTAGCCGGGCGTGGTGGCGGGCGCCTGTAGTCCCAGCTACTCGGAGAGGCTGAGGCAGGAGAATGGCGTGAACCCGGGAGGCGGAGCTTGCAGTGAGCCGAGATTGTGCCACTGCACTCCAGCCTGGGTGACAGAGCGAGACTCTGTCTCAAAAAAAAAAAAAAAAAAAAAAAAAAAAAGGGCATCTTAAGGCCTGTGCTGGTTCCTCCTCTTCTGTCACCAGGGGATCGAACCCAGTTTGTGAGCTGTAAACATCATCAACATGTTGAGGACTTGTGAATGGGTATCTTTGGCCCAGTCGTTTCTGTGAGCCCCAGTCCACCCGGCAATCTCACGCTCTTCTCTTCCTTTTCCTTGATTGTCCTGTTCCAGTGAGACAGGCCTCTCAGTTCCTTGAAGGCATCACACTTGTTCCTCCCTCATGGCCCTGTGCTCCGGTGGGGCTGCTGTGGCTTTTCACACCTCAGATCTCAGGTCAGTTCAGTGTGGCCTCCTTAGAAATACCCACGCCACCACACCGGTCACCCTTGTTTCCCTCATGTCAGTGAGCGCAGTCCATAGCTGCGTGTACTTGCTTACTGTCCATTTCTCTCTCTCTCCCCATCCCTCCCTCTCTCTCATGTAAGCCCCGTTGTGGGCAGGGGCCTTATGTGTCTTGTTCTTTGTTGGTTCCCTGGCGCTTAGCACAGTGCCAGGACATAGTAGACATTGAGTGTGTTTTGGGCAAACGTATTAATGAGTCTTTATTTCTGAAGCCCAAGTAAATTGTTCCAAGTTGAGATATGTGAAAAAGTAGGACCAGTTTTCCCTCCACTGTCACCAGCTGTGGCTAAACCAGTGCGTGGTGCAGGAGAGAACCCAGCCATGTCTGTCCAACCCCCCTTTTTACCATGCTCACTTTCAGAAGCAATCAGGAAGGTGCCTGGAGACTTAGTGATGACAAGAAGACCACCAGTAGTTGATACACTTGTTCTAGGATTCTCTGCTGTCCTTAGCCTGTCACTTTTCTTGCTTGTGCCTGGGTGTTCTCTTTCATTTTCTTTTCTTTTGAGACAGAGTCTTGCTCTGTCACCCAGGCTGGAGTGCAGTGGTGTGATCTCGGCTCACTGCAACCTCTGCCTCCCATGTTCAAGCGATTCTCCTACCTCAGCCTCCTGAGTAGCTGGGATTACAGACGCCCACCACCATGCCCAGCTAGTTTTTGTACTTTTTTGGTAAAGACAGGGTTTCACCCTGTTAGCCAGGCTGGTCTCAAACTCCTGACCTCAGGTGATCTGCCCTCCTTGGCCTCCCGAAATGCTGGGATTACAGGCGTGAGCCACCGCACCCGGCCTCATTTTCTTCCTCCAAATCTTTCTCTCCATACACCATCTCCCCCTTTCTTCCTACTGTGAATAAATATTGAACTACAGTATTACATAAGAATAAGGGTGTTTTTGTTTACAATGTTTAGGGCAGTGCTAAAGAGAACTGGAAAGTTCTTACATCTCTTTCCCTCTTCTCTATGTCCTTTCTGGGTTGACTCAGCTCTGGAGAGGATTCTGGCTAGTGCTGGTGACATGTGTTGACGATGCCACACGTAAATAAAGTCACCTCCGAGAATCCTTCCCAGTGGACGGGATGTGCAAAATGCTGAACTTCCAAGTCCAGCACCCCCTTGTCCTGCCATGCCCAGCCCCTGTTTACTTTTGTGTTTTACACAGCATGAGAGTGGTGGTGGGGACCACAGTCTCCAGAGCACCAGGACTGTGCTGCCCCCAGGGAGCAGGGGCGCATAATGTCTAAGCAGAGACTTGGAGGAGGCTTTGCAGACCTTTGCTTAAATGCCAAGGATAGTTTCTGTGACGTTGGGCTTGGAGTAAGATGGGGACTGCACCTCTGGACGACACTACCATAGGACTAAAAAGTGCTTGGAAACCTTTTGACAACTAAGTAGAGATACTAGATCTTTGTTGTCATTCTTTAAGGTTTTAAGAAATAAAACCTGTCTGATATCAAATCCCACCCTAAAATTCATTAGCTTGATAGATAGATGTTATCAGTCTATTGTCATATACACAAAACCACAAATTAAGAAAGATTGAGCCTCACAAGATGACAGGCCATAATTGTGAGGATTATGCAAATGATGGTTGTAGACGATAATTGTGGGGGGATTACCGACAAATCCATTTACCCCCACAAAATGTAGAAGTGACCAAAATACTTTTTGCCTTAATGTGGTCTGATACCTTTGGAAGTAGCTTTTCTTTTTTTTCTTCTTACTATAGTACTGTATCATTTCCTAATAAGTTTGTCCTCTTGGTTTCTCAGTTTTTGGTAATGTGAATGTGTTTTAGAGAAGGTTTCTCTGGGATCATGTTCCTGCACAGCACATTTCTTCACAGGGGGTGAATTATAATCATATGAAAGTTTTTCAGAACAGCCCTGCTGGTGCCTCTCTTTTAATACTTGGGGTAAGACCTAGGAATCTCTTTGCAAAAGCTCTTTTTTTTTTTTAAAGAGACTTTGGTGGTGGTGGGGCGTCTCACTGTGTTGCCCAGGCTGGTCTCTAACTCCTGGCCTCAAGTGATCCTCCCACCTCAGCCTCCCAAAGTGTTGGGATTATAGGCGTGAGCCACCGCCGGGCCGGTAAAAGCTCTTTAAGAGATTCAGGTGGACCTCTGGGTAAGAATGACTCCTTCACTCCAACAGATGGAAACCCTTATGCTGTAATGTGCTGTTTAAGGGGGAAAAACCAAGGACTGAATTTGCTTTGAGATCAAAGCATGGATTTTGAAGGCAAAATGATGATAGATCCCACATTAATTATTAGGACGAAAATAGAACAGACAGCATCATAGAGATTTCAGCAAGACAACAAACATTCAATAACAGGAAAAGGCCGGGTGTGGCAACTGAAAATAGAAATCTAGGATGCTGCATGCTAGGCTGCTCTTTGGACTAGAAAGTCATAGACCCTGGACCTAAATCAGTAATTTTCAGGCTCGTTGGACCCATGAGCCTAATTTAGTAGGCAGAAGGTCCTTTGGATCCTTTGCTTTAACTAGACACACTCAACCAAAAACAAATCAACCCTTACCAGAATGGATGGTGTTGTGGCCTTTGGTGAGATGCCAAGAGTGAGACGCCTATGTAGGTTGTGAAATAAATAGAAGCAATAAAAGCACTGATGGATATTTTTCTATTTTTGGATCTAGTGACCTAAATTAAACTCATATTTTAAATCTTATCAATATAGCATAGTGCTTGCAAGCATGAATCCTGCAAATGACACGATGTGTGACTTTGGAACCTCTATTTCTTCATATTTAAAATGGGGATGATGATAACAGTAGTGCCCATGTGAAAGAATACTCGGAGGATCAGATGAAACACTCCTGTGAGAGTACTTCTGATGCCTGGCGCGTAGCAAACAGTAAACACCTGATTTGTTGCCATCTGTTTTAGGGGGCCGAGGCCATGGTTCTGGAGAGCGTTATGTTTGCCATTCTCGCAGAGAGGTCACTTGGGCCAAAACTCTATGGCATCTTTCCCCAAGGCCGACTGGAGCAGTTCATCCCGGTAAGATTTGTTCATAAACGCTCAGTTGACATATGCCACAGACAGAAGATGGCTTCTTTGTCTCATTGCTGCAAGAACCTGCAATGCTATGTTTTCACTGTTAACCTCACCTATGTCATTGAACTGTATCAGAAATCATGAAAAGCAACATTTATTTTGTACTTATATCAGAACCTCTTTCTTTCCTGTAAAGGTATATTCGTCCAAATTTGAAATATATATGAAACTTACCATTTCATTGTCCCCTGAGGCTGTGTACCCTGAGACTTTGCCCTTTTCACCTTGTTCCTCTCAACTTCTAGGGCCTTGCTTTATAGAACTTGCTGCTAGAACACCTTGGCCTTGACTGTACCCTGCTCAGTCTCTGACTGTAGCCCTGTTGGGGCCATGCCTGTTCTTTCCCATCACCCTTCCTTGGTTTGTTTTGTGCATTCCTACTGAGTCTCCCTACCTCCCATCTTCCTGTCCCCATATGCTGGTCAAATTCTTAGATTTCAAGGCCTTGCTCCAAGACCTTGCAGTCTTATTTCTAAGCAGTCAGGATTATTTTCCCTTTCTTATTGTCCCAAGGCAGTTTTAATGTTGCTATAACATTTGCCAGTATACCATGTCTTAGAGTTACATGTACATATCTAAAGCATAGTTCCTGTTCCTCTACCCACCCACCCCCAACTCCATGCCCTGCACAATGCTTCATGCCTAAGGGTTTTCATGAACCCTGTGTTGAAGTGTGGCTCTGAGCCCTGGCAATACTTCTTTGGTTGGCAGTGCTGGTCTTTGTCAGCCTGTACTCTCTTCCTAGATAGAACAGATATTCCTATTTTAATTGAGCATAAGCTCCTTGAGGACTAGAGTCAAAAGCCGCTAGCTTTTCCTGCCCTGCTGCATGAGATGTCTTATCCATGAGAGGCCTGGGCATGTCCAGGGCTGCCCTGTACATCTGTGCAGATGGAGCCCAGCACTAGGATGCCTGACAGAGGGGTGCTCTGCTGCGTCTGGCTGGGGATCAGAGGCAGGGATTTCTTTGTCTAATCCCACAGCCCAGAAACAGGGAGGCTAGTTGTGCTCTGTCTCCCCAGAAGAGGTATCCTCTTCTAGTTGACAGTGGTGCTGTCCATCTGTGCTAGCGTCGTGCTAGCTGCCAGGGCTGAGGATGTGTTTAGATGAGTGGATGGTGCCTTCACTGCGCCGGCTTTTACCTTTAGTTTGCACCCTGGCACCTGGCTATGTTTTAGTAGAGACAGGGTTTCTCCATGTTGGCCAGGCTAGTCTCGAACTCCCGACCTCAGGTGATCCACCTGCCTTGGCCTCCCAAAGTGCTGTGATTACAGGCGTGAACCACCACGCCCAGCCGAGATAATAAGTTTTTGAAAGAATTTTACAAATAATAGAACCTCATATGGTTATAAGTGGAAATATAGGTGAATCTTACAAACATAATGTTGAATGATAAAATCAAACTGCAGGAGACTGTAAGTAGTATCATACCATTCTATGAAGCCTGATAAATTTTAAAAATTGTTTAAGAATATATGCACATGTAGTAAAAGTTCTATTTTTGGAAAAGGTAAGGGAATTGTGTTAACACAATTCAGAATAATAAAAATATCTTGGGGACAAAAAGGGCAGGCATCAGGACACGTAGATTATAGTATCTGTGGAATTGATTTTGTTCTAGTTCTTAAGTTCTATCTATGCTCTTGTATATATTGTTCATTATATATTAAAATTTTTTTGAGATGGGAGTCTCACTCTCTTGCCCAGGCTGGAGTGCAGTAGCATGATCATAGCTCACTGCAGCCTCGAACTCCTGGACTCAAGTGATCTTTATGCCTTAGCCTTTCAGGTAGCTGGGAGTACAGGTGAACACCAGCACACTCAGCTTATTAAAAAAATTTTTTTGTAGAGATGGGTCTTGCTGTGTTACCCTGGCTGGTCTTGAACTCTCCTGGCTTCAAGCTCTTCTCCTGCCTTAGCCTCCTAAGTCACCAGGATTACAGTGTGAACCACTGCATCCAGCCATAGTGAAGATTTTTTAAAAATTCTATTATATACTAGGTTTGAACCATATGACGTTGTCGGTGTTTGACTGTTTTTGACCAACAAGAATGGCAGTTTCATTTGATTCAACCTAATACCATATGTTATTTCTAGATTTGCTTTTTTTTTTTTTTTTTAAGATAGGGTGTCACTGTGTTGCCCAGTATAGTGAAGTATAAGTGGCCTGATCTCAGCTCACTGCAGCCTCAACCTCCCAGGCCCAAGTGATCCTCTCACCTCAGCCTCCCGAGTAGCTGGGACTACAGGCACATGCTACCATGTTTGACTAATTTTGTTTATTTTTTTGTAGAGATGGGGTCTCCCTGTGTTGCCCAGGCTGGTCTCAAACTCCTGGGCTCAAGCAATCCTCCCGCCTTGGCCTCCCAAAGTGCTGGGATTACAGGCATGAGCCACCACACCTGGCTTAGGTTTACTCTTCACTGCTTGGGATCAGGTGATTTAGTTTCATGATTCCTGTAGCCATCTTTCAAAGGGCATGTGAGAATAGTGGGGCCACTAGGGATGGTAGGTAGTCTGTTTCTCTTTCTCTGTACTCGGGAAGGAATTTGCAATACTGAGATTTGTTCATATCTGAGCATGTTAGCTTCAGATTTTCCTTGTTGCCAAATTAATGGCGGTTTTGAAAGCTGAGTGAGCTACCTTAATAAGTCCTGTGTGTCCTACTGCTGGAAGTGGAGTCCCTGTTCTTATTGCAGCATGGTAATTTGTTGACAGTGCTGTGGTAACAGTGCTTTCTGGAGGGAGTTGAATAGAAGGTTGAGTCCAATGCTTACAGTGAGCTCTTAGCTCTCAGTAGCAGACATCTGCCACTTGCTGAGCTGCACCCTAGGCTGGGTGCTGTCCCGGAGACCTCACCTGCATTCTGTCCTCTGGCTCTCCTGGCAACTCTGTGAGAGATTTCATGTCCTCATTCCCATTTGATAGAAATGGGAACACAGATGTATGAGGTAACTTTGATGGCCATGTAGCTTTGAAATGAGAATTAAAGCCACAATTTCAACTGAGGTTTCCCTAAGTTGGGAGCATTCACTCTTACCCCTGTGCTGTACTTCTTTGCATTTTCACAGAAACCTCTCTTTAGATTTCTGCAGGGTGGCAGGTCGCATGAGGAAGCTGTAGAGGTCTCAGTTGATTGTGAGCTCCCATGGGCCTCCTGTAAAAGGGCAGCCAAACAAGCATGGCCTCGGGCTGATTTAGGGGAAGTGCAGGATGCAGAGGCCAGGAGGAAGTCCTCTAGACACTGTCTTTGCCCAACTTTGCCCTGGACACCTGTTCTGTGCCAGGCCAGGTGCTGACACCACCACTGGGAGCAGCTGGAGATGGCCCCCCTGTCTCTGTGACGCATCTCCTGGTTAGGACCTGTTCTGGACCCCACATCTCACCTGCAGCACATCAGAGTAGAATGTCCCAGCTGATGGAGGAGCTGGAAGCGGGGCCATGTGATAAACTGCTGAAGATATGGACTTCAGCATTGGGTAGTGAATAGACATTCAGTATGGTTTTAGAGGCCAGAATAATAGATGATAGCGTAGTAGTTCAATAAAATTTAAGGAAAGAGTTCTCATAGTTAAAAGGGGTTCAGAATGAAATAGATCTTTGGAGTGGCCGGCTCCTCACTGTAGAAGTGCCATAGCAATTGCTGGCTCACTGTCTGTAGGGACACAGTGTCCATTCCTAAGGGAATTTGGGGCATTGGGTGAGACTTAAATGCACTACAAAAACACTTCTCATTCCTAAGACTGTGTGATCTCGCTCTTTTTAGTTTACTTGGTAAATGTCAGTTTTTAACTCCCTTTTCTATTTCAGAGCCGGCGATTAGATACTGAAGAATTAAGTTTGCCAGATATTTCTGCAGAAATCGCTGAGAAAATGGCTACGTTTCATGGTATGAAAATGCCATTCAATAAGGAACCAAAATGGCTTTTTGGCACAATGGAAAAGTAAGTGGTCAAATCACTTGGTCCTAATGTAGTTTTACAGTGGTGGCTCCCAGAAGTACCAGAAGTGAGCATTTGTTTGCTACAGTAATCAGAGGTCTTCCTAGTTCACTGAAGTGCAGGGTGTCAGCTGGTGATACTTGTCTCATAAGTAAGTCTTTCTTCCGTGTAAAAGTCAATTCCTAAACCAAGAAAGAAGGCTTAAGCAAAAATGCTATTGAACGGGTGAAGGGGCAGAAAGTCACCTTCCTAGAATGCCACGAACCCCCAAGGCCACTCCTCTTCCCCTCAGTCATGGCAGTCAGAGGGGTCCCACTGGCATTGTGACTGCGCTGGGATTGAATGTTTAACCAAAGCCCCAAGAACAGCAAGCCTTGGTGAATTGATCAGTGATTCTTTGTTCTGTTCTTTTTTAAAAATTTTTTTTAATAGGTATCTAAAGGAAGTGCTGAGAATTAAATTTACTGAGGAATCCAGAATTAAAAAGCTCCACAAATTGCTCAGTTACAATCTGCCCTTGGAACTGGAAAACCTGAGGTGAGTTTTCTTTCTATTTCCTGACTTTAAATATTCTTAGTCACTAAAACTGTTGTCAGTAAACACTGATTGAGCTTGCCTTATGTCCGGCATTTTACATTGGTTTTACAGGATGAATTTATTTATTTATTTTTTTATTTTTTTATTTTTTATTTTTTTTTTTTTTGAGACGGAGTCTTGCTCTGTCGCCCAGGCTGGAGTGCAGTGGCGCAATCTCGGCTCACTGCAAGCTCCGCCTCCCGGGTTCACGCCATTCTCCTGCCTCAGCCTCTCCGAGTAGCTGGGACTACAGGCGCCCGCCACCACGCCCGGCTAATTTTTTGTATTTTTTTAGTGGAGACGGGGTTTCACTGTGGTCTCGATCTCCTGACCTCGTGATCCGCCCACCTCGGCCTCCCAAAGTGCTGGGATTACAAGCGTGAGCCACCGCGCCCGGCCAGGATGAATTTAAACCGATAAGTTTTGTCATCTGGAATTATGGTTCTCTAGAGGACTAGAGATTATGGACTCTATGGACTAGAGGCCCACACGTGGCCTCTAGTCAGTTTGTGAAGGTTCCATAGAGAAGGAAAATGTCGAAGGAGTGGCTTGGTGGCCAGGGCAGTAGAGTGTCTAACGGGGTGGATTTTCTCTGGTGGGGAGAAGGGAGTAAGGGCAGGCTGGGGAGTGTGAGGAAGATCCTTCTTCCTTACAGTTCAACCTTGGCTTTTGCGAGAAACAGAATCTTCATACTGATCTCTGAAGCAAGGCCGTCATTGTCCTCAGAGTGATGCTGGGCGCAGGCCACTCACATCTGTACACTAACAAGTATTTACACCTTTTTTTTTTTTTTTTTTTTAATAAGACGGAGTCTCGCTTTGCTGCCAGGCTGGAGTGCAGTGGCGCGATCTTGACTCACTGCAACCTCCCCCTCCTGGGTTCAAGTGATTCTCCTGCCTCAGCCTCTCGAGTAGCTGGAACTACAGGCACATGCCCCCACACCCAGCTAATTTTTGTATTTTTGTAGAGATGGGGTTACACCATGTTGGCCAGAGTGGTCTTGATCTCTTGACCTCGTGATCTGCCCACCTCGGCCTCCCAAAGTGCTGGGATTACAGGCGTGAGCCACCACACCCAGCCACAAGTATTTACACCTTTAAGTACTCAGGTATGTGCCTCCTCTGCTAGGCTTGATGATCGCTGCTGAGGGAAAACAAGTAAACAATAAAATAATGTCAAATTGTGATAAGTGCTGTGACAGAAACAGATCAAAGTAGGCCCTTAGTCTGCATAGGAGGACCTGCTTGGGCCACTGGTAAGAGAAGGGCTGTCTAAGGGGGTGCTATACAAGCCGAGACCAGCAGAGAAAGGGGCTCCAGGAGGGAGCGGCACATGCAGAGGTCCTCCGGGGGAAGAGCTGAGTGCAGAGGGCCTGTGGAGTTGTTGCCACATAATGACACAGTTGTCAGAATTCACATCACAGATACTACTCTGAAACTGTGTGTTGCTTTGGAGCACGAATTTGGTGCTGCCCATGTGTAGAAAGCAAGACTGTGTGCAGCTGACTGAGAAGCTTGATGGGTAACAGTGAAACCTTTCTTTTCAGATCATTGCTTGAATCTACTCCATCTCCAGTTGTATTTTGTCATAATGACTGTCAAGAAGGTAAGAATTGCTATGTTCTTTTACAGATGAGGTTTGTGTGTATACTTACAAAATTACTGGCAGTGTGTCTGAAAAATGCAAGGTAGCATCAAGAGTATTAGGTACATTAAATTATGATACAACCAGACAATGAGGTTTTGTATTTTTTTTTAGAGTATGAGGCCAGGCACAGTGTCTCATGTCTGTAATCCCAGCACTTTGGGAGGCCAAGGTGGGAGGATTGCTTGAGCCTAAGAGTTCTAGACCAGCCTGGGCAACATAGCAAGATCCCATCTCTACAAAAAATAAAAACATTAGCCAGGCATAGTGGTGTGCACCTGTAGTCCCAGCTACTTGGTAAGCTGAGGCAGGAGGATGGCTTGAGCCTAGGAGTTCAAGGCGATAGTATGCTATGATCGCACCACTGCACTGTAGCCTGGATGACAGAGCAAGATCCTGTAAAAAAAAAAAAAAAAAAAAAAAGATTACATGGAAGAAATCCGAAAGAAGACAGAGCAAGATCCTGTATTAAAAAAAAAAAAAAATTACATGGAAGAAATCCGAAAGAATATTCACTAAACTTGGGAGTTGGGATAAAGAACTTAAACTTTCTAAGTCACGTATTACTTTTTCAGTGTTTAACTCCTTACAGTAAACATGTATGATTTTTTTTTAACCTGAAAAAGCAATAAAAGAACAAGATCCACTGCCTATCCCATTCAGTCCCGGGCCCTTCCCCCTTCTGCACCACACAGCATAGTGTTGCTTATCGCAACACATGTAATCCTAACACCTTCTCTCCTAGTATCAGTGCACTGTGCTATTAATTACTTCGGGCTTCTCTGCTTTGAAAACACGACAGTGATATGTTCCTTACTGTAACAAAACTTCATCCCACGCAATTGCACATTGAACAGTCTCATCAGAGGCCCCCCACTATGCAGCTCCCACTGGTGCTGCTGACATGGCCTCGCTCTGCCTTGACCTTGCCTCCTCTAGTCACAGTAGTTCAGGTCCCACCTTGAGCCCTTCTTTGCCAGGCTCAGCAGTTTACATTTAATCCTGAGAACAGTTTCTCATGAAGACCTGTCATCCATAAGCCATTCATTTGAGCCAAATTACCTTTTACTACTTAGCTGCTCATCACTGGCTAATTCAAGTCAAGGAGGGTGTAGACATTACAGCTACAGCTTTGTGTATTATCCTTGCCCTTCTGGTGGTGAGGGGGTGATAAATGGCACAGACATCACTAGAGAGAGGGGACTGGAGGAGATAGCTGTGTTGATGATGGCGAAGTGTAGGAGGGATCGAAGAGGTAACAGTTGTACATTAATTTTGTTCTGCTACTTTGTGTGTCTGCCTCCAATTTGCCTTTTTTTGAGACTGTTACTGTGTCACCCAGGCTGGTGTGCAGTAGCGCAATTTAGGCTCCACGTAACCTTAGCCTCTTGGGCTTAAGTGATCCTCCTGCCTTAGCCTCCCGAGTAGTTGGGATCAGAGGCGCACACCACTACACCTGGCTAATTATTTGTGGAGATGGAGTTTCTGTGTTGCCCAGGCTGGTCTTAAACTCCTGGACTCAAGTGATCCTCCCACCTCCGCCTCCTAAAGTGCTGTGATTACAAGTGTGAGCCAATACACGTTTTCTGGTTTCCAGTTTACGTTGTAATTGCTACTCTAAATGGAAAAAGTATGCTGAAGAGCCTAGACAGTATACCTCCACTAGAAATCCTAAGGAGAGAGAGCGGCTGAAAACCTAGCAAAGGTTGGCTCACTGGTGCCAGCCCCAGGATGTCGGAGATGCTGAACATCATGTCAAGTGTGGGGATCTCAGGAACGCAGGCCTGCAGAGCCAGGCTGATGGCTGACCAACTCCTGACCCAGAATCCAATACTAAAGCAAATAGTGTTGTAGGAATGCTGCCTGTGGTCTCCTTGGGAAGGAAAAGCAGGCAAAAACAAAGCAGGGGATCCCCTGTGGCAGCTGAGCTCTCCCTTGCCTTTCTTACCGAGAGGGCATTCCCACAGCTCCCCAGTTGGAGTGCTGCAGCCAGCCAGCCTGCAGACAGCAAACCAAGTCCCAGGGCTGCGGAGGGTGGTGTTTGGCTAGCATGAGCTCCTGCATGCCACCATGCAGAACATTTGGGAAGTACTGTCCTGAGAGCAGAGCAAGAGGCCAGGCTTTGTTCCACAGTGAGCCTGGGGGTCTGGCAAGAACTAGGGCTGTGAGCAGGGGTTCTCATGGCCAGGTGGGTCAGGAGCCACCCTGCATAGGGGTATGCCTCCCGTGAGCACTTCTACGCTCTGTCTAGGCCCTGGTGATGTCTGCAGACCAAAAGCCACATTCAGTTAGGATTCCCTAAAGGATCAAATCTGTTCTCTTGGCTCTGCTGTTCAAGGACTTGATCCTTCTATTGTAAAACATAAAGCATGTTATCCAAACCTTTTGCAGGTAATATCTTGTTGCTGGAAGGCCGAGAGAATTCTGAAAAACAGAAACTGATGCTCATTGATTTTGAATACAGCAGTTACAATTACAGGTAATATGTTACAGTCCAGTGTTTCCATCTCAATATTGTTTTATCATTATGATATGCTTAATTAACAGTTATTAGAGAAAATAAGTCAAAACGCCACTCTGAGTTGCAAGCTGCTTCACCTGGAATCAGTGGCTTCTCGTCCAGTGGCCCGTGATGGTTGTGGTGAAGCAGCACGGCCCTCTTTGTTCCTAGCAGATGGCGCTAGTTGGGGACAGCCATGCCATTCAGTCCAGACTTTGGCATTTTCTTTTGACTTCAGAGATCATTTTCTTCTCATAAATCCTGGTCTAGGAGACACAATTTTCTGGAGTCGTGGTTCAGGTGCACCTGTATAGCTTTAGTCAGCTGTGATGCTGACAACCACCTGTTGTCTCTCTCTGTCATTAAAGCAGTTACAGTCCTGCTCCCTCAGCAAGTCCGGATGGCAACAGGAGTGGTGTGCTCGGAACTCAGCCTTTCTTTCTTCTGCAGTCAAGGAGCCTCCAGGCATACGGTTTGCCTCATTCTGTGCACTGTCTTATGTCTTATTTCAGGGGATTCGACATTGGAAATCACTTCTGTGAGTGGATATATGATTATAGCTATGAAAAATACCCGTTTTTCAGAGCAAACATCCGGAAGTATCCCACCAAGAAACAACAGGTAGGAGATGAGTTTTTGTATACTTGATAGGAAAATTACATGTCAATTTCATGCAGTTAGAATTACATCTTCTTTTTTATTTTTTGAGGCAGGGTCTCACTCTGAGTGTTTCCCAGGCTGGAGTGCAGTAGTGCGATCATGGCTCACTGTACACTTGACCTTTTGTGCTCAGGTGATCCTCTCACCTCAGCCTCCCAAGTAGCTGGGACCACAGACGCATGCCACCACGCCCAGCTAATTGTTTGTATTTTTTGTAGAGATGGGATTTCACCAAGTTGCCCAGGCTAGTCTCAAAGTGATCCTGGGCTCAAGTGATCCTCCTGCCTCAGCCTCCCAAACTGCTGGGATTATAGTCATGAGCCACCATGCCTGGCCTACATCTTCATTTTTAAAGATAACCTTTTAAAATTTGGTTTATGTTAAAAAATGTTATTTTGTTTCTGTTAAATGTAGACACAAACTTGACCTTTTAGTCCAGCTTATTAAAAATCTCTGTGCCAGAGATACTTGTATTCAGAGAAGAGCTTTGTCATCCTTTGTAGTTCCTTCTAGTGTTTTCCGAAAAGCCCAGCCTTGATTCTGCTTTCTGGCCATCTTTTTGTGATCACTGACCTTTTTCTATTCATTTCACACTATGGAGAGAGAAGTAATCTTTCGGGCACCAGGGTTTAGTAGTGGGAGGAAATGTCTTTGGTGTTAACAGTTCCCTTTCCTGTCCTGAATGATGGGAGGAGGCTGGTGATTGTGTGGAGAATCAGTTCTCATGGGAATTTCCTCCTGGGATCTTTCTCTCCCATTCCTCAGCCCAGCACTGAAGCCTTGGTAGCAGTGCTGAAGCTGAGTAGGACTGGGAGGGTGCACCAAGCCTGCCTCCAAAATAATGGTCTCCAGTTTACATTTTAAGTGCTACTCTAAATGGAAAAAGTATGCTGAAGAGCCTAGACACTGTATCTCCACTAGAAATCCTGGGGAGAGAGAGCAGCTGAAAACCTAGCAAAGGTTGGCTCACTGGTGCCAGCCCCAGGGTGTCGGAGATGCTGAACATCATGTCGAGTGTGTGTCTCCCAGTGTGTCACAGTAGATGCATATGCTTAGTGACAGCTATTGACATTGTCTATTTTAACCATCATTGATCCTAACACAATTACTTTTTTTTAAGCTCCATTTTATTTCCAGTTACTTGCCTGCATTCCAAAATGACTTTGAAAACCTCAGTACTGAAGAAAAATCCATTATAGAAGAAGAAATGTTGCTTGAAGTCAATAGGTAACATTTTTCCTTTTTTGATTTGTAAAGATAGCTTTCCTCTTTATAGCCTATATTTGGGATGCTGACTTGCAATTTTGAGTATTTTAGAGCTTCTTTTTTTTTTTGAGACAGAGTCTTGCTTTGTCACCCAGGCTGGAGTGCAGTGGCGCAATCTTGGCTCACTGCAACCTCCGCCTCCCGGGTTCAAGCAATTCTCCTGTCTCAGCTTCCCAAGCAGCTGGGATTACAGGTGCCTGCCACCATGTCCAGCTAATTTTTGTATTTTTTAGTAGAGATGGGTTTTTGCCATGTTGGCCAGGCTGGTCTTGAACTCTTGACCTCCGGTGATCTACCCACCTCGGCCTCCCCATGCTGGGATTACAGATGTGAGCCACCGTGCCTGGCCTAGGAGCTTCTTTTTAATCGTACATCTTTAGGACTTGCACTTTGTCAAAAATGGAATCTGCTACTTCTCCATTGTGGCTGAGACTATGCAGAGCTTTCATATCTGAGCATACAGCAAGCAAAGTATATTAGTCTGTTCTCACATGGCTACAAAGGTATTACCTGAGACCGGGTAATTTATAAAGAAAGGAGATTTAATTGACTCACAGTTCTGCATGGCCAGGGAGGCCTCAGGAAACTTAACAATCATAGCAGAAGGCAAAGGGGAAGCAAGGCACGTCTTACATGGCACCAGGAGAGAGAGGGGCAGAGAGACAGGGAAGAAGGTAGGACTACCAAACACTTTTAAAACCATCAGATCTTGTGAGAACTCCCTCACTATTGTGAGGACAGCATGGGGGAAACCACCCCCATGATCTAATCACCTCCTGCCAGGTCCCTCCCTCCACACATGGAGATTACAATTAAAGATGAGATTTGGGTGGGGAGACAGAGCCAAACCATATCACAAGAAGAGGTCCCATGTCCAAGAAGGGTCAGGACACTTTGTGGCATTCTGAACTGTCATCCAGACACAACAACCCAGCCATACAGGGCTGCTGCTACCCAGAGCCTATAGAATTTTTTTTTTTTTGAGATGGAGTCTTGCTCTGTCACCCAGGCTGGAGTGCAGCGATGCGATCATGGCTCACTGCAGCCTCTAACTCTTAGCAAGCCTCTTGCCTCAGCCTCCCAAGTAACTGGGACTACAGGCACGTACCACCATGCCTGGCTAATTTTTGTATTTTTTTGTAGACATGGGGTCTTGCTCTGTTGCCCAGGCTGGTCATGAACTCCTGGGCTTAAGTGGTTCTCCTGCCTCAGCCTCCCAAAGTGCTAGGATTACAGATGTGGGCTACTGCACCTGGCCCTGCAAACTTGTCACTGATGCTTGTGGAGTGGTGGGCACCATATGCTGTGTTTTAACTCTTAAGTTTCTCCTAGAAAATGATTAAACTTATGTTTTTCAGTTTTAAGTCTTGCTTTTAACTGTTTTCTCAACAGTTTTCAAAGCAGGGCCCTGAAACTTCCAGATTCTGCAAAGGTCTAGACCACTATTTGTCCATCTCTTTAGTCAAGAGGCCTGTGGGTTGTTCCTATTATTTGGGGTCTCCTGTGACATTTTTTGGTAAAATGGCTATTTAAGTCACTGTGGCCCACCTCATCTTTCCACTGCACTTAGCACAGTCATCTCGTGGCCTCCAGAGTGCTCACCCCCTACACTAAGTGTGATGTCACATCTGCCTACCTGCTGGGCTCCACCGCAGCATACATCATCTCTTTCTGTTTCTTGAACTGGTGGACATAGAAAAAAACAGATGGAGGAGAACCCAGACAGAAAGGGTCGCACACGGGACTCTTGTGGGCCGGGGACCACAGGATGAATAGAGAGTAGGGTTGGAGGATACTAGAGCAGGCACTCCTAAATTTGAGCTTTATCTTCATGTGGATGAACCCTCAGGGTATTGTTTGAGGAGGAACTTGGATTCACAGTGACTTGGGGGCTTGGTACAGCCTAGAGATGGTGACGTGGCTCACGCTCTCTCATCTGCTCTTTTCACTTCTGTGTGACAGGAGGGGATGGGACAAGGATGGGATTTGAGAAGTCTCTTGCTCAAGGAGTGAGAGCTTCATCCTGCCTCCAGCAAAAGTCTGCCTCTTGGTTGCTGATGCTGTGCACCCTCCCTTGTAGCAAGCTTGCTTTCTTTTCTGCCAGCATGGCCACCCAGGCCTTCACCTGCACCCTGTGAATGTGAATATATTCGCCTTGTGAATATACTATGGCCAAGTGGCATTTACATGTGCCATGGCCCGGCCAGCTGTGTGTGTTCACACTCACCAGTGCACCTGTCACTAGCAGATGAGGGAAGGGTGTGGGAGTGGTATTCCCATTGTTCTTAGTCCCATGAAATATAGACCCATGATTTGCCAACACTAACTAGGTTTGCATCCACACAAGTTAAAATGTCCATCTGGCATGAAATCATTTCATCAGTCCTGTAACTGATACCGTATGTCTCAGATGTGTTTCTTGCTTTTGTCGTTCCAGGTTTGCCCTTGCATCTCATTTCCTCTGGGGACTTTGGTCCATTGTACAAGCCAAGATTTCATCTATTGAATTTGGGTACATGGTATGTTTTAGCAGCGTTTTTTTTTTTTCCTTCCTACTCCCAGGTAAAAATGCTATAGTATTTGTGAATGTTGGCAGCAAATGACCATTCCTTACAGAGGGTTCTCTGTCTCCCCAAGTACCCGAATGTGGTGACCTGGTGGCATCAGGACAGTGTGGCTCAGCCCAGGAAGCCAGGGGAGAAGCCGCTGTCATTGATGCTGTGGTTGCCTTTGGAGGTTGCCCTCACTTCCAGGCCAGCTGACCTTGCCTCCCCTGCTTCAGAGAAGTGCCTGCAATCCTGATGGGGAATGTGGGCATCTGCACCCTGGAAGTCCAGCTCTGACCTCAGTCCCTTCTGACACAGGGGACAGTAAGTGAAGAAGAGTCGGTGGCTCCTGCCTGTGCTGTGGAAGGTTTTATTTATCGGTTACCACTTCATTCTCCAGCCTGTAGTGCCTGACTTTGGGTTGGAAGCTGGTAATTATTGAATTAGATCTCCTGTTTTTCACAGGCATGTTTGTAACCAAGCTAGGCTGTCATTTAATTTTAACCTTAAGAGTTGTCAGCCAGGTGCGGTGGCTCACGCCTATAATCCCAGCACTTCGGGAGGCTGAGGTGGGCAGATCACCTGAGGTCAGGAGTTCGAGACCATCCTGGCCAACGTGGAGAAACCCCATCTCTACTAAAAATACAAAAATTAGCATGCGTGGTGGCAGGTGCCTGTAATCCCAGCTACTCAGGAGGCTGAGGCAGGAGAATCGCTTGAACCCAGGAGGTGGAGGTTGCAGTGAACTGAAATCATGCCACTGCACTCCAGCCTGGGTGACAGAGCAAGATTCTGTCTAAAAAAAAAAAAAAAAAAAAAGAATGTCATTGACATAGAAATAGAGTATTTTTAACCTTCAGACAAACCTTTCTGTTGTTCCATAGTGAATGAATGTTGGTGAGTTGTCTTGGGGTGGGGGATAACACAAACGTCTACAGTTTAGTGAGCTGCCTTCCTTTGGGACAGGGATGGGACTAGTTCATTTTGACCTCCTCAGTCTTATACTAGAATGATTTCTACTTCTAGGCAGAAGGTTTGGTAATGCAAAGATGATATTAGGTAAAAGAAGGGGACATTGGATTTTTAAAGCAGATTTGAGTCATGGTCAAATGATACTGTAAGACAAAGGATACTTCGTAACAAGGAATATTACTAGAGATAAAGAAGGGCATTTTGTGATAATAAAGGCATCAGTACATCCAGAGGACATTAAAAACCCTTGTCTTGCTTCAAAAGACATGATATTAAAACTGACAAAAGTGAAAGAAGAGAATGGCAGATTCATGATTAAAGTTGGAGATCTCGGCCAGTTGCAGTGGCTCACGCCTGTAATCCCAGCACTTTGGGAGGCCGAAGTGGTTGAATCACTTGAAGTCAGGAGTTCGAGACCAGCCTGACCAATATGGTGAAACCCTATCTCTACTAAAAATAGAAAAATTAGTCGGGCATGGTGGCATATGCCTGTAATCCCAGGTACTTAGGGAGGCTGAGGCAGGAGAATCGCTTGAACCTGGGAGGTAGAGTTTGCAGTGAGCCGAGATGGCACCATTGCACTCCAGCCTGGGCAATAAGAGCGAAACTCTGGCCGGGTGCGGTGGCTCATGCCTGTAATTCCAGCACTTTGGGAGGCTGAGGCGGGTGGATCACAAGGTCAGGAGATCGAGACCATCCTGGCAAACACGGTGAAACCCCGTCTCTACTAAAAATACACAAAAAAATTAGCCGGGCCTGGTGGTGGGTGCCTGTAGTCCCAGCTAACTCGGGAGGCTGAGGCAGGAGAATGGCATGAACCCAGGAGGCGGAGCTTGCAGTGAGCCGAGATCGCGCCACTGCCCTCCAGCCTGGGCGACAGAGCGAGACTCCGGGTCTCAAAAAAAAAAAAAAGAGCGAAACTCTATCTCAGAAACAAAAAACATAGATCTCACCACTCCTCTTCTGTGGTTAGAACAAGGAAGAACACGCAGAAGGAGGGAGAGGGCCTTACAACTCTCCCTGCCAGCCTGGCCTCATGCATGTTCATTAAACGCCCCCAGCAACTGCAGGGTGCACATTCTTTTCAAATGAATATGGAATATTCGTCAAGATAGACCATATGCTGGGCCATCAGACAGGTCTTGATAAATTCAAAGGGATTGAAATAATACCGGATATGTTCTTAGTGAAATTTAAGTGGAAATCAACAACAAAAGATATCTAGAAAATTCTCAATTATTTGGAAATTAAACAGTACACTTCTAAATAAACCCTGGGTCAAAGAAAAAGAAAATGAGAAAATATTTTAAACTGAATTATAATGAAAACATAGCATGTCAGTATTTGTGGGATATACATAAAGCAGTATCTAGGAACTTACAGCTTTGTAGCTTAAATGTTTATATTCCATAAGAAGAAGGCCGGGCGCGGTGGCTCACGCTTGTAATCCCAGCACTTTGGGAGGCCGAGGCGGGCGGATCACGAGGTCAAGAGATCGAGACCACGGTGAAACCCCGTCTCTACTAAAACTACAAAAAAAAATTAGCCGGGCGTGGTGGCGGGCGCCTGTAGTCCCAGCTACTCGGAGAGGCTGAGGCAGGAGAATGGCGTGAACCCGGGAGGCGGAGCTTGCAGTGAGCCGAGATTGCGCCACTGCACTCCAGCCTGGGCGACAGAGCGAGACTCCGTCTCAAAAAAAAAAAAAAAAAAAAAAAAAAAAAAAGAAGAAACATTACACAAAATCCCTATCAAAACATTGGCAAAAATTAAATCCACTAACATATGTAAAAGGATAATATATTATGGCCAAGTGGCATTTATCCTTGGAATGCACGGCTGGTTTATATTTGAAAAAATCAGTTCATATAATTCTTCATATTAACAGAATGAAGGTGAAAAACCGTATGATTATCTCAGGGACCACAGGAAAAAGCATTTGACAAGATCCAATGTGATAAAAAAAAATCTCAGCAAACTAGGACTAGAGGGGATCTTCCTCAGCCAGATAAAGGCATGTATGAAAAAACCTCAGCCAGCCAGGCACGGTGGCTCATGCCTGTAATCCCAGCACTTTGGGAGGCTAAGGCAGGTGGATCACCTGAGGTCGGGAGTTCGAGACCAGCCTGACCAACATGGAGAAACCCCGTCTCTACTAAAAATACAGAATTAGCCAGGGGTGGTGGCACATGCCTATAATCCCAGCTACTCGGGAAACTGAGGCAGGAGAATCGCCTGAACCCAGGAGGTGGAGGTTGCAGTAAGTCGAGATCACGCCACTGCACTCCAGCCTGGGCAACGAGTGAAACTCTGTCTCAATAAAAAAGAAGAAAAACCCACAGCCAAATTATCACTAGCGGTAACAGGGAAATGTCCCCTTTGACCCCCACCCCAAGTACAGAACACGCAAGGATGCCTGTTCTCACTGCATGTCTTCTGTGTTATACTGGAGCTCCTAGCTGGTGCAGTGAGGCAAGAAAAAGAAAGGAAATGTAGGTGCACTGGGAAGGAAGAGGAAACACTGTCTTTATTCTTTAGGTGACATGATTGTGTGCATTTAAAATAATAAAGGAATCGACAGAAAAGTTACTTAACCTAATGAATGAGTTTATCAAAGTCACAAGATACAAGGTCAGTATACAAAAATCAGTTGGATTTCTACATGGTAGAAACAATTGTACATGGAAAAATGTTTAATAGCGTAAGATATGTACATTGGAAACTATGGAAGAGTGTAAAAAATAAGCGAAATGAGAAGATACCACCTTGATGGTAAAGATGCACATTCTCCCCACACTGACCTGTACATTCCCCACAGGCCTAATCAAAACCCCCACAGGCTTCTGTGTAGAAATTGACATGCTGATCCTAAAATTTATATGAAAATGCAGAGTCTGCAATAACCAAAATAATTTTGTAAAAGAACAAAGAAGACTTCTACTACCTGGTTATAAGACTTCTCTGAAGCACAGAAGTCAAGGCAGTGTGGTGCTGGCATAAGATAACATAAATCATCCAGGTGTGGTGGCTCAAGCCAGTCATCCAGCACTTTGGGAGGCTGAGGCAGGAGAATCACTAGAGCCCAGGAGTTGGAAACCAGCCTGGGCAGCATAGCAAGACCCATCTCTACAAAAAATACAAAACAATTAGCTGGGTGTCTGTAGCACATGCCTGTAGTCCCAGCTGCTCGGGAGGCTGAGCGGGAAGATCACTTTAGCCTGGGAAGTCAGGGGAGCTGTGATCACACCACTGCATTCCAGCTTGGGCAACAGAGCAAGACCCCATCTCAAAAACAAAAAACAAATCAGATGGAACAGAATACAGTGCCCAGAAATAGATCCATGTGTATGTAATCAACTGGTACTCAACAGAAAGGCCAAGGTAATTTAAGAGGGAAAGGATTGTATTTTCAAAAAATGATGCAAGAACATTTGAAGAGTCATGGAGAAAAAACAACCTGATTCTGTGCCATAAACAAGTCAACTTGAAACATAATAGACCTAAATGTGAAGGCTAAAACTATTAAGTTTCTATGAGAAAGCACAAGAGAAAAGCTTAGTGACCTAGGCCGGGCGCAGTGGCTCACGCCCGTAATCCCAGCACTTTGGGAGGCTGAGGCGGGCGGATCACGAGGTCAGGAGATTGAGACCATCCTGGCTAACACGGTAAAACCCCGTCTCTGCTAAAAATACAAAAAATTAGCCGGGCCTGGTGGCAGGTGCCTGTCGTCCCAGCTACTCGAGAGGCTGAGGCAGGAGAATGGTGTGAACTCGGGAGGTGGAGCTTGCAGTGAGCGGAGTGTGCACTCTGGCTGGGGCGACAGAACGATACTTCGTCTCAAAAAAGAAAAAAAGAAAAGCTTACTGACCTAAGCACAGATTTCTTGGGTTACATAAAGCACTAGCCATAACAGAGGAAAAAACAGAGTAAGTTGCTGTGAGCAGGAAACATATAAAAACCAAAGTGCTTTTTCCCATTCCTTTCATCAGCAACAATCATCACCACAGAAGACTAAAGTGACCATATCGGGGGCGGTTCTCCCCACCAACAAACAAGTAATCAGTTCTGGAGTGGACACCAGATGGGTGTCCTCCAATTCCATTACGACACTGTCTACCTGGGGACAGAGACCCCACAGATTGAGGGTTGAGACCTTAAGACTGCCCCCCACTTCCGACACCAGTTGCAAGTCCAGGCCTCTGGAATTTCTGACCAACCAGCCATATATTGGGGTTCCCACGTTCCCTTGGGTTCAATTAATTTGCTAGAGCGGCTCACAGAACTCAGGGGAACACGTAAGTTTACCAGTGTATTACTTTTTTTTTTTTAAGACAGGGTCTCACTGTGTTGCCCAGGCTGGTCTCCAGCTTCTGGGCTCAAGCGATCCTCTTGTCTCAACCTTCCAAGTAGCTGGGACTACAGACATTCCGCCACCATGCCTAGCTAACAAAGGGTATCTTAAGGGTGAAGAGATACATAGGTGGGGTGAGGTCTGAAAGGATTCCGAGCACAGGAGCTTCTGTCCCTGTGGGTGGGTTGGGGAACTCATTCTTCTTCACCTTCCTGTCAGCCTCCATATTCAGTTCTCTAGAAACTCCCCAAACCCTGTCCTCTTGGGCATTTTATGGAGATGTCATTGGATAGGCATGATTGAAACGTGGACAACCATGTTGAAGTGTGATTGGACAAAAAAGGTGTGATCTAAACCCAGCAAGGCCTGACCAGGTTCTTCGGGCTTCTCTGCACAGCATTCCTCATCCCAGGGTATGGGGCAGGACCCTCTCTGGAATAAGAGTCTTAGGACCCTCAGTCAGATTAGAGTCTAGCTTTGGGCAGGTGAAAGGACGGCAGAAGGTCAGAGAGGGAGAGATTCTGTTTACTGTAGTAAGTGCTATGGGAGTTATGAGCCAGGGACCATGGACAAAAACACACATACATGTCATCACAGTTGGACTTCATCAAAATGAAAAACAACGATAGCATGGAGAAAATGAAAAGGCAAGCCACAGACTGGGAGGGAATACTACAAATGTATATTTAATGAAGGACTCATATTGAGGACATATAAAGAACTCATAACTCAGCCAGAAACCAAACAGCCTGCTTTATTATTATTATTATTATTATTATCATTTTGAGATGGAGTTTCACTCTCATTGCGCAGGCTGGAGTTCAATGGTGCGATCTTGGCTCACCACAACCTCTGCCTCCTGGGTTCAAATGATTCTCCTGCCTCAGCCTCTTGAGTAGCTGGGATTACAGGCGCGTGCCACCGCACCCGGCTAATTTTTGTATTTTTAGTAGAGGGGGTTTCGCCATGTTGACCAGTCTGGTCTCGAACTCCTGACCTCAAGTGATCCGCCTGCCTTGGCCTTCCAAAGTGTTGGGATTACAGGTGTGAGCCACCTCGCCTGGTCTGCAGCTTCATTTGTAATTGTCCCAAACTGGAAGCTGCCTAAATGCCAGTCAGCAGGTGCGTGGATACTACAGTGCCAGATCCGTGTACTGAGAACACTCGGCAGTGCAAAGGAAGGTGGCACCAATGCATGACAGCACAGGCCACTCAGAGACATCACGCTGAGAAGCCAGACACGAGGGTGCATATTGTATAGTGGCATTTATGTGCTACTTTAGGAAAGAAAAGTCCAGTCCATAGTGACAGAAATTGAGTCGGTGGCTGCCTGTGGCCAACTGCAAGAGGCCCATGGGAGCTTGTAGGGATGCTGGAAACACAGGTTTCCTCCTGACCGCGGTGGTGGGGAACTGGCTGGATGCATCTGTGAAAGCCCTCCAACTGGACACTTAAAATGGGCTTATGCTTGTAGAGTAGAAATTACAGCTCAAAGTTAATTTTTCAAAAAAGTGTTATTGTAATCTTCCTGGCTTCTAGAATTGCAGACTTTTAGATTAGGAGTGGGTCTTTGAGATTGTGTTGTCCTCACTGATGGGCAGATGAGGGAAGAGACCCAGAAAAATACAGTGGCAGAAACAGAACACCAAGCCGGGTTTTCTCCCTTGCCTCTCAGTGTCCTTCTTAAAAGTCATGCTGCAGGAGATCCCGGGAAATAGGTGATGGGCATCCTCTTTTTTCTCTCCTTCTGTTCTAGACTTGCCTATGTCCCAGGGGTCTTTTGCTCTAAAAGGTGTGTTATGTCGGTCAGTCAGTGCCCACAGCACCCAAGGTTAGCAAGGTGATGAATGGTAGCAGTGCCAAGCATGTGGATGAGACATCCATCCTGAGAGGCAGGGCTGGGCTGGCCCATGCCTATAAACCAGGCCTCCTCAGAATGAAGGTGTGTGGGGTGGGCTGGGAGCTTGAGCCTGCACCTTCGGAGCAGTGAGGCCCCGAGCAGCCCTGCTGCACAGGCCAGTCCTGTGCTTTTGGTCTCATGGGTCCGTGCCCTCAGCTCTTGCCCAGGGTGGGGATTGGGGGACACATGGGCAGGGTTCAGGCCAGCAGGATTCCTTGCTGAGGCCTTCTCTTTGATGTCTCCTAGGACTACGCCCAAGCAAGGTTTGATGCCTATTTCCACCAGAAGAGGAAGCTTGGGGTGTGACTGTGGGGAGGACTCCATCCACCTCATCACTGGACTGCATGGGGAGGCAGCAGAGCGGGGTCCCCTCTGTGCTTCGACTACTGCTCCTGTGGCAGGAGGCTTTGGGTGGCTCACTACTGAACACAGATGTGTATGATACTAAAGACTGTATTAAAATGGAGTGACGTTTATTTCATATCTTGTTTACAATTTCACTAGGACTCAGAAACGAGATTGGGAAGCAGAAATATAGTGCAATAGTGCAACATCTCTGAATCCTTTTAATCTAGAGAAGGCGTTTCATATTTGGGGGCTAAGGTTTCCAGTCAGATAGGGCAAACAGCAAGAGTAAGCAGTGTTACTTGCAGGTACTTTGGTTAATGTTGATTTAAAACTTTTTTTTCATGAATATGCTGGTGAACACTGTGACCAGGCTTTTGTAGATGGCGATGTGTTATAGACGGTGCTCACTCCCAGGGGACAGCAAGTGAGCAGAGATGTACTGCGAAGTCGCCAGTCACGGCCTCTGCCTGGGGCCCCCGGAAGCTGCTCCTCTACCCCCTTGGTCCCATGGCTGAAGCTGGAGCAGCGGATTGCTCTGGAGCGGCCAAGGCCGCCTGCGTGTGGAGCAGAGCTCTCCCCTCCTGCTGGGCGTGTGTGACACTGATGAGTTTCACTGTACTGCATGTGACTTCTCCCCTGCCCTTCCTCCTGATGGAGTGTGCAGACAGCCATGCGTGGCCACAGGGGCAGTGTGAGGACCTCCCTGTCTCCCGGCCCCTCTCCCAGGGGAGCCAGCTGTTTGACCTAGCTCTTTGGGCCTCCCCTGCCCTCTGCTCTGCCTGGAGTGTGGGATCCTGTGAGTGGGCTGGGCCGCCCCTGGGCAGGGTGAGGGAAACCCTGGCCTGGGTTCTCCAAGGGCCCGGTTTCCCGGCCCTTACCTTTCCCGATGTCCCTGACATCATCATTTTGTGGGAGACGGCAGCCTGTATGTGGTGCAGGGTGTGGATCGAGTGTAGCTGTGAAATCCATATATATGAAATGTCCCGCGGGATACAGTCTTCGCTGACTTTTTTTTACTCTGAATCTTATTTGAATTGTTTTTTGTGCATATATTTCTGCTACCACAGAGATTGTACTATACAAATAAAAAAATAAAAACCCAACCTCAAGCTGTCACCCTTGGATGTGTCCTAAATCTCAGGGAGGGCTCCTAGCACCTGAAGGAGCCCACGGAGGCTGCACCCGTGGGCACCCCATCTACACCCACTCAGCCCCTCAGCTTAGCAGTGCCCCGCTGCTCTCAGCTGGCATCCCAGCAGCGTGTGGCCCCATCGGCCCTCCTCCACCTCCTCCTCTTCTTCCCCACCACACTCTGGTTTCCCTGCTTCTAGCCCAGAAGTGAAGAGCCCTGGAGGATGTTGGAGACTGGGAGCAGTGCTGGTGCCTGGGGACACTGAGCGGCTGGGCAGGGGCAGGAGGGAGGCTTTTGCTGTTCACCCTTTTAGAGAGTTAGAGTTTTAAGCAGGTGAAGCCAAACTGAATTAAACAGTAATGGTGTTGCACTCCTGCATAGGAGCTCCAGTGGCTTCTCACCGTCTTCCTGTGCCCAGGCCACTGCTGGCCTCACTCAGCCCTCGCCTCTGCCTGGTCCTTCACACACGAGCTCGCTTGCAGTCTCCTCGCAGAGATACATTTGGAGCCGATCTTCCAATACTGGGCTCCTTCACTTTGCCCCACTGTCAGCTCAGTCACAACCTCGGGCCTTCCTATTCTACCCAGGACACTGCCATTCCCTAAACCACCCTGGGCCCGGCCCTGGCCCATTGTTTCTCTCCATGCAGCTTAACTTTCCTGGAGCCCCTGGTGGTCTCTGCATCAGGCCAGAAGCTCGTGGACAAAGATGGGCTCAGGCCTGTGCTGTTCACTGCCCAGTCCTCCACGCAGGTGACCCACCCCATCCCTATGTCTCCCAGTGACCTCCATGCCCCAGAGGTGCCCACCCCAGTGCCTTTTTATGTGCCATTCTCTTGGCAAACTGGACTTCTGTAGCCACCACTGCCAGGTACTCCCATGTCAAAGCCAGGGCGGGTCTGACTGGTCATCTCCCTGGGATCCCACACCGCACCCCTCCTAAATCACACTGGGGCCACTCACCACGAGTGCTGCTCACATATCCCCACCTGACTGCCTGCCCCAAGTCTCTGCCCAGCTCTCTCCCCAGGAGGGAGTAAGGCGTTGGGTTCTGGATTTGGTCCAGATCCACCTGCAGCTCTCCGGAGTCCTTCATTTAGTCTCCTCTGCTCCTACCCCAGCACTGTGAGCACCGTTTCTCTAAGCTGATTCTGCTGGGCATGTGGAATTACCTTAGAGCCCCTCATACCACCCCTGGCATCCGGAGGTCCTGAGCAGGGTAGTCCAGGAGCGAAGGGACAGGCTCCTCCCAGCAGCTGGCCACAGCCACAGCTGTGCGAAGAACCACTTTGCAGCTTGTTGGCTTCTAGGAAGCACTTCCTCTGCCTCCCAGCGTGGGTGGGACCCAGGCCAGAGGGAGCTGCAGAAAGCCACCCCCATTCTGCCAGCAACGCAGGAAGGACCACCTGGGAGGGGTCAGGAAGACTGTAGCCTCAGGTGAGGGGAGGCTGGGCCTGGAGTCAGGCTCAGCCCCTGTTCTGACCCCCGGGGCCCTGGGTAATGTCTGCTGCTAGGGACAGCCTCTGCCCTTCCTGGCAGGTGTGTGGCCTTGGGCGTGTGACACACCATGGCCCTGCATGGAGCACTGGCCGGGGCTCAGGTGCCCCAGACTGCTCTGTACTTCCAGCCCCCTGAGGCCCGGCACCAGGGCCTGGATATTGGCACCGCTCCCAACAGAGAGTAACACAGACACTTGCTCACAGCCAGTTGCACACCTCCAAGGATGGGGAGCTCACTCCTCTGACCCGGCCTGGGAAGACATTTGCTCATTCCAAGTTAGAATGTGCTGGAAACATCTCTCCTTGGCCCTTTTCTGCCCCTTTCACCCCAAGAGTCTGACATTATTTCAGATCTGCTGCAGGTCCGGGCCTCGGCTTTTTGAGGTCCCAGATCCTATACCATACCTTCTACCCTGCCACCTGCCTCAGCTAAAAAGGAGGGAAGAGAGACGAGACATCACTGCCAGGGCAGACCGTCTTTATTCCTCTCCTGCCTCAGAGGTCAGGACGGAAGTCTGGCAGGACCTGCAGTGGGCCCTAGTCATCTGTGGCAGCGAAGGTGAAGGGACTCAGCCTGTAGCCTGTGCCCGAGTAGAACTTGTTCTGGAATTCCACCCTGGGGGTGAGAAGCGGAGGGGTTGGTGAGGGGAACTCCTGCCTTGAGCAGCCCAGGCCAGGGGGTGGTTGCTCACCAGTGCAGCCGCAGGGCGTGCAGGAAGGCCGAGAGCCCCTCCATCACCAGCAGGATGGCCACGGTCATCACGGCAAAGGTGGCAAAGATGGGGACCAGCACCACGGCCGCCACGCCCACCTCCCGGCCCAGGCCCAGGCCTATGCGCATCACCATGGCCCACAGAACCTCGGACAGCTCTGCGAGCAAAGGAGGAGACAGTGGGGGCCCACGGCAAGTGGGTGCCTGCCAGCCCCTACCTACCTGCTGCAGCCTGAAGCCCTCCCTGCACAGGGGGCCGGCGAGGGACCTCCTTGGACAGTCCCACTTTACAGAGGGGAAACTGAGGCCCAGAGAGAAGCAACCCGCCCAGCCAGCAGCGGTATGTGAGAGCCGGGAGCTGGGGCCGGCCGTCGGTGGCTGGGTCACTCACGGGCGTGGGCCAGGCTGAGGGCCCACAGGCGCAGGTAGGAGGCGGTGTTGGAAATGCAGCCCAGGCAGAACTCGATGGTGTGGATGGCCTGGTGCATGAGCACCTCAGAGGGGACGAGCTGCGGGGCACGTACAGTGAGGGCCAGCGGGGCCTCAGCCATCCCACCCCTAGGAAGGCACCGCACCTACCTGGGCCTCCTCTTCATCATCCAGGCCCCCTGCCTTTTCCTCATCGGAGCTCCAGCCATTCACAGATGCGTCAGGCAGGTCCAGCAACCTGGCCTTGTCTTCCTCCTGGGGCATGAGCAGGCAGTGTTGGCAGCACTCCAGCCCCAGGAGGTCCCCCGCCACCCGCCAGGCCTGCTCCTGGCCACTCAGGAGTCCGTGAGGAAGCGAGGAGTCAGGGACACACCGGACAGTGGCCTCTCCTCCCAAGCAGCCCCCCACACCTTAGGCCCCGGTCCCACCTGTCGGCCAGCGGGCCTCCTCCGCAGGCGGTGGCGGTGGCGGCGCAGCAGGTGCAGGGGTGTGCCAAGCAGCAGGACGGGCACCATGGCCAAGGCCAGGACCACCAGCATGGCCTGGACCACCTCCTGCCAGGGAGAGGGCGAGAGTCAGGGCGCCCCTGCTGTGCACACCTGCACAGGATCTTGAGTCACAGCAGTCACAGGGCCCAGAGAGCCTGTGGTCGCTCCTCCCTCCAGGGCCCCCGAGGGCTCCGTGCCCTCACTGAGTGAGGATTTGGCTCCATAAGGACTCCTGAGGGAAGGGACCCCAGGTTCCCAGCACCACTTGTGCCACCTGCTAAAGATGCACACCATCACCTCTGACAGCCCTGTCTGCATGGCCCGGGGCCTGCATCCCCGTTTCTTGGACGAGGATCTTGCAGCTCCCAGTGGCCCAGTGGCCGCGGGGTCCCCATCAGGCCATGTGAGCCCGGCCTCCACCAGCCGCAGCCCACCTGCCGGGGGTAGAGCCGCCGGTTGGTGGGGCTGTGGGAGAAGAGGAACATGTTGATGAAGTGGATGAGGATGCTGGGGGCCGAGGCGGCGCTGGCAGCTGAGACACACAGCCACTTGTAGATGACTAGGAAGACGAGGTAACCGAAGAGTCCCAGCAGGAAGGTGAGCTCTGGCAGCGTCTCCAGCAGCAGCCGGTGCCTCTGGCCAAAGTGCCTGGTGAGCAGAAGGGAGGTGTGCTTACTGGGGCCCACTCTGGCCTGCCAGCCTCCCGTCCCCTAGGCAGCCTTGGCCCTCACATGTGGTTGAAGACTCCGAGGACCACCCCAAAGGCCATGTGCACGACACCCAGGATGACGGACATCTTCATCTTGAAGGAGTTGAGGAAGCTCAAGTGGTTGGCAGCCAGGCTCCAGACCTAGGGTGGCAGCAGGGGCTGGCTGGACTCAGGGGCTCCCTGGCCATCACTGCCAGGAAGTCCCCGGCCCGAGTCACTCTCTCACCACCCTGTTTTCCCCCTCGGAGCCTGCAGCCTCATCCATCACCCACCCACCGGGGGGCAACAGAGCGCAGATGGGCCAGCTGCCACGGCGCCAGCCTGGGTGACCTTGGGCATGGCCTCTGTGCCTCAGTCTCTTCTTTAGGTGAGGATACTGCTAATGTGAGGCCCACGGGGTTGTTACGAGGTTCAAATAGAAAATCAGGCCAGGCGTGGTGGCTCACGCCTGTAGTCCCAGCACTTCGAGAGGCTGAAGCAGGTGGATCACATGAGGTCAGGAGTTGAGACCAGCCTAGACAACATGGTGAAACCCTGTCTCTACTAAAAATACAGAAATTAGCCAGGCACGGTGGGGGGCGCCTGTAATCCCAGCTACTCAGGAGGCTGAGGCAGGGGAATCGCTTGAACCCGGGAGATGGAGGTTGCAGTGAGCCAAGATCACACCACTGCACTCCAGCCTGGGCAACAGAATGAGACTCCATATCCAAAAAAAAAAAAAGATAAGAAAGAAAATCACTTCCACAGAGCCACAGAGGGTTGGGAACAGCGCTTGGCACAGTGCAAGCTGCAGACTGGTTCCTGTCCGGTCTCGCTTTGCCTCTGCACACTCAGGAGACTGGTTCCTGGCTGGTCTCGCTTTGCCTCCGCACACTCAGGGGACTGTGATGCAGGCTCCACAGGGCAGGAGGCTTGTCTGCCTCTTGTGCTGAGGAAAGGGCCTGGCACACAGGAGTGCTCAGCGACAGTGCTGCAGGACGGCTGAACCGAGGGGACCCCCAGCCCCCACTCCCAGCTGCCTTCACCACCCACTGACACTCCATCCAGGACTCACAGGGTCGATGCCAAAGGGGTAGGGTCCCAGGAAGACACCAGTGACGTTGGGATCCAGGGTAAGCATCGTATGCTGGGCCAGGAAGGCATCACTGCAGCAACGGAGGGCAGGGTGGTAAGGGCTGCGGGTGCTGCGGGGCCCCCGGCCGGGCTGGGGCCCGGGCCTCACCTCCAGCCAGACTGGTTGGCCATGGCGGCCACACTCCAGCCCGAGGGGAAGATGCTGGTGGCGCGACTGAAGCACTCGTTGTAGATGAAGCCGGTGTAGACGGAGAACAGGCCCATGAGCAGGAGCAGGTAGCGGCCCCTGAAGAAAGTCTGCCAGATCTGGGGGGCAGCGGTGTGGTGAGGGGCTGCCTGGCCCTGCTACCCTCATCAGGACCCCAGCCCGGCCCCTCACCTCGTTCTGCGCGGCCTTCACAGCTGGTCGGTTCTCCGCAAGCACCATGGCCAGGGCGAAGAGGAACATGAGCAGCCCGTGGCCCACATCCCCGAACATCACAGCAAACAGGAAGGGGAAGGTGATGATGGTGTAGGGAGCTGTGGGCAGAGGTGGGTGAGCTGGGAACCCCCGAACACACCAGCATCTGCCTCCAGGCCCAAGACGCCACGGAGGCCCTGCTGGCCTGCAGTCAAGAACCCACCACTTAGCAGCCAGGCACGGTGGCTCATGCCTGTAATCCCAGCACTCTGGGAGGCCGAGACAGGGGGATCACCTGAGGTCAGGAGTTGGAGACCAGCCTGGCCAACACAGTGAAACCCTGTCTCTACTAAAAACAGAAAAATTAGCTGGGCATGGTGGCAGGTGCCTGTAATCCCAGCTACTCAGGAGGCTGAGGCAGGAGAATCATTTGAACCCGGGAGGCGGAGGTTGCAGTGAGCCGAGCTCGTGCCACTGCACTCCAGCCTGGGCGACAGAGTGAAGATTCTGTCTCCGAAAAAAAAAAAAGAAAAGAACCCACCACTTAGGAGCTGTGTGACCTTGACCCAGCCACTTAACCTCTCTGAGCCTCCATTTCCCCATCTGTAAAATGGAGGTAACACCAGGCCACTTCATAAGGTCTCTGCGGGCAGCACCGGCCAGCTGCTGGAGCCACAGGAAGTTAGCAGCTTCAGCTGTTGCTGTTCCCAGAGCCCTACACAGAAGCCAGAGAGGACAGGGAGCCACAGGTGGCCCCAGCTGGCACACGGCAAGTTCCAGGAGGCCGAACTGGTCGCTTCAGCTCTGAAGTCTCGACTTCCCATCAGTAAAATGGGAACAAGTCCTCATGGGAGGCAGGAGGACCCCAACATACATACTCTGTCAGGGGCTGTATTGTGACCCCAAAAAAGATACACTGGAGTCCCAACCCCCAGGAACTCCAGATGTGACCTTCTTTGCAGACAGGGTCCTTACAGAGGTCACTGGGTTAAGATAAGGCCATTACAGTGGGCCCTAATCCAGTGTGCCCGGTGTCCTTATGAAAAGGAACATTTGGACCCACACAGAAGGAGAACAGCATGTGAAGATGAGGACGGCCGCTCCAAGCCCAGGAGAGAGGCCAGGAACAGATCTTCCTGGACAGCCTCAGAAGGAACCACTCTTGCCAACAACACCTCATCATCTTTTATTTTTTTAAGATACAGGGCTTGCTATGTTGCCCAGGCTGGTCTCGAACTCCTGGACTCCAGAGATCCTCCTCCCACCACAGCCTCCCAAAGTGCTGAGATTACAGGCATGAGCCAGTGCGCCCGGCCCCTGCTGACACCTTGGTCTTGGACTTCCAGCCTCCAGGACTGTGGGACCATGTCTGCCCCTTAAGCCACCAGCCTGTGGCGCTTTGTTACAGCTTCCCTGGCAAACACATTGCCCCGAAGGTTGGTGCTTTGAGCTGGCAGTATTCTATCTGCCGCGGGCCTCCAGGCAATGCTCTAGCTGCACCAGCCTCTGCCCACATGCAGGGGAATCCCCAGATCCAGCCCCGGGACACTGGCCCTGCAGGAGCAGCAAACCCCCCAGTGCCGCCAGTGACACTGAGTGGGGGCCCGGCCCATAGCATGAGTATGACGTGGTGGAGCCCCTGTCGGGAGGGGACTTGGTCACAGGCCAAGGAGGGGCCCTGCCTCACCCAGTGGGCAAGAGTCAGGGTGCTTGGGCCCCCAAGGGGCTGTGTGGGTGGATCATGTGAGGTCGGGGGTTCAAGACCAGCCTGACCAACATGGTGAAACCCCATCCCTACTAAAAATATGAAATTAGCCAGGTGTGGTGGCGCATGCCTGTAATCCCAGCTACTTGGGAGGCTGAGGCAGGATAATCGCTTGAACCTGGGAGGTGGAGGTTTCAGTGAGCCGAGATCATGCCAGTGCACTCCAGCCTGGGTGACAGAGTGAGACTCCATCTCAAAAAAAAAAATAAACTGTGCGACCAAACCAACCACACCACAGGCTGCCCCTGGCTCCAGCTTGCAGTCTCCAACAGTCACTAAGCTTCCCGACATTCCTCTGAGGTTTGCGCTATTATTTCCATTTTGCAGGTGAGGCAGCTGAGGCCAGAGAAGCTAACAAATGTATCAAAGTAGGCGAGATGGGCTTCCAACCTGGGCCATGCCCACCGCACAGCCTCTGTTCTTTGCACAAGCCCATGCCAGCTCCCTTGTAAACTCAACAAGGGGAGTTGGCTGGGGGCCGACATAAAGCCTCACACTGGCTGCAGAGCCCAACAGCCCCTCGGGAGTGATGGGATGTGCGCCTCTCATCCCAGGAGGGCAGGCCAGGCCCAGGATGGAGATACCTCCCCCTCAGGCTCACACCCACCCAGTGGGGCAGCTGAGCCTCCCAGGACACGGGTAAGGGCGCCGTGGCTCTCACCGGGGTTGACCTCCTGGTAGCGGCCCACGCCGTAGGCATCCACGATGCCCTGGAAGCTGGCCGTGAAGCGGTTGGTGCGGATGAGGGTGGGGGGCATGTCCCGGCAGGGGATGCGGTGAGCCACAGCGCTCACTCCCTCCTCCATCTGGGCGCCAGGGCAGAGACAGACCAGACTGGTGGCGGGGGCCTTCAAGGACCCTGGGATCCCCAGCCAGGCCCAGCTGGAGATGCAGAGCCCTGTGGGGGCTCACTGGGCAGCCCCTTCCCCTCTTTCTGACGTGAGATGATCAGCCCTGCTCTGCCCTGGTGGGGGCCCAAAGACACCACATGGATTGGCAATTGCTTGGGAAAGGCAAGCGTGCTGCCTCCTAGGGACGGCCCAGGAGAAGGAGCCCAGCCTCACCCGCAAGCACCTGCTGTGTGCAGAGGGTGACCCTGGAGGCAGGGGCATCACACCGGTTCCACAGACCGTGAGCAGGCCTAAGGTCACAGGGGGGCCTGGATTGGAATGAGGCTTCTGACTTTAAAACTAACCCATGCAGCCTCCAGGGACTCAGGAAAGTCAGGGTAGGGCTTGCTGGGCCAGGGCCATCAGGGCAGACTCCCTGGAAGAGGTGGGCCATGGAGGAGGCTGGGAGAAGAAGGAGCCCCTGGGCAAAGCCCAGGTGCAGGGAGCCAGAGGCTGGAAGTGAGGCAGAAACACCCCGGCCTGGTAGGAGGGGCGGGTGGGGAGCTGGCGAGGGCTTGGGTAGGAGGGGCGGGCGGAGAGGGGGTGAGGCCTCAGGCTGTGTGCTCACCGAGCTGTCCCGCAGGGCCTCCTGCAGGGCGGGCAGGTCTCGCACGGAGCACCAGGCCTCGGCAATGAGGCACTTGTGCGTGGTGCTCACGCTGCACTGGTTCAGGGCCAGGTACACAGCCTTCATCTTGTGGACCTGCACCTGCCCCGGTGGCAGCAGCTGCAGCACTCGGCCCAGCACCTGGCTCAGGAACCGCTCCGTCTCCCCGAGGACCTGCGCCAGAGCGGGCAGTCAGCGGGGGCTGGGCGGGCACGTGGGGCGGCTGGGCTGGGGGCACCCACCTCCGGGAGGCCAGGCCAGGGCACCCACCTCCTGCACCCACCTCCAGGAGGCCGGGGGCACTCACCTCCTGCAGCTCCTGGCTCTGCTGCTGCAGCTGCTGCAGGGCCCCAAGGCGGGCTTCCTCCTGCTCCAGAAACGGGAAGACGTGGCAGTGGAAGCTGGAGAGAGGATGAGCTGCGTGAGGGGCCCGAAGGACACAGCTACGAGACTCTGAGTCTGAAGGGAGCTCATGGGGAGGAGTCACGATAGGGCGGGCTAGGAGGTGACAGCAGGGGCCTGGGGGGCGGGACGGTGGGGCGGGTGTTCCCGGTGACTCACCAGTCCGTGATCTTGCGGATCTTCTGTCCGATCTGCTCGCCCCAGTAGGAGATGAGGAAGGCCATCCACGTGGCTGGCTCGCCCTGCAGAGCAGGCTCAGTTGACTCTGGGGTCCCGCTCTGCCCAGGACTCCCCAGCCCAGCGCCAGCTGCTCACCGTCACGGGGTGCTCCAGCGGCTGCTCCAGCTCCCTGAAGCTGGCGATGAGGAAGCCGCGGCAGGCCCTCCAGAGCAGGCGCTCTAGGGCAGGGGCCTTGTGGGGCTCCACGGCACCTGCCACAAAGCTGGCGGCCACGGGGCTGGGCAGGGCTGCTCCAACCTCCTGCCCTGCCTCCCCCACCAGGCCCCCCAGGCAGGACCCTGCCCAGCACGGGCAATCAGGCAATTGGGCACACTGGCCCTGCCCACAGGAGAAGGCAGGAGGCCTCCCGGGCAGGGCCAGAAGATGAAAACCCCCCAGGGCCAGGGCTTGGGACTGTGGGAAGTTCCGGGCCTGAAGGAGGAGACAGGGGCAGCCTGGGAGAGCACTGGACAAGGAGTCGGAGCTCAGCCTGGCCCAGCCCAGCGACTGGCCAGGGGTTCTGGGCTGGCCAGAAAGGGCATGAGGTCATCCCTCACTCACTTGACCCTCAGGTCCTGGTGCGGCCCCCCAGGGGCCTGGAGCAGGGGCGTCCTCTCTGAGGCCCTATCGGTGTGGGCGGCTGCCAGCTAGGAACCCAGGAGCACCATGAGCCCTGGGCCGGACAGCCCCTCCCCAGCCCCCCAGTCTCCTGCCTGGGCTGGAGCTGACCTGAGGTTCATGGCCCTGGCCCAGCACAGCGGCGTGGAGCTGCAGCTGGTGCAGCTGGGCCCGCAGGGCCTGCTGGTTGCCCCGCACATCCCGCAGCTCCTGGGCCAGGCGCTCCGTCTCCTCCTGGATGCGCAGCAGGTCCCGGGGTGGGGGTGCTGGCAGCCTCCCCTCAGGCGGGGGCAGAACCAGCCCAGCCCGCCGCACCTCCTCCTGCAGGAAGGCTGGGCGCAGAGGAACGGGAGTGGGGTGCAGTCGAGGTTGTCTCAACAGCTGAGGACCCCACCTGCTGCCCTAAACTCCATCGGCCACCAGCTGCTGGATTCACCAGGCGGAGGCGGCCGGAAAATCCTGGCCAAACTTCCATCCAGAAGCTGTGCTCCCCTCCCTCTGAGCTCAGGTCTGGGCTCGCTCTCCCTCCCCAGTCCCTTGGCCACCACTCAGAAGAGGGCCTGAGGTCTCCCCACAGGCTGGCCCTCGCGCTGCAGAGCTTGGGACTGGAGCTGGCGTGAGTCCTGTGTCTGCCTGATCGTTGAAAAGCTGTAAACTGCACCAGCAAACACAAAACCCAGGCTGCCCCATGCCCCTGCCTTGGTGCCCCTACAGACTCCTCCTGAGAGGAGTTGCCCAGGGCAGGGGTCCCTTTTGCCTGCTCCTTGGGGTTACCCAACCCTAGACCCTGGGCCCCACCCACCCCAGCCCAGCTGTAGAGGAGAAAGCTCGGTCTGTGCCTCTTCCCTGCTTAGAAACCCCTGTGGCTTCCTGGCGCCCACAGGACGAAGTCCTGGGCTCTTATGCTGTATTCGAGGCCTCCCCAGCCAGCTCTGCCCTAGGCCCTCTGCTCAGCCCACACAAGGCAGCCACCTTCGCAAGCACACTTCACAGATCCCAGCTGCTCTGTCTTGGCCCTGCAGGGCCCTGCATGTACCTCCCTTCTCTGCCTTCCACCTGGCAAACCCAGACTCTTCCTTTGAGATCAGACTTGGCCTATGCCTCTTCCAGGAAGCCTGTCTGGAATGTAGGCCTGGGATCAACTCACTGAAGGTCTTCTCCAGCTCCTCGCAGCGCCGAACATCAACCACAAAGCGTCTCTGGAAGGCGCTCACCGAGGCGTTGAGCTGTGGGTGTCACACGGAGGGGTCAGTGTCCCAGGAAGGGGGTCGAGGAGCTCTTCATCCTACAGCCCAGGCCTGACTCTCCCCAGGCCTTAGCTGCCTCCTCCAGAAAGGTGCTGAGTGCCCTGGGAGCCGCAAGACGCAGATCAGAGCACAGACCAGACCCCACGCCCCGGGAGGGCATGGGGAGGAGCTAGCTCAGGGGCCTCAGCCGCGGGCTTCCCATGAGCAGTGCCCATGGCAGGGGCCACTGGGGTTCAAATGGGGCCAGGGCCCTATGCGGGGGACGGTCCCCATCCTGGACTGGCCTCCGGGCTAACCTCGGCAGTAGCCCCCTTCCCACGCCTGCCCACCCGACTCACGTCTCTGAACTCCACGAGGCCCAGCTCGCCCAGCCGACTCACGCAGGTGTAAGCGGCAGCTGTGGGCAGAAAGAGCTGGACCAGGGCCACCTCCTCACTCCGGAACATGGAGCCCATGGTCCTGTGGGTGGACACGGATGGGGGCCAGTCAGGGGCGGACCACAGACAGTTCCCAACCACGGGCACCTGTGCACCTTCACTCACTGAATCCTGGAAGCTGCTGCTACCACCCCCATCTGACAGAGGTGGAAACTGAAGCCTGGGCAGGCTTGATGCGGTGCTGAGGTCACGCAGGAAGTAAGCAGTGGGACTGGGAGACCCCGAAGCCCACCCTCAGGCCGACCTCAAGCTCTCTCCTGGCTTGCTCTGCCTACGGGGACCCCCGCCCCTACCTCCAACGTCTCCCAATGGCACCGGCTCCACCCCCACCTTCACTCCGGCCTCCCTCCTCTCGGGCTGCCCTCATCCTAGAAAGGACCCCACTGGCCCAAGCACTTAGGCCCAGGGCTGCCCCGGGGGTGGCTGGAGCCCTCCCTGCTCCCTGTGGGGCTGCATGTGCTGAGTGGTAGGAGCGGGCATCTCCACCGGGTACCCTGGGGCTGGCCAGGGAGCACTGCTGTGGGGGGGCCGTCCCCTGAGGCCCGGGCCGCCTGGCAGCAGCCGCAGCCTTCCAGGTGTTGGAACCGACAAAAGTGAAACTGCAGAATGGCGGGGAAGAGCCCGGGGCCTTGCTCAAGGCCGATGTGGGATGGGGGCAGGTGCCAGGCCACCTCCAACAGCCCTGGATGCTGGGGCTCCTCCAGCTCCAAAGCCACTGCTCTCGGGGCCCAGGGCCCCTCTGTGGAACTCAGTTGTTTAGCTCGAAAATTAGGGGGAGGGGACAGGCCTGGTCAGGGCCCCGCCTGCCCAGCCAGTCACTTCCTCCCCTGGGTCTGGTTTACTTAACTCTAAATAGGGAAACGCAGCCCCAGCCCCAGCCTGGGAAAGGAGAGAAGGAGGGAACGAGGGAACACTGAGCAGATGGTCCAAGGCTGCAGGTGGGCAGGGCAGGAGTCTGTGGGGCTGGGTTCCATCCCTAAGGACCAGGCCCGTCCACAGGGCAGAGGGACTTGGAGCCCAGGCTGAGATTGGCTGTGTGACCTTGGGCAAGTCTCTCACCCTCTCTGGGCCTCTACCTCCTCTTTGAGTGAATGGGACGTGGCATCCCTGACAGAGACAGGATCTAGGGAGGTGACAAAAATAACCAGAGCCCCCACTGAATCCCTTCATCCACACGACCTCACACTAATCCCTGGGGGGAGAAATCCTTGGGGAGGGGGCGCTGCGCCTTTTACACAGGACTCCACTGACACTTGGAGAGGTAAAGTCCAGTGTTACGTGCCCAGCACAAAGGGTGAGCTCGGAGGAGGGTTGCGGTCTGACCTGGCTCCCTCTGGGGCTGTGCTGGCTAAATAAGAGGGTGTGGGGAATCAGCTCTGGGGATCTGGGGAGGGGTCACCCCTGGCTCAGGGCCATCAGGGCTCCCACAGCCACTATGCCGAGGGCTCGAGGGCTGGGCTCCTTCCAGCACTTCCCAGGGGGTGGGGGAACAACCTGTAATGGGCGGGGGGAAGGGTGTGGGGACGTGATCAGCCCCCGCGCCTGGCATGTGAGGCTCCACTGGCTCACCCCCTACCCCTGTCCCTGTTGGTCCCTGCTCTAGCCAGAAGTCACCCAGCCACTTTTATGGTGCAAATGAATACGCCTCCATCCTGCAGCCCTGGGGTCCAGGCTCCAGCCCACTCCTCACCCTGTGCCCCTTTCCCGGCCCCTCATAAGGCTCCTCCAGGAACCCACCAGGTCTCTCCGCACCTCTGCCCTCCCCTCCAGATGATGAGAAGGCAGTAGGAGAGGGTCTGGCGCCCCCTCCATTCCAAATGGGGTGGGCTCTGGAGTCAAATGACCCAGCTGGTCTCCAGCTCTGACACTTCCTAGTTCGGTAGCCTCAGCTTCCCCATCTGTAGAATGGGTCCCTCCCTCCAAGGAAGAAGCAGTGGGGAAAGCCCCGCGCACACCAGGCCCGGGAACGCTGGGCTCCGTTGGCCAACACCCCATCCTTCTCCTCCTCCCTTGGGGATCCTCCGTGGCCCCCGGAAGGCCTGACACCCGGCGGGGTAGCGGGCTGAGCTGCATTCACGGAGCCAACTGGGTGGGGCGCCAGGATCCCCTCCCCGGGGCAGGAGGAAGAGGGTGGGCAGGAAGAGCTGGGGCTCCGCAGACCCCAGCGGGGGCACTCACCCTGGGTGGGCTGCGCGCCGGGCCTCCGCTGCTGGCTGTCCCGCTCCGCGCGCGCAGGGCGGGACTCAGAACTGCACTCCCGCCCGCCCGGGACTCAGCGCCGCTCGCTCCTTTCCGGGCAGGCGGGACGACGGGGAGGGGCCAGGGACGCCCCGCCCCCGGCCCAAGCCTCCACTGGAGTCCAGGAAGTCTGGGGGAGGCTGAGCCCAGGCTGTGGCCTCGCGGACGGGTCTTGAGGCTCTTAATCCCGGAGAGGAGGCCGGGAGAACGGAGCGGATAACAGACCAGTGCCAACCGCGCGCGTCTATGCTGGCCCTGATGCGGGGGCAGCTCCGCTCAGGCCCAGCTCAGGATAGGAGATGACACCCTGCTCTCCTCTCACTTTGACGCTTGTGCGCCTCTGGCTGATGGGACCCCAACATTCGCAGGCTCATGGGCCTGGGGTCCCCAGGATGCTCTCCCACCTCCGGGACCCCTCCCTTGGGTGGGCGGCAGTGAAACCCGCCGGAGCTTACACCTTCCTGCTCTTGACCATCCTGGAGAGGCCCCGCGCTGGCCCTTGGGTGGGTGGCTGCCCCACTCTGGGCCTGCTTCACTGGCAGCAGGACACAGGGCCAGGCCATGCTGCCTTGTTCTGCCCAGGGCCCCTCACCCAGCAGGCCCTGGGAGATACGCTGGGGCCAGAGGCCAGCTGTCAGCTCTACCTGCAGCTGCAGCCGGCGGTGTCACTGTGACCTTGCTCCAGGTCAGCACCATGGGCGTCATCAGGTCCTAGTGCCTGGAAGCTGGGACTCACGACCGTCCAGCTGCCTGCACTTTGGACAGGCCTGGGGCATTCCCACTGGAGGCCAGGGGCCCTTCAGCTCTGGTGATCCCTAAGCGCCACACTGCGAACATAGGCCTGAGGGGCTGCGGCAGGGGTGGACAAATGGAGCCCCAGAGCCTGGCCTGGAAACTGAGTCACAGCCAAGCTCAGCTGTGGTTCCTCAGAAAATTGGGGAACTTGTGGTTGGGCACCATAGGCCTGTTCTGACAGGGGCGGGGCCTGATAAAACCAGACAGCCCGAGTGGGGTCTCAGCAGAGAAGTGCCTGGGAGACCACGTTAAGGGAAAGAACCCAGCGGTGAGCTGGAAAGACTGACCCGCTTGGAATAGAAGTATTTCGTGCGCAGCTACAGGCTCCATGCCACGCTCTAACGGCGGTTACGTCTGGGAAAAGCCAAACCTGCGGTGATTCGGGAGTCCTACGCCTGCCTTGTTTTTGGAAAGAGCGCCTGTTTTCATCAGTGGCCAAGAGGAGCTGTGGGCCAGACCTGTGGACACTTCCCGGGCTCCAGGCTTCCCCTCGCCTCCTGCAGTTACTTCTCACCCCAGTGCCACAGGCTGTGGGGCCCAAGCAGGAGCCCGGCCACTTTGGCATTAGATAGCAATGCCTGGCCTAGGAAGGAGGCCCAGGTGTTAGACCTGAGAAAAGCTCCCTGGCAATGGGCTGGGAGAGGCTGGTTTTTTTTGCTGCAGGCCTTCTCAGAGCCTTGAATGTCTACCATGCAGTACCCGCCAGCAAGCAGACAGCAGCTGGAGCATTTCCCACACTCACTGGGCCAGGAAACTTGTTCTTTCGAAGTAGCTTTTTACAAAGCACTACTTTGTAAAAAGCACTTTTGGAAATGACGGGGGACGGGGGGGTCAAGGTCTCTGAACTGAGTTTTATTATGGGATGTGCACTGCATGGCCCTGAGCAAGCCCCTTCACCTCTTGGAGCTGGTTTCCTCACTGCAAATGAAGTGAAATCCTTCCACAGTACTTAGCACAAGTTCAAGGGGGCTGCTTTTGGCCATTATATGGGCAAGGGGCTTGTGTGTGGCCCTAGGGAAACCCCACGTCGCTGGGCCTGCAAAGCAGGAAGTGGTGAGCAGTGGCCGGGCCAGCAGCCTGGCGTGGGGAACATGGGGAGAAAAGAGGATGTGGCTGGAGGCAGGGCCAGCAGGGCCTGTGTCACCCTCGTGTGACTGTCACCCCAAGCAGGCTTCCTCCTACCCCTGGCAAGGACGCCCCGGCCTGAGTTTCTGCCACTTGCTGTTCTTCAGCCTGAGGTCTTGGGAGGCTCCAAGTCCTAAGGGTCTTAGAAGTGGATGGCTCTTGGGAGAGAGGAGGCCCAGGCCCCAGCCAGGACACCTGGGATAGTGGGAACGGCAGGTCTGTGGTGACCTCTGGCATCGCTGGGCCTTGGGGAAGACGCCGGTGACAGGGATGCTGCGTCCTGCAGCCCAGCCATGAGGGCCTGGTGGGGCCCTGGAGTCCACAGGAAGGCAGGGCTGGGGCAGCAGGACTCCAGAGCGCATAAAGACTAGGTGGCGACCTAGTCCAGTTGGAGGCACCACAGGCCTCAGGCAGGCCGGGGACGGCCCCACGCTGGACCACCACAGTCAACACAAGAGGCCGTGGGGTCGGAGCGGTTTTATTGGGCAGCAGGGGCTGCGGGCCGGTGGGGCATCACCGATACAGGTAGTCAGCCTGGATGTTGGCAGCGATCTCGGCCTCCCACTTGTCCCCATTGTTGAGCAGCTTCTCCTTGTTGTACAGCAGCTCCTCATGGGTCTCCGTGGAGAACTCAAAGTTGGGGCCCTGCAGGTTGAGGTGCAGGGATGGCGGTTAGGCCCTGCTGAGGAGCCTCAGCCCCCCTCCCACCCGGGTGCCTCACGTGCCTCGACGATGGCATCCACGGGGCAGGCCTCCTGGCAGAAGCCGCAGTAGATGCACTTGGTCATGTCGATGTCATAGCGGGTGGTCCGGCGGCTGCCATCAGCTCTTGGCTCAGCCTCGATGGTGATGGCCTGCGGGAGGGGCCACCAGACACTGCCACACTGCCCTGTCATATCCCAGCCCCCAGGGCCCCCGTCACTGCTCATCCCCACCCCTGGTGTTTTCCAGGAGCCCTCTCCCCTCAGAGGCCTCCTGGACTCCGTCTAAGAAGCCGCCCTGCACCTCTGGTGCCCGCGCCTGTCTCCTCAGCATGTGCCCTGCTGGTGTCCCTGCCTTGCTGGTTTTTTTTTTTTTTTTTTTTGAGATAGAGTCTCGCTCTGTCGCCAGGCTGGAGTGCAGCAGCACAATCTCGGCTCACTGCAAACTCGGCCTTCCCAGTTCAAGTGATTCTCCTGCCTCAGCCTCCTGAGTAGCTGGGACTACAGGTGTGCATCACCACGCCCAGCTAATTTTTGTCTTTTTAGTAGAGATGGAGTTCCACCATGTAGACCAGGACGGTCTCCATCTCTTGACCTCGTGATCCGCTTACCTTGGACTCCCAAAGTGCTGGGATTACAAGCGTGAGCCACCGCGCCCGGCCTGCCTTGCCTGTTTGTCAGCTGCTGGCGTCATCTGCCAAGAACCCCCTCTCACGAGGGGGCTGTTCACTGCTTTGTTCAGTGTAGCACCCGCTGCCCTAAGGGTCTCACCCTGCAGTGAGTGCTGGGTTACAGTCCCGCCTCGCCTCACCAAGCTTTCCAGATATTTTGAGTTTTACAAATTGAAGGTTTGGGGCAGCCCTGCAGAAAGCAAGCTCACTGATGTCATTTTACCAACCATGTGCTTGCTTCTTATCTCTGGGTTAGCACTTTTTAGGAATAAAGTTTTTGTTGTTGTTGCTGTTTTTTGAGACAGAGTCTCACCCTGTCACCCAGGCTGGAGTACAGTGGTACAGTTCATAGCTCACTGCAGCCTCAACCTCCCAGGCTCAAGCGATCCTCCCATCTCAACCTCCCAAGAAACTGGGACTACAGGGGCTAGTTTTTTGTATTTTTTGTTGTTGTTGTAGAGTCGGGGTTTTGCCATGTTGCCCAGGCTGGTCTCAAACTCCTGGGCTCAAGTAATCCACTCACCTCAACCTCCCAAAGCGCTCGGACTACAGGTGTGAGCCACTGTGCCTGGCCCCTAAAGTATTTTTAATTAAGGTATATACGTTGTGTTTTAGACACTTTGCAGCCTACAGTGTAAATCCTTTTTTTTTTTTTTTTTGAGACGAAGTCTCGCTCTGTGGCCCAGGATGGAGTATGGTAGTGCAATCATAGTTCACTGCAACCTCCGCCTCCCAGGTTCAAGCAATTCTCCTGCCTCAGCCTCTTTAGTAGCTGGGTACAGGGGTGCAACATCACGCCCGGCTAATTTTTGTATTTTTACTAGAGACGGGGCTTCACCATGTTGGCCAGGCTGGTCTTGAATTCCCGACTTTGTGATTTGCCCGCCTTGGCCTCCCAAAGTGCTGGGATTACAGGCGTGAGCCACTGCAACGGGCCCTAATTTTTTTTTTTTTTTGCGATCCTGGCTCACTGCAACCCCCGCCTCCTGGTTCAAGTGATTATCGTGCCTCAGCCTAGCAAGTAGCTGAGATTACAGACACCTGCCAACACGCCTGGCTAAGTTTTGTTATTTTTAGTAGAGACAGGGTTTCACTATGTTGGCCAGGCTGGTCTCGAACTCTTGACCTCAAGTGATCCACCCACCTCGGCTTCTCAAAGTGCTGGAATTACAGGCATGAGCCACTGTGCCCAGTCTAAATCTAACTTTTAAATGCACTGGAAAACCAAAACATCTGTGTGACTCAGTTTACCCCGATGGTCTGGAACTGAACCTGCAACATCGCCGAGAATGCCTACACTGTTGGTTGCAATCCTGTGCCTTAAATCTACTTCTCTCCATTTGATGGATAAGAAAAACAAGGTTCCGAGAGGTTGAGGGGCTCCCCAAAGCTACACAGCAAGTGGGGGCACAGCCCAAACTCAAGGGCACGTCCTAACTCTCAGTTCCTGGGTAGCCTGCTGGGGGAGGGGCTGGCTGGGAAACCTTCAAATGTGCTTGGCAAGGACTCTCACATGCCCCCATCCCAGAAACGTAGTGTCCACAACTCACAGTGGGACCTGTGGCTGGCAGGCTCATCCTTTAGTGCTTATAAAGATGGGGACAATAACCTCTACCTCCTCAAGTGGTTGTGGAGATTACAGGAGAGGTTGTGAGTCACACACGTGGCACAGCGCTGAGTCTGTCTGTGGACAGCACTCACTATCTGGAAGCCAAGGCTGTGACCACCGTGACTGCTGTTTGGGTACACTCCTATGCACTCTCAGTCCGTGGCTGGAGTAGACATCAGGGCCGCTGCTCATTGCCTAGAGGACCTGGGAGTGCTCCAGAGGACAAACTAGGATTTGGACAGGAGCCACCCGAGTCGCAGAACACTGGGAGGGGTTGCTGTGCACATAGAAAGTAGCGACGGCGGCTGCCAGGGCTCCTGCCAGGCACACACAGGGGTTTGACCAGAGCTCTGACCGAGTCATATTGTTCCTGTGCTGACAGGCCTGGCCCCCGCTGGTAAGCACGAGACCCACTAAGAGAACGGAAAGCCGGGCCTCAGGGGAGCAGCCACTGGGGAAGGGAAGCTGCAACAGGCACACAAGCAAGACCCTGGAAACAGTGGCTACATCCAGGGAGGCGTGGACGGCCTCAGGTGCCACCACATGGCTCAGAGGCCCAGGGATCACACCCCGGCCAGACCCCAAGGGGGAACCTCTGTGTGTCAGGCGCCTGCCCAGGGCTGGAAGCTTCACTCTGCCAACTCACTGACTCTGTGCTCTGGTAACAAGGCCTCATCATTTCCATTCACGAGGGAAGTGGCTCAGAGAGGGAAAGGGACTTCCCTGGGGACACACATCAAGCAGGGACTAGGGTTTGGGCCTAGGGCTGCCTGGCCTCCCTCTCCCAGTGGCAGGGGCTGGCATGGTGGCCGGTTGGGGCAGGGGCTCACCTGGGCGGGGCAGATGGCCTCGCAGAGCTTGCAGGCAATGCAACGCTCCTCCCCGGATGGGTACCGGCGTAGCGCATGCTCCCCACGGAAGCGAGGGCTCAGCGGGCCCTTCTCGAATGGGTAGTTGATGGTGGCCGGTTCCCGGAACAGGTAGCTCAGGGTCATGCCCAGGCCTGTGGGCAGCACGGGTGTCGTGGGCAGGGGCACCCTCCTCCCCCATGCATCTGTGCCCACCCGGCACCTGCCCTGTCCCCTCCTGCCCAGGACGCACCTCGGAAGAGCTCAGTCCACAGCAGGGTCCGGGCTGCCCGGTCAGTCACTGACTTCATGTCCATCTCGGGCTCCTGCAGGTTCACATACTCTGCAGAGAGGCGGGCAGGGAGGCCATGGCAAGAGGCCTCGCATACTGTCTCCCTGGAGCCTGGCCCTCACTTCCAGGTGCAACTGCTGGGCTACAAAGGGGCTGTACCCTCACCACACCTCTCCCCAGCCTCAGCAAGGACCCTGGAGGCCGCCTCTGGCCCGAGCCCGTCCTTGCCTACCTCTCCCTGTGCTTGGGCGGCCATTGGAGCCCAGACGCACTCCCCTGCCCAACAGCGCTTGAAAGAGGAATCAAGGGGGGTAGGTGGGGGTCTTGAGCCTTTACCTTCACCAGGGACTGGCAAGAGGCACAAGTACCCATGGCTCGCACCTGGCAACCCCCTCCCCATCACACCCAGGGAGCTCTGAGATCACACGTGCTAACCTCAGCAATGGTGGACCCTGCCCTTGTGAATCAGTCAGTCTCCATCATCATAATCATTTTAAGAGTGGAAACAGGCTCAGAGAAGAACGACCCTGACAAAGCCAGGACTGCAACCCAGGTCTCTTCCCCTACTCCAGCCGGACCAGTCAGGAACACCTGAGGCTAGAGGCCACCCAGGTACTCACTGTAGGTGGCTGCCACTGCACTGTTGTGGAGGCTCCGGCCACCAGGAGGTCCTGCAAAAAGAGGGGCGTGACCTCATGCCAGGAGACTGGGCTCCCCTACACCCAGCAAAGGCCTCCTTGGTCCTACCTGCATGTGCAGCCTGGGTCAGGGCCCGCCGCAGCAGAGGCGTGGTCAGGCAGCGCATCTGGGGGCATAAACAGGGATGGAGGGTGGGGTGTGCCCAAGAACCATCCTCTTCTGAGACTGGCACCGCAAGGATCCCAAGTCTCCACTGGAGACCCGTGTGTCACTTTGCCCTCTACTCACACCCCACTGCTGTCAGAGGCACAGATGGCTTTCCTGTTCCCAGCGCTTCCCAGCCTTCCATCTGATTCAGCTTGGCTGAGCTACAATTCAGTTTCTGTGGACCCCAAGTTCTGCCTCACCTAAGAAACCTTTTAAATCCCTCCTTCCTTTCTCCCTCCCAGAGATCCTGTTTCCCATCTTTCTGCTCCTCCCTTTATCCTCCCCAAATCTGACCAAAAACAACATTACCAGCCCCAGCCAGCATGCACTGAGAGGGAACTTTGTTAGCTCTCCTCCCCCAGGAACCATGCCCAGGGGATGGCAAGCGCTGCCATCCTATTCTTACAAGGACTCCACGAGGGAGGCACAAATAAGGCGCTGGGGCTCAGTTTGTTGAGTGACTCGCTAGGGCTGGGTGTGGTGGCTCATGCCTGTAATCCCAGCACTTTGGGAGACTGAGGAGGGTGGATCACCTGAGGTCAGGAGTTCGAGACCAGCCTGGCCAACATGGTGGAACCCCGTCCCTACCAAAAAATACAAAAATTAGCCAGGTGTGGTGGCGGGCGCTTATAATCCCAGCTACTCAGGAGGTTGAGGTAGGAGAATCGCTTGAACCCGGGAGGCAGAAGTTGCAGTGAGCCCAGACTGCTCCACTGCCCTCCAACCTGGGCGACAGAGTGAGACCTTGTCTCAAAAAAAAAAAAAAAAAAGAAAAAGAAAAAAAGTGACTTGTCGGAAGTCACACCATAAGGAGGTGGGCCGAGGATCGGAACCCAGCCCTGCCCTGCTGGAAACCCTTCAAGGCCTAACAGTCCTCGGTACCTCATTCCCTTCCCCAGCTTCAAGGCCCCCATGGAACTGTCCTCCAGCCTGCCGCGTGACCTTGGGCAGATGACGTGACCTGACCTCCGTCTTCTCACCTATGAAGCGGGTTGGGGGCGGGTGGTCTTGGGAATTAGGGGAGCCCGTACATGCCAAGGGCACCCCAGAGCCCAGAGCCCGGCACTTAGCCGGAGCTCATTAAGTGCTCATCCCACGACCTGTGACCCCCTAACAGGCCCACTCCTTTGGATCACTGACTGCAGTTCCAGGGACCCAACCCAGCACCTTCCCCACCTTCCCAGTGATCTCCGACCCTATCTAGGCCGGTGGCGCAGAGCGGACGGCGCATGCGCCCTGAGAGCCGGCTCCCCGCTGCACCTGAAGGACACGGAGGCCGCGGGTCCTGAGTGAGCCGAGGGGAAGCCCAGGCGCAGATTTGGCGGCGCCAACGGGGACACCACACTCGACCCCGACGCCATGCTGCCCAAGCCCGGGTTTTGCGGCCAAAACGTGAACACCCACCTTGAAGCGCCGCCGCTACTTGCCTTGCCAAGCAGGCCAGTCAATCGTGAGGCGGAGCCTACACTCTAGGACGCTGCCTTTGGGCCAGCGGGCTCCCCCTTTTCTGGATTGATGCTCCATGGTGTGGTCTGATTGGTCAGCAAGGCTGCTGAAAGAGGTAGGATTCAGAAATATCTTTCTTTTGATTGGCTAGGAGAGAGCGGCGCTTGAAGTTTGTAGGGGGCCGCCATGTTGGTTTGGGGAGGCCAATAAGTGAAGACTTCCGAGCCGCTGGAGGCGGGACATCCGGGGCGTGGTTTAGAAAGCGTTTGCGGTCGCCTTGGGTGCAGATGGTGGGCCCGCCGGGTCTGAGTGGGGGTCGTGTGATGACGGTAATGACGACGAGATACTCTACTCACGCGGCGTCCTTTATTCCTCACAGCAGCCCTGCGTGGAGAAACTACAGTAACGTGTTATCACGTTAAGGCGGGAAACTGAGGCATGGGAGTATTTAGTAACGTTCCCGGGCCGTAGAGCTGCGGTGTGCAGCCGCCTGATCCACCTGATCCGTATGACTCCCGTACTCAACCAGCCTATGTTTCCTACCAGCGAATTTTTTTTTTTTTTTTTTTTTTTTTTTTTTTTGAGACAGTCTGGCTCTGTGGCTCAGGCTGGAATGCAGTGGTGCGATCTCGGCTCACTGCAGCCTCGACCTCCCAGGCTTGGGTGATCCTCCCTTCTCAGCCTCCCGAGCAGCTGGAACCACAGTCGCCTGCCACCACCAGGCTCGGCTAATTTTTGTATTTTTTGTAGAGACGGGGTCTCTCCATGTTGCCCAGGCTAGTCTGGAACTCCTGGACTCAGGCGATCCTCCTGCCTCGACCTGCCAAAGTGCTGGGATTACAGGCATGAACCACCACGCCGGGCCTCTCCCCGGGAATGCTGTGGTAGAGGGACCCGCGGAGGCCCCGAGGCTGCCTGCTTGTATGTGTTGGGAGGATCTGCGCTGAGGGTAGGTAGGAGTTGGGCAGGCCAGGAAGGGAAGGAGACAGAGGGAGGGCACGCATGGTAGACCAGGACGAGGACAAGGGCAGGCTCAGTGTGTGCAAAGGGGACAGTGGTTTGGGATTTGCATGCAGATGCCCGAGCCTCCAAAGGACCTGTGGGCCACAGGGACACCCTGGGGGAGTTGAAGCTGAGGAGTGGAGAGGGCTTTGGGCTGGTCAGCAGGTGCTCAGAGGAGAGGGGCTGGCCCTGGAAAGAAGGGAGGTCTTGGGATGGTGGCCCACACCTGACCCTGGCCCTTCACCAGGCGATTCCTGCATGCATGCCTGCGGAGATTCCTGCGTGGATTGGGGAAGTCCTGCAGCATTATAGAATTGTTACCCAATGCCAGGGGCTTGGTCCAGAGTCCTGTTGCTAGATGCACAGAAAGCAAATCACCGAGATGTAAGTATTGCCAGGGAAGAAGGCTTTATTCAGGTGACATCAGCCAGAGAGACAGGAGACGAAACTCAGGTCCACCCCTTTCCCCCTCCCCAACTAAAGTTGTAGGTTGATATAGTCTGAAAAGAAAGCAGGAGCCAAGGAAGAGGAGGTGGCCCGCAGGCCGCAGGAGCTGCCTGTCATTGTCCAAATGTAGGTTTCTCAAGCATCCGGCTTGTTAGGAAATTGGGCCGGTTTCAGAATCATCAACTTGTTCAAAAGTGGGACTTGGGAGGTGAGAAGGGTTGTCAGACAGGAAACCCTGTATTCTGCTTTGACTGAGTGGATGGGGCCCAGGAGGATGAGCAGGATGGGGAAGAGTATGACTCGTAGTGGGCACCGTGAGGATAAAGAGTTCCAAGCTCCTCTGGCATGGTCTGGAGGGAAGGGAGACCCTATCACATAACTACAGCCCCACCTGGCTGGAGAGAAGAGGGAGGTGGCCTCGCTCCGTGCCACCCACCGAGAAAAGATAGGACACCTGGAGCTCCAGCTCAGCAATCCCCCAATCCCTCAATCCCTCAATCCCTCAATCCCTCATTTCATCCTTGCAACAGTCCCAGGAGGGTTTTTTTTTTTTTTTTTTTAAGGCAGAGCCTCATTCTGTCACCCAGGCTGGAGTTCAGTGATGCGATCTCAGCTCACAGCAACCTCCACCTCCCGGGTTCAAGCGATTCTCCTGCCTTAGCCTCCTGAGTAGCTGGGATTACAGGCATGCGCCACCACGCTGGGCTAATTTTTGTATTTTTAGTAGAGACGGGGTTTCGTCATTTTGGCCAGGCTGATCTTGAACTCCTGATTTCAGGTGATCCGCCCGCCTCGGCCTCCCAAAGTGCTGGGATTACAGGTGTGAGCCACCGCACCCAGCCAGCAGGTATCAATGGTTAATTCTCTCCACTGAACAAATGGAGAAACTGAGACTCAGAGAGGGCAGGGATGGCCTTGGATGCAGTGATTCCATGGTGTGGTCTGAGTCAGATGCCAGGGCCCTTCGGACGCCTGCCCCACAGGAGAGGGGTGACTCAGAGGCGCCATGTCTGTCCTTTTCTCCTGAACATGGGTGGTTGGTGCGGGGGCAGGGGGTGGGTCACTGCACTGTTTCCCATGCCTCCCACCTCAGCTCTCGTGGTTGGGAGCAGCTGAGGGAGGAGGCTGAGGCAGGGAGAGGGAAGATCCAGGAGGGAGGAGGCAGGTGCTGCTTTGAGGGGTGCCCTGGAGCCTTGGCGATCCTTTTCCTCCTCGGGCCCTGGAGCCCAGGCCCCGTCTCCACCAGCTGCAGGCAACAGCGGTCATGGTGGTCTCTGGCCTGGGCCTGGGGAAGGGCTCAGAGCAGTGTGCAGCTGCAGCCTCGGGTCTCCATGGCCACCAGCAGCACCCTCAGGCGGCGTGGCGATTGCGGCGGGTAGCGGAGGGCATTGAGCTTCTCCATCCCCGGGCTGCGCAGGAGGCAGGCGCGATGGTGGCAGAAGGTGTCAAAGGAGAACTTGCCGTGGTACCGGCCCATCCCACTGGCACCTGTACAGTGGCAGAGAACACAGGTGGTCAGGCCCTGGGGGTCTCCCAGTCACAGACAGTGGGGCCTGGGCGGGCTACTTCACCCCTCAGCCTCAGTTTCCCCATCTGTCCAGTGGGCTGATCGTGAGGCACTGTGGGTAAAGGGCTTAACCCTGAGCTTGACACCAGCTCAGTAAGCCTTGGGGACACCAGATGCCAGGGCAAGATAGGCAGATGGTGGTCAAGGGCATGGATTCCAGAGTCAGACTGCCAGGGGTTAAACCCTGGCCCTGCTGAAAACAATCCGTGTCACCTTGGAGTGTGCCCCAGTCTCCTCTGCCGTGGGGTGACAAGGGTACCTCCCTCCTAGGGTTGTGGTGAGGATTGAGGGGATGTTGAAACCCCTGGACCCAGTAGGTGCTGTGTGCAATGAACTCTCCTCAGTGTCTAGGTTGGGAGGCAGACGAAGCCCCAGGCCAGGGCGTCCAGGGCACAGCCTGGGTGGAGTGGGGTTGGCTGGGGGGCTTCCTGCAGTGAGTGAGCTCCAGGGATATGCAGTTAATGAGAGGAAGAGGGTGGGTGGGGGCAAGAGGGACCCAGGCTTGGGGAGCCTTAGAGGTGGGTGCCATGCGGTGTGTTAGGGACCTGGGCAGAGCTCAGGCTGTGGGAGCAGCAGGCGGGGGAGCCGGAGTGGGGCCACGGCCACCAAGAAGGGTCGGCTTGGGGCCCTGGGAGCCGGGGGAGGCTTTCTTGAGGGAGCAGCAGGGTCAGATGTGCCCACAGACAGCCCTGACTCTCCTCCAGGGCAGGGAGGTGGGTTGAGGAGGCTGGGGCTGGGGCTGGGGAGGCAGCTAGGTGGGGTCGGGGGCAGCCACCCAAACTCGAGCTGAGCCAGGACAGCAGCACAGGCACTGTTGTGGCCCTGGCTGCCCTCTAGGAAGGGCGTGGACCCACCTGAGGCAGCTTGCCTGGCCCTGCCATCGTTCACTCTGGTGCTGAGTGTGGACAGGTGGCAGGGCTGCCTGTCACCTGCCTGGGGCCTACTGTTCACTGAGGAGGAAGTGGGCTCAGAGAGGGGAGGTGTCACCTGCGCCACAGGGCCTTCAGTGCATTGCTGGGACCATCTCTGAGGCTTCCTAACTCAGAGGCCAGGACTCTGCAGTGGCATCGGGGCTGCTCTGGGGGGTGGAGGATTGGCACTCATCCAGGCCTCTCAGGGTGGGGAGGTGTGGTACCGAGAGCTGGAGGGGGGATGGGGTTAGAGGAGCAGCCGCCCTGGAGTAAAGGACGCCGGCGGCATTGCTGCTGAGGGGCAGACGCCAGGTCATGCCGTTGGGGAGAAGAGCAAATAGCATCTCAGTGGGCAGTGTGATCATAGTTGTGTGGTATTTTTAAAAGTTCACTAAATTGTGTGTCTGTGCAGAGATGGTCTAGAAGGCTCCACTGCAGACTTTTTTTTTGAGATGGGGTCTCGCTGTGTTGCCCAGGTTGGACTCAGACCCTCTGGGGTGGGGAGCAGGATGCGGGTTCTGGGGTGAGGCCTCCTTGCCTGTCCCTCTACAGTGAGGTGGGGCTGGGGTGCTTTGGCAGGAATGTATGCAGGTAACACTATTGCAGTTTGACCAAATGGTAACAGAAGGGCAGGGTAGCAGGCACCTACCCACTCCTCCAAAAGGCAGGCTGGCCAGGGTCATGTGCATGAAGCCGTCGTTCCCACAGAAGCCCCCGCTGCTGGTCTGGGTCAGCACCCGCTTGACCACCTGGGAGAGAACAGGATGTGCGTGAGGCCGCCTTGAGCCCCATCAGGATCCTCAGGACCCAGAGCCTGTTCCGTGCTGGACTCTGTGACACTGATCTTGCCTCAGAAAGGGTCTGAGGCCACCATGTCAGCTGAAGGGCCTGTGATGGTACAAGTGGGGCAGGGGGTTGTGTAGCAGCTCCTCATGGAGCTTCCAACTTGGGACATGTTTCCTGGACGTCTGCTCATGTGTGGTCCATGCTGGGGGCACAGACTCTTAGGCCTGGGGGTAGGGTCAGGAAACCTAGTGTTGCTTGGGGACATGGAGGGTGTAGTGGCAGCAGGGCAGTGCTAGACAGTAGGGAGGCATCCCAGGGGAGGAGTGTCATGTGCCTGCTGAGTGGAGGGACAGGGAGGGACAGAAGTTGTTCAGGCAAAGAGGGCACCACAGACAGAGTGGAGGCTGAAGGGCTGTGTGGTGTGAGCACAGGGACATGAAAACATAATGATGTGGTCAGATTTGCACTTTAGAAACAGAAGCTTGGCCCTTGCTTGACTTAATAAAGGACCTTCTTCCTCAATCTGTAGACTTATTTGAAGACTGAAAGGAAAAAAAGATTGGTAGACACTAAATTGTTGCTGCACAAAAACTTTGGTATATTTAGTTGCAATCACTGTGAACCTCTGATCACAGCTGGGTCAGGGCTTGTCTGATGTGGGGAAAGTGGACTCCCCCCAGTGGATTCAGACATCACTTCATGGCATGAGACCAGCATTACCCACAATCGCAGTGGCAGCAGATGGAGGAGATGGAGCAGAAGGCAGCAGAGGGTGTCCCATGTAGTACAGGCAAGCCACCTTGTGCATGACTTGTGTCTTAGGTGTGGCTGTGTGTCCTGGGATCAGTTCTGGGTGGTCAGAAAAGTTTGAAGCCAGATGACTCCACTGTCAAAAAACCTCTGTAGAGTTTTCTAAAGGTGAAAGTATCCAGATGAAGCAGGGCTCCTTGGAGGAATGGCTGCTTCTGGAGTTGGAGCAGGGGAGATACAAGATGAGCCTGGAGCTGCTTGTAGCACCAGAGGGGAAGGAGGTGGTCACAACCCAAGAGGCTGGGACATCTTATATGGGCTGCTGAGCCCGAGCCTCAGACAAACGACACGACCTTGGATTATAGCCCCTGGAGTCAAATAAATATACCTGATCCGTAGTGACCTAAGTAAACAATTCAAGAGATGAATCTTTTTTTTTTTTTTTTTTTTTTTTTTTTGAGACGGAGTCTCGCTTTGTCACCCAGGCCGGAGTGCAGTGGCGCAATCTCGGCTCACTGCAAGCTCCGCCTCCCGGGTTCACGCCATTCTCCTGCCTCAGCCTCTCCGAGTAGCTGGGACTACAGGCGCCCGCCACCATGCCCGGCTAATTTTTTGTATTTTTTAGTAGAGACGGGGTTTCACCATGGTCTCGATCTCCTGACCTCGTGATCCGCCCACCTCGGCCTCCCAAAGTGCTGGGATTATAAGCATGAGCCACCACGCCCGGCCAGAGATGAATCTTTCTTACAGAATTCTGGGAAATAGATGTAGATACTGTTGCTAGCCAAGAATACTGTATCCAGCTAAGACTATGCTTCGTAGATGAAGAAATAAAGCCTTTCCCAGACAAGCAAAGGCTGGGGGAATTTATCACTGCTAGATCAGTCCTGCAAGAAATGCTCAAAGGAATCTTAACATAAAAACAAGTTGGTATTTGCCATAATACACACAAAAGTACAAAACTCGCAGGCCCTATAAAACAATCATACAAAGGAGGAAGAGAAAGGTATCAAATGGCAATACAACAGAATTCCACCAAACCACAAATGGAATAAGAAAAGACTGTATAAAATAACTAGATAGGCCGGGCGCGGTGGCTCACGCTTGTAATCCCAGCACTTTGGGAGGCCGAGGCGGGCGGATCACAAGGTCAGGAGATCGAGACCATGGTGAAACCCCGTCTCTACTAAAAATACAAAAAAATTAGCCGGGCGTGGTGGCGGGCGCCTGTAGTCCCAGCTACTCGGAGAGGCTGAGACAGGAGAATGGCGTGAACCCGGGAGGCGGAGCTTGCAGTGAGCCGAGACTGCGCCACTGCACTCCAGCCTGGGTGACAGAGCGAGACTCCGTCTCCAAAAAAAAAAAAAAAAAAAAAAAAAAAAAAAATAACTAGATAATAACTAACAATATGATAGAGCAGCAGAGAGCTTAATTACCCCCACCTGGTGAGGGTGGGGTAGCCTTAGAGACTTGCTTCCAAATAATAAAGAAACAAACAATAGTAGCTTTCCAGGGAGACCTTGGCAGATACCGTCCTGACCCAGTAGTGAAGGTTCACTAGCCATGTGTGCATCTCAGGTGCCCCTGTTGTGGTGTGAGAGGCAGGCTCACCTCTGTGGGATTCTCTCCTAAAACTGGTAACCCTTCTTTAATCATGAGAAATACACCTGAGGCTGGGAATGTTCTACGGGAGACTTGTCCAGCACTCCTCAAGCTGAGAGGTTTATTAATACAAGGTGGGACCCTGGCTTGGATCCTGGGGCCAAAAGAGGATGTCAGTGGAAAAATTGGCAAAATCCAAATAAAGTCTGGAGTGTAGTTAATAGTAAAGCACTGCTGTCACATATTTTTTTTTTTTGGGTCAGGAGATCCTTCCACCTCAGCCTCGAGCAGCTGACACTACAGGTGTGCGCCACTATGCACAACTAATCTTAAAAAAAAATGTTTCATAGAGACGGGGTTTTGCTATATTGCCAGGGCTGGTCTCAAACTCCTGGGCACAAGCAGTCCTCCCACCTCGGCCTCCCAAAGTGCTGAGATTACAGGTGTGAGCCACCGCACCCAGCCCTGCCATCACTTTTTTAGTTTTGACCCATCTAAGCACCATTAAATGGGGGAAATTAGGTGTGGGGTACATGGGAACTCTCTGTACCATTTTGGCAACTTTTCTGTAAATGTAAAAGTATTTCCCAATACAAAGTTTATTTAAAAAAAGTTCAAGTGGCTGGGCACGGTGGCTCATGCCTGTAATCCCAGCACTTTGGGAGGTCGAGGCAGGTGGATCACCTGAGGTCAGCAGTTCAAGACTAGCCTGACCAACGTGTCAAAACCCCATCTCTACTAACAATACAAAAAATTAGCCGGGCATAGTGGCACACGCCTGTAATCCCAGCTACACAGGAGGCTGAGGCAGGAGAATCACTTGAACCCAGGAGGCATAGGTTGCAGTGAGCCGAGGTTGTACTATTGCACTCCAGCCTGGGTGACAGAGTGAGACTCCGTCTCAAAAAAAAAAAAAAGTTCAAGTGGAGGGAATCGAAGAACTGGCTGAGGGCCGGGGAGGGTGGGTAGGGACTGCTGGTACCTCTTGGTGTTTTTTAATCTGAGGACTCCGCCCTTGGGCCTCCCAGGCTGCCTCTGCAGCTTGAGCAGGGGTGGGGGATCAGGGCTCATTCTCGGACCTACACCTTTGGGTCATCCCCGACACGTTGCCTGTACCTTCAGAGTCAGGCTTGAGGGGTCATGTGGCCACCAGGCCCCGATGTGTAAGAAGAACAAAGGCAGGGGCTGACCTAAAGGAAACACTGGACCCTAGAGAAGACCCCGGGAAGCCACCCACTGAAGGTCTAGGAGAGTGGGGTCCAGACTGGGGACAGGGTTGGGGTGGGTGAGGCTCAGCTGCTTCCAGGAGAGTGGGCAGAGACGGAGCCAAGAGGACCACCATCCCAAAGTCCTGAAGCCACTGGATTTTGGTGGCCCCTCTGCTGCCACCACTTGCACTGCCCACTGCGGGTTCCTGACCCTGTCCAGCCCTCACCCCCACCTGGCTGCTGTTGGAGAAGGCGTACAGGGCCAGGGGCTTCTCCCGCCGGTTGATGAACTCGATGGCCTCGTCCACGCTCCGCACGTTCACGATGGGCAGGATGGGCCCGAAGATCTCCTCCTGCATCACAGGCTCCGTCTCCTGCACATCCACCAGCACCGTGGGGGCTGCGGGCACCAGAGACGGCTCAGCCCCGGGGCCACAGTCAGGACCTCCCCCAGGGGTGGGGGTAGAGGTGGGGACAGGGCCACGGGCCAGGGCTCCAGGCCAGGATCCCAAGGTCTGACTTCCCAGGGCTTCAGGCTTTGGAGTGTTTAGGGAAGAAAGTCTCCCCACAGCCCCCCAGAAGGGACCCTAGGGCTTCCCCAGCCTACTCAGGGCCTGTGGGGCTCAGAGAATCCCCCAACCTTGGTCTCACAGTCAGGGGTGATGGGATCTTAGAGCCTTGGAGTTCATGAGGCAACAGCGTCCCAGAATGTTGGAGCTGCAGTGTCCCGTGAGCTGCCGAGTCGTACGGCCCAGGAGACTGGGGGCTCAGGATGGGGCCGTTGGAGTTTAGAACCTGAGGATCATGGGCTCGGAGAATCGGAGGTTACGGCCTTTCAGGACAGTCGGTGGTGGGATGGGAGTTCATCTTAGCACACTGGGCCCTGGAGCCCTGGGATCTGAGCTCAGCGAATCCAAGGCTGAGGGACCAGAGTTTGGCTTCATGGGGCCACAGGCTCAGAAGCACAGAGACGGAATTATGGCACCGGAGCCGTGGCTCAAGGCCGGGCTCTGGCAGTGGGGCCGGGTTTCAGGTGCAAGTCCAGACTCGTGGCCCAGCTGTGGGCCCTCCAGTGAGGAGGGGTCTTGGCCCAGGTGGGTTGTGGTAGGGGCAGCAGGACTCACCGATGTAGCGATCGCTCTCGTCGCTCTGGCCCCCAATGGCCACACGGCCGCAGCCCAGCAACGCCTGCAGCCGCTGGAACTGTTTCTGGTTGATGATGCGGCCCAGGTTTGGGGAGCTCTGGGGGTCGTCGCCATAGAAACGGGTGATGGTGCTCTGCAGGGCGGGCAGCAGCCTCTCCTGCATCTCGGGGCTGCACAGGACGTAGTCGGGGGCCACACAGGTCTGGCCGGCGTTGAAGTAGCGGAACCAGGCCACGCGGTTGGCCACGGTCTGGGGGTCGCAGTTGTCGTCCACGTAGCAAGGGTTCTTGCCCCCCAGCTCCAGGGTGACAGGTGTCAGGTGCTTGGCAGCAGCGGTCATGACAATCTTGCCCACACGAGGGCTCCCTGGGTGTGGAAGGAAGCCAGAGTGGCCGTTCAGTGACCTGGACCAGGCAGGATGGCCCAGCCCAGAGCCCGCTCCTCTCTGGAGAGGTGGTGGAGTCAGCGGGCACCAGCCCTCACCTGGCCTTTCCTTGTTCCTCACTGCCACCCTGCAGCCCAGGGCCCTCCTCATCTTTCACCAGGACCAGCTCCTAATCACAGAGTCTCAGGAGGGAATGGTACATGGCTGCTATCGGCCCCCGGGGTCCTGAGCCAAGCCCCTTGGCTCCTCCCACCTCTGCTTCTGATCCTGGCTTACCCTGCAGGGGACTCTTTGCAAAATGCTGCATGGAACCCCTCCCATCTTCTTTGGAAACTTCGGGGATCCCTTATCACCCAAGGCTGGAGTCCAGCTCTGTCTGTGGCATTCAGGTCTCTCTTCCCTAAACCTAAACCTGGAAGTTCTGCCACCTGCCCAGCCCTTTTTTTCTGACCCTTGAGGTGGACTGGCCCAGGCTGATGCAGGCGTCCCCATGTCCTGCCTGGCTCGGCCTCACCTCTCCTCTGTGCTGGCATCCAGGGGCCCAGCAGTCTCCCCATGCACACAGCCTTCTCTGCCGTAGCCCTGTCTGGGCCTCAAGGCCTCCTCCCCAGACCTGATTCCGGACCACGCTGCTGCGTCTGTGGGGATGGCCCTGGCATGTCTCCCCCTTGTGGTCAAGGATTAAAGCCGGCAGGAGCCACTGTCCCTTCTCTACTCTCACCCCTGCCCGGTCCTGGCACAGTGCTTCCTGGGCTCTGTAGTTCCTTCCGGGGCTCCTTTTGCCTTTGCTGGGAGGTGGCCTGGTCAATCCTGCCGGGCCTTTCCCCATGACTGCCTCAACCTGTAAGGCACAGACTCGCCTGCCAGCACCACTGTCTTCCTCCCACTCCCTCTGCCCCTCACTAGCTCAAAAACTCGAAGCTGGGTGTGGTGGCTCATGCCTGTGATCCCTGCAGTTTAGAAGGCCAAGGCAGGAGGATTGGTTGAGGCCAAGAGTTCGAGACCAGCCTGAGCAACATAGTGAGACCCTGCCTTTACTAAAAAATACAAAAAATTAGCCAGGTGTGGTGCTACATGCCTGTCATCCCAGCTACTTGGGAAGCTGAGGCATGAGCATCACTTGAACCCAGGAGGCGCAGAGGTTGCAGTGAGCCAAGATTGTGCCACTGCCTGGGTGACAGAGCAAGACTCTGTCTCAAAAAAAAAAAGTGACCTCTGGCGTGGATTTCATCAAGGGCTTGTGTGCACATTCCAGCCTGTCCCCATCCTGGCCAACAGGGTGACCCTGGGCAGGACGCTGAGGCCCAGTCCCTCATCTGCCTGCAGAGAGGGCTGTGGGCACCAGTAGGGTGGTGTCTAAGAGCCTGGGGGCAGTGGGGTCATGTATGAGGGTCTGGGGGCAGTGGGGGCAGAGGCTATGGTTCCTGATGCTGTGGTTGGCACGGTGGGCTGGCCCTGGACATGGGACTCCATCCCTTCCTAAGGGGTCCTAGGGGTCCAGGACTGCTTCCAGCCTGGTCCAGAGAGAGAGAGAGGAGAATTCAGTCTCCCTTGTGGACTCCCAGAGTTAGGGACAGGACCCCTGAGCAGCTGTCCTCCCCGACCCCAGCCTGCCCCGACCCTTGTCCCGGCCTCACCTGTGAAGAAGATGTAGTCGAACCTGTGTTCCAGCAGCTGCCCCGTCTCCTGGGGCCCACCCAGCACCACGGCAAAGCAGCTCTGCAAGGTGGGATGGGCAAGGCTCCTTCTGGGACCCCAGCTCTGAGAGCCCAGGGAGCAGCCCGCCCTGCCTGGACCCTGCCCTGACTCCGCCCTGCCTGGCCTGACCCAGCCAGGGCTCTAGGAGGGTTGGGTGGAGGCAAAGTGGGGAGAAGGGAGCTCCCCAAGTTTCCCTGGCATTGGCAGGCCCAGCTTGGAGTCCAGCTGGCACTGGAGGGGGTGATGCCAGGGCCAAGTGGAGGCAGACACGGGACCCCTGGGCAACAGGCTGCCCTCGCTGCTCCTCAGAGGGAAACTGAGGCTGAGAGGGGCGGTGACTTGGTCAAGTTTACACAACTCAGAAGAGGCAGGATTGAGGTGGGGACTCGGCCTTCCATGCCAGGGGCTGCTCAGCCCTTGAGCCCTGCCTATTCCCGCTCTACCTGCCCGGCAGCCCTGCTCACCTGGTCCACATATCGGGGCAGCGCCTCGGCCAGGACCTTCTCGACGTTCTTGCTAATCTCTGATGGCTTCAGCACCACACAGTTCCCTGAAGGGCAGCGCAGGGAGAGAGCTGGGGGAGGCATAGCCCACTCCTGGTCTCCACACACCTGCAGGGCAGGCATCGGCCTCACCCACTTTCAGACACAGAACCTGGTTCAGAGAGGTGACCTGACGGGCCCAGGGCCACACAGCCCGGGGACGGTGGACCAGACAGTCCTCTTTGCCACCTGGGCCAGTTCTCCCATGTCCTTCTGGGATCCATGGGTGGCCCTGAGGCCTCGAGTGGGGAAGGGTGGCCGGAAGGGGCAGGCCCAGCTCTCACCTGCAGCGAGGGCACCCACGAGGGGCACCAGTGTCAGGTTCAGGGGATAGTTCCAGGGCGCAATGATGAGGACCAGGCCAAAGGGCTCCTTCCGGATGAAGGCGGAGTCCAGCTGCGTGGCCTGGGCCGGGAGCCGGGGAAGAAATTAAGTGCTCAGCACCCCGGCCCCTCAGCAGCCAGCTCCCACCCAGAGGGGCCACCCTGTGGGAGCAAATATCCCCTGAGCCCCCCGCCTGCCTCAGCCCAGCTGGCTCACCAGGTTCTTGGGCACACGCTCATCCTTCATCCAGGCCCGGAGGTTCCTGAGGGCCAGGGTGACCTCGCCCTGGCTGATGGCAACCTCAGACACCTCCGACTCGAAGGCTGACTGCAGGAAGTGGGTGGGGTCAGGGTGGGCCAGGACTCCCAGAGTGGGCAGGAGGGCACAGCCTCCTCCAGGCAGGGCCTGCTTCCACAACTCATTCATTCATTTTCATTCATTCGTTCACTCACTCCATGTTCAGTGCGTGCTTCCTGTGTGAGGTGCTGTCTCTGTGCCAAACAGAGGGACCTGCCCTGGAGCCGACCTTGCAGGGGGCAGTCGGTCCACATGAAGGTGAGAACCCTGACGGCTCCATTAGGACGCGGCTGTGCTACGGAAATCACGGAGCAGGGTGGGGGTGGAGACTGCTGGAGCGTGTGGCTGTGGGCGTGCACAGGTGTGCACGTGTATACATCCACATGAGCATGTGTGTGTGTGTGCTGTTTTTACAAAGTGGTCAGTGCAGGTCTCCAGGCGGCGGTCACATTGGAGCAGTGACCTGAAGGCAAGGAACGAGCAAGTCGTGGGTACTGGGAGGCGGCATACTGTGGGCAGAGGCCCTGGCAGCTGCAAAGGCCCCAATGTGGCTGTGAGCTTGTGCTGCTCCTTTTTAGCAAGAAGCAGAGTGGGCAAGGTGAGGGGGCCAGGCGGCCAGGCAAGGAAGGACTCCTGAGAAGAGCAGGGATGGGATCTGACTTAGGGTTTTTTGTTTTTTTTTTAACTTTAAAAAAGTTTGTTTTTTGATTTTTTGCAGAGTGTCTTGCTATGTTGCCTAGGTGGGTCTTGAACTCCTGGCCTCAAGCAATCCTCCCACCTCGGCCTCCCAAAGAGCAGGGTGGAGATTGGTCTGCAGGAGACACAGGCACAGCCACCCCTAGGTAAATGCGGTCAGTTCCCACAGCCCAGGGGCCAGGGCCACTGTCAGGCTTCTAAGCAGGAGTGAGGAGACCCGAATCAATAGGAACATTGTCCTGCTCTCGGCTAGCCAGTGCTCCCTGCCCTCTGCACCCCAAGGGAGGAGAGATCAGCCAGGCAGCAGGCTGCAGGCTGCTGGAGAACAGGTCAGGGACACTGGGGCCAGGCTGTCTCCCTGCCTGAGTCAGCGCCTGGGGTTATGGGGTGCAGGCTCTCCCGGTCAGGGCAGAGGGAGACGGGCCAGTGGGGTGCTGGATGGGCCAGAGGACCAGCGAAGCCCAGAGAAGGGGAGGCCCTGCCTGAGGTCACTCAGCGAACCAGGGGCAAGGCCAGGGCTACCGCTCAGCCCCAAGAGGGAGGAAGACGTCACGCCCACCAGCACCTCCCAGCCACCGAGGCTGGGCGAAGGTGCCTTCCACACGGACTTTCCCACAGCCTGTGCTCTGGCCCCATGAGCCTGGTGGCCTGCCCACCACGCCTCCTAGGTCACCTGGAACCTGACTTTGGGAGACTGGGCTATTTTGAGCCAGGTTCAAACTCTGGCTCTGCTCTTCCTGGCTGCATGCCCTTGGGCAAGAACACACTCTCTCTGAGCCTTTTCTGGGGGCCACTGGGTATGGTTGCCCAACCAGATTCACCAAGGGGTTAACTGAGAGGGTGCACGTGACGCTGGGCAGATGCTGCTTGCTGAGGGTGGGGACGGGGGCTGACCAGGGCCAGAGGGAGGGACCAGGTTGAATGTTCTGGGCTGCTGCTCCCTTTGTAGGGCCCCGCTCCTGCAGCTGGGATGGGAAGGCAGGAGGTGGAATCTGAGCCGAAGGGAGAAAAGGGACCAGACAGACGTCAGGTCAAGTCTCATGAAGGCTGGCAGGCGGCCGGTGGCAGAAGCTCAGTGGTGGTGGGGGAGTCAGTCCCCAGGGAACCCAGTGGGCTGGGGGAAGGTCTGAACACTATGGCCTTCAAGGCAAAGGGAGGAGACATTTTGTCCAGAGAATAGTAGCCGGGGGCAGCCCCTGGGACAGATGTCCTGAGGCAGGGGCAGATGTCCTGAGGCAGGGGCAGGTGGTGTCCTGAGGCAGGGGCAGGTGGTGTCCTGAGGCAGGGGCAGGTGTCCTGAGGCAGGGGCAGGCAGGTGCATGGGCCCTGATGGGTGAGGGGTTGGTAGAAGTGTGTTTCTTGGGGTTCTGCCTTGGCTTCCCCTGGGATTGGGAGGGGCTGAGGCCCCAGACCTTCAGGGTCCAGACAGAGGCCATGATGCCTGCTGTACCCAGAGAGAAGGCCAAGGCCTCACAGCCTCCAAGGCCCTACATAGTGTGGCCCGTACCCCAGACCTCATCTTTGCTGTCTCTTCCTTTCCCACCCCCCACAGCCATGCTGACCTCCTTGCTGCTCCTCAAGCAGAAACACCCAGCACGTCCTGCCTCAGGGCCTTTGCACATGCTGTGCCCACTGCCGTCTCCCCAGCTTCCATGGGGAGCCTCCCCCTCCATCTTCACGTCTCTGCCCCCTTCTCAGAGAAACCTTCCCTGACCCCCACATATACAACAGCACCCTGATCCTGGCCCCCTCTCTCCCCTTCACCCTGGGTGTGTCTCCAGGGCACATATTTCAACCCAACATGCTGTGTAATTATTATTTTTAATATTATTATTGAGATGGAGTCTCACTGTGTTGCCCAAGCTGGAGTACAGTGGTGTGACTTTGGCTCACTGCAACCTCCACCTCCCAGGTTCAAGCGATTCTCATGCCTCAGCCTCCCGAGTAGCTGGAATTACAGGTGCCCACCACCACATCCAGCTAATTTTTGTATTGTTAGTAGAGACGGGGTTTCGCCATGTTGGCCAGGCTGGTCTTGAACTCCTGGCCTCAAGTGATCCGCCCACCTCGGCCTCCCAAAGTGCTGGGACTACAGGTGTGAGCCACTGTGCCTGGCCTTGCTGTGCAATTATTTATTTGCTGTTTTATTGTCTCTGACAGAAGGTCAGCTTCGTAGGTGTGGGAACTTTGTTTTATTCTCTGCTATATCCCCAGAGCCTAGAACAGTACCTGGCACATAGTAGGTGCCCAGCAGATAGTTGCTGCAGGAATACAGAAATGAGTGACTGGATGAATGTGCAAGAGCGGCTCTGGCCTAGGGGAGGAGCTGCTTTTAGCCCCACTTCATGGAGGGCGCAGCTGTCTTCATCCCCTGCTGTCCCAGCTGCCCTCCATGCCCCCCTGCCCCGGTGCACCCTCTCATACCCCCAACCCCAGCCCACCTTGTGCAGGTCCTGGGCCAGTGAGTCGTGCAGAAGCTGCTTGTTTTCTTGCAGGAAGCGGCCCAGGCCTCGGAGCTGCGCAGCCCGGAACTCAGCTGGCCGTGTGCGCCCCGCGTGGAAGGTCTCCCGCAGTCGCCGCAGCGTGTCCTCAAAGGGGTCCATCCTGCCAGATGGGGCGGCATGAACCGGGTGGCCAGGGCTGCCCCTCCTGCACGGGCACCACCCAGCCGCCCCAGGGTCTGGGCACTCCTGACCTGCCTGCACCCATAGGGGCTAGCAGACACCTCTACCTTATACACACACAGGGACCCACTCAGATGACCCCACAGGGACTGAGGTTGCCAGCAACCCCTTTCACCCAACAGTGAGCACTCCCAGACACACATGAAGACCTTCGCACCACTCCCCTCTGCCATGGACCTGGAGGCGGCTGCAGGACTGGGTGTGGGCTTGGGGACAGCTGCTCCACCACAGCCCCCGAGGGTGAGCAGGCAGGCAGAGCGCCACACTTCTTCCTGCCGCACAGAAATTAACCCCAAGCCATGGCCTCTGCCCTGCCCTGATGTCCCTCCTGGAGGCGGGGCGGCCTCACCCCTGCCAGCCTGAATGGGGTAAGCAGAAGCTTGATGAGTAGAGGGGGTGTCCCACCCACTGCCACCATGGCCACCACCTTGGAGCACTCCAGACACAGAATTCTCCGTCTTCCTCTGTCCCCAGCCTGGGGGCACTGCCCAGGGAGGCCAGGCCAGTGGGCAGTAGCCTCCTCTCCCTGTGCCTCAGCTTCCGCAGGAAGAGGGAGAGAACACCTCGGGCCCCCTGGAGGCCCTGCTGCCCACCCTGCTGGGGCTGTGGTGCTAAGAGGTGGAAACCGCTGTGGGGGAGAGGATCAGTGCAGGGGAGAGGGCGTTCCTGCCTCCGTGCTGGTGCCACCCAGAGCTGGCAGGCAGGGTAGGGGCCTAGACATTCTCCTGAGCCCTGCCTGTTTACTTGAAGTTCATCGGAGGAGCACTCTGACGCACTCGTTCCTCGGCCTGGTGCCAAGGACCTGTGGGGACCCTTTCCTCCTTCCCTCTCCGAGTCCCTTTCCTCCAGATATCAGCTTGGCTGATGCTTCCTCCAGGCAGCCCACCCAGATTATGCCCTCATCCACTGTCACAGTGGCCCCTTGACTCTGCTCCCCACCGTTCTGAGTTGTGCCATGTGATAAACATCTGGTTACAGTCTACCCACCTCCCAACCCTGTCCACATCCCCCTTACTTCCCCCTCGTTAGACTGGGAGGCAGGCCCCTCTGTGCCTACTTATTTGAGACCTAGTGCTCGAAGCCTCTCATGTTACCGGCGTAGTGATGGCACCTGCCAGCTAATGATGAGACCACACAGTCGGTTCTGAGCCCAGGGCCAGCATCGGTGAGCGCAAGGCTGTGGGTGATTGTGAAGTGGCCACCTTGAGGGCGGGACCTGCTCCGGTCTGCAGGATGGCCCTGCTGGACCAGTGTGCTGCTGAGAGCCTGGTCGGGAGCCCCAGGCCAGCCCTCAGCTGGAGTGACTGGGGGGGCCAGGCCGAACCCACCATCTTCCTGCTCTGATCGGGACAAGCTGGGCAGCTGCCCGCACACAGGACAGGCACCACGGTCCCCATAGTGGATGGCTCGTCACGGGAGCAGGACTGAGACCCAGGAGCCAAGAACCAGCCTCTCGAGCCATGAGGCCTGTCTCCGGGCTCTGCCTCTTACTGGTTGTGGGACCTTGGGCAAGTCACTCACCTTCTCTGCCTTGGTTTCCTCATCTGTGAAATGGGGATGCTAATGGCACCTGGTGTCATCGTGAGGATTAAATGACATCACGCTGCACAAAACATTTGCTGTTGTGCCCACAGAAAGTACTCGACAAAGGTCAGCTCTGGGTGTTTTGCTACATAGCCTGCAAATATTTAAATCCCCCAACTCCGCACTCTCCTGGGTCCTTCTCCATTCCACTCTCACCTTCAGACTTCTGCCAATGGTCAAAGGCAAACCACGCCTGCACCTCCCTCGCCTTTTGTAAGAATCTCTGCAGAAACCACAAAAATGCAAGGCACCTAACGTGAATGGTGGACCGTGGGCCAGGAGCTCTGTGGGGGATGGAGTTCTGCATGGAACATTCCAGCAACCCTCCTAGCAACACTGAAACCAACTCACCAGGGCCACAAGACACATCTCTCCCACAGGGCAACCAGCCCTGGCATTGCTCCTATGGGTCACTCACTCTGGACTGAGGCCCCCAGGGAGTGCCCAGTGGGGGACGGGGAGTTGGGCAGGACCCTGGCAAGCGGAGAAGCCAAGGCCGCCTTCTGCCTGAGACTGGGGGGATCCTGGGCCTGTGACCTCCCGAGGGTGCTGGGCAGCCATTGTGGACACACAGAATAGGAAACTCCTCAATCAGGCACTGGGCTGGGGGCCCCCAAGCCCACCCCCGCGGCACCCCTCCCACAGTGTGAGGTCGTAAGGAGTGTGATCCCCATGCCTGCCCTCGCTCATTTCACCACCACGGCCGCCCACTGAGGGACCACTATTCACCCCACTGAAGGAGATGGAGGCCGAGGCTCAGAGAGGGCCAGAGCTTGCCTGATGCCACCCAGCTCCTCACACTGGAAAACCCAAATCCAGAAGAGCAGAAGGCTACCCACCTCAGCTCCCACCTCCCTCACAGTCCCCTGGGGATGGGCAGCCAAGTCCTTGGGGGAAGGGACACTGGGCTGGGGCCTGGACGGCAGACCCAGGGCCGGGTGGACTCCGGTAGGCCGGCTGTGGGAGGGGTGCCTGGCGAGGGGAGGTCTCTTGCTGTTTGGATTCCATTTCCTTGGCCTCCCTCCTCATCATTGCTGCCACTCCCCACACTGCTTAGGTTGGGGGTCTGAGACCGCCTCTTGCCTCCTGGGGCTGAGCCACTGAGGTCCAGGGGCTGATGGGCCCAAGGGTCTCTGGGGCGTGGCCCATCACAGGTTGAGGCGCATCTGGCCCAGACCTGCAGCTTCTGGGGTGGGGGGTAGTTGCCACATCATTTGATGATGAAGATAGCGGCTGTTTCCTCTGGCCTGGGGGCCGGGGCAGGACCAGCCACTTCCCCTCAAGGCCACGGGCCTCTAAAAACAATACTCAGGTGCCCATGTGCTGGGCACTATGCCAGCCTGGGTGCTCGCTGCGGGTGCCCACAGGCTCTGGGAACAGAGTAGGGAGGAACGGGGCTGACACATCACAGGGAGTGAATGGCTGGCCAAGCCGCTGCCCCCAACCTCACAGCAGGGACCGTCCTGCTGAGGGACTGTCCCTGGGCAGGGACCCCCCCTTGTTTGTTCACACCCTGGCCCGTCAAGTGGGTTGGATTCCAAGGAAACGGAGGCTCTGCCCGTTCTCTCATGCTTCCTGCCTCAGTTTCCTCATCTATACCATGGGCCTTCTAAGAGCATCCTCCCAGCATGGCATGGCCTGGGGGCCCAATGACCTGGGTTTAAACTGCAGCAACCACATGTGTGAGTGAGGAGACCTTGGGCAGGTTGCTTGACCTCTTTGTATTTCCCATCTGTAAAATTGGGCACTGCCTGTGGCACCGATACCACTGTCGGGGGAATTCAAGCACTGGGACCTCGGGACGTGCTCAGTATCCATGGAGGACGGTTGTACCAGAGGAGGGCTGGGGGAGGAGACCCCTGGGGCAGGGGCCTGAAGGGGCCTTGATCCAGGGTGGGTGTTGGGGAGACAAGGACATAACCCTAGAGACCCAACTGGGGATAGGGATGTGGTGACAGAGGGACTGAACATGGTGGGTAGAGGGCCTGGGGGAGCCCCATCAGGGCAGCCAGAAGGCGGGGATCACTAGGCCAACTTCAGGGGACCCACAGGCCCAATACCGCAGGGTCTCCGATTCTGATCTCCTGCAGTTCAGCTTCATTAAACAAACATGATGAGAGGCTGTGGTTTTGAACTGAGCTCTTGTACTAGGCCCCAACAGACCAGACCAAACCAAAATGGAGGCACTCATGCCAAATGCCACATCATCAAACCGAAGCTTTAAGGAAGCAGACAGAGCCCAAAACAACAGACCAGTTTCTCCGGGAAGCAGGAGATTACAGTCCACCTGAGCCGGCATCATCAGGAGTCCCCTCTGCCTTACTCCTTAGAAAAAAAGCAGTCTGCAGCGATCCGGTATTAGGCGGTTTGGTGTTTCCTATTTTTCTGTTTCCTCCTTCCTGTCTTACCAACCCCCTGTTCCGCCACTGCCTGGTGGGAGCTCTCATTCCATTTTGTAGAATGGAGGCTGTCTAGATTCACTAAGCATGAATAGAAGCCAATTTGATCTATAACCAAATGTGTTGTCATTTTGTCTTTTGATGGCCTTAAGATGGATTTTCGTGAGGTCTCCCAAAGCTCAGCAGCCCCTCCCTTGGGGAGCCAGGGACCAGCGTATCCCCTCGTTTGTGGCTTGGGCCAACCCAGCTCCGGGTTACAAAGAGGCTGAACAGCCTCGGCTCCCTGATGGGGCACAGTTCCTGGGATGAGAAGTGCCTCCTGCAGGCGGGGCGGGGCGGGGCTGGCTGGTCACTCCTTTCTTGGATCCTGACAAAGTCCACTGCTAAGAATGATTCTTTCCCAGAGTCATTCATGGCCACATCCCCGCATCAGCACTGGGCATGCACGCTGGTGCCCAGGAAACAGCTGTTGCTGGAAGGGATACTTGACCCCTGTGGGGAAGGGGCACGCAGTCCTTCCTGGGGCAGCTGGACCCAGAGCTGTTCCCTTGGTTCCCTTGGAGGGTGTCCGGGAATCCCAGGAAGAGGAGGCGGTGGCAACCCAGCTCGGACAACGGAAGGGTGCCTGCTGGCCAGGGGGGTGCCCGGGACCTCGCTGCCACTCCCCAGACCTGCCTCTCCTCCTTCCGCTTTCTCCCCCAGCAGGCAGGCAGATGAGCTCAGCCAGGACACGGTGGCCCCTGAGTGCAGCTGCTGGTGGCTAGGCCCGCCTGGGCTGCCTGTAACCCGGAGTTGCTGAGCTGGACTCCGGCCCGACTGCTGGCCCACTACAGCCCCAGCCTCCCCGGGATACTGTACCTGAGGCTCTGCCAAGTTGCCCTTCCTCCTGGCTGTCCCGCTCTGCCTGGTGGCCCTGCTGTTAAGAAATGTCCAACACAGGGCCAGCCCCTGGGGGGGGCGGAGTTGCCCTAGCCTCGTGCCTGACTCTGGCTCTGGGCGGGCTGGAGGCTGCAAGCCAAGATTTCACCACCGCCTCCCTCAGGGGCCTCAACATCTCCTCCCAGACCACAGAAAAGCAGTCAACGCCCAGAGGGCGCCAAGCTAGAGCCACACGGCAGGGCTGAGCTCCGAGCTGAGGGGCAGCCTGAGGAGGAGGAGTGGGGCAGTGGGCCCTGGGAATCCTGGTGTGGGGTGGGGAACTATTATTGTATTAATTATATTATATTATAATATTATGTGGAATGTTATGGCCCAGAATAGCAAGGAAGTCTCGACCCCCCACTCCCAGCCTTCCCTCAATGCTTCCCCTAAGGAAGGAGACCACTATTACTCCTGCTGTCCTCCTCCTACCACGTTGCCTGGTTTACAAGACAGGAAGAAAGAGAGAAAGCAAAAAGTTAGAAAAAAAAAAACAGAAGTAAGAGAAATAGCCAGAAGACCTTGGCGCAGCCACCTGGCCCTGGTAGTTAAAAAAAAGTGATAATAATAATAATATCAACCCCTGACCTAAACTACTTGTGTTATCTGTAAATTCCAGACATTGTATGAGAAAGCATTGCAAAACTTTCTGTTCTGTTAGCTGATGCATGTAGCCCCTGGTCACGTTCCCCACACTTGCTCGATTTGTCACGACCCTTTCACGTGGACCCCTTAAAGTTGTAAGCCTTTAAAAAGGCCAAGAATGTCTTTTTCAGGGAGCTTGACTCTTGACGCAAGTCTGCCGATGCTCCCGGCCGAATAACCTCTTCCTTCTTTAATCCAGCGTCTGAAGAGTTTTGTCTGCGGCTTGTCCTGCTACACCCTACCCAAGACTCAGTTTCCCCTTCTGCAAAACAAAGAGGTCAGACCCAAAGGTGGCTGGAGTCTAGAAATACCATCTTAGGGACCACACCTCATGCCTGCTCCTCTCCCAGCGCCCTGTGCTTCTGTGTTCCTCCACACCACCCCATGGGCCACCCCATTCATAGAGCCTGTCTTTCCCCAGATCTAACATCTTACAAATGAGGAAGTGGGGGCAGAGACGGGGTGGGATGTGAACATGGGGTGTGTGTGTGGCAGAGCTTCTTGCTCCAGAGCTGGGGCTGCACCCGTCCCGGATGTCCCCTCTGCCTCCCAGGAGGAGTGCCTCCCTCTCTGCTTAGGACCGTGGTCATGATGCCACATGTCACCTTGGTGGTTCCTGTAGTCCCGATCCTCCTCAGGTTCGGCACAGGCAGCTGTGCCAAAGCCTGTCCCTGCCTGCCCCCAGCCCGCCCTGGATACACCTCTCAGAGCCAGCATGCTGCGGGGATGATGTGCAAGCTGCTGTGGGTGTGGACAGGCAGGGGACAGGGTGACAGGTGTGGGGGAAGAGCCTCCTCTATGCCCCTTCCTGGGCCTGCCACTGCTGCCGTCTCCCTGGTGCCCTGGGTCTCCGTAGCTCCTGGCCCCAGGGCCTCTGGGCCAACGTGGCACCTGGGAGGTGCTCATCACGGCATCCCCCCGCCAGCTCCCTGCCTACCTGGGAGGGCGGTGAGGTCTTCTGGACCACGCCCACACTGGTGGCCCGTGATTAATTAGGTTGGGGGTGAGGGACTGCAGAGCCCCCGTCCTCTGTGTGGGATGGAGCCCCCAGCCGCTGCCAGTCACATGGCTCAGCATGTGACAGCCCAGCCCTGCTGTTCTCTGGAGCTCAGCCAGATCGAGCGGGTGCCAGGCAGGGCTGGGCAGGGGCTGAGCCTGTACGTCTCAGCTGGGAGTGAGGCCCAGAGAGGGCAGCCACTGGTCTAAGGCCACATAGCAAATCAGGGACCCATCTTGGCGGGTACTGGCAGGTGGGAGGGGTGTTTCAGGATCCCGAGGGTCCCCTCCCTGGCCAGGGAGCTGTCAAAGAATTTCCCCCAACTCACAGGGGCCGAACTTGTCACGAATGCAGGAGCAACCTGGGAGGAGGCCCCCGAAGAGGCCTGTCCTCCTGGGACAGAACTCCTGGCCTGCCTTGGGAGTGAGGCTCCCCGCAAGGGAGGCCACACACCTCCCAGGAGGGCTGGGCCCTCCCCACTCTGGGTTGGGTGCCCCTCACTGCTCCTCAAAGCTCCAGAGGCTCAGTGGGGCCTGGAAGTCTTGTCTTTGTTGAGGGGAGCCCAGGGTAAATGGGGAGCCCTCTGGGTAGGGCACCAGGAGGACTCACTCTTGGAGCCAGCTCTGGGGTGAGGGGACTCTGCCAAGGCCCAGGCCAGCCAGGGGGTCGGGTGGAGGGGAGCTCAGGGCTCCGGGCCAGACAGCTGTGGCCCCGCCTGCCCTGCCTCCTCCTCGCTGGGCTGACACTTCGCCTCTTTGGGCCTCAGTGTTCCCATGTGAGAATGGGGCTGACTACAGTCCCGGGGGGCGTCTGTGGGTGAATGAGAGGGCTCGGCAGGCACAGAGCTCAGCACCTGGCATGGAGGGCGTTAAGTGTGAGGTCTGGGCTCAAATCCTGGTCCTGTCACTTACCTGTGTGACCTAGGTTAGTACCTTAACCCCCCGTGCCTCTGCCTTCCCATCTATAAAATGGGACGTAAGTGATTGTGAGGCTGAAACAAGTCATTCCATGCACGTGGGCCCGGAGCTGTGACCATTCCAAGTGCCCCTCCCCCTCTGGAGGGGTCTGAGAGCTACCTTCCAGACTGCAGGACAGGAGCGTGGGCAGGGCATGAGCATGGCATCAGGTGGAATCATTCATTCATTCATAATTCATTCATTCACTCCCTCGATTCTCAGAAACACGCCCCTGAGCCTGGCTCACAGGGCCTCAGACATGCCCGAGAGCATCTCACTGCCTCACCTGCCCACGAGTGACCTTGAACAAGAAACGTCCCCTCACTGGGCCTCAGTTTCCCCGGCTGTAAAATGGGGCTGACTCTGCCTGCCTCACACGACTACTGCGAAGGTGAAATGAGAGCCAACCTGAAGGCACCGACAGGGCACCTGGTGCTCAGTAGGCGCTCAGAGCATGTGAACGTCCTCCTGCCCCTCTCTCTGCCCTCCTGAGGAAATGGCTGCCCCAGGCCTTGGCCCTGCCTCCCACCCCCTCCCTGGCAGCCTTGAAGGCTGGACCCACCCTGGCTCCTCGAAGAGGCAAAGTTAGAGGCTGCAGGGGCCCAGGGCCCAGGACACAGTCAGAACTCACGGGCAACGGTGAATGCGGGTCACTTGTTCATTTACGCACTCATCAAACCTTTACTGAGCACCTACTGTGTGCAGACACTTCACACAATTTTCACAATTCCCAGACATTATTGACCATGCTTTCCAGCTGGGTCACACAGTGACAAGGACTCACGGGGATCCACACCCAGCCCAGCCTGGCTCCCCGGCCCACGGTGCTTCCAAGGTGCCAGGAGCCCTCGCACAGGAATGGGCTGGAGTCTTCAGCTCTGGCTGAGCCCCTTGCCACCAACTCTCAGGAGCCTCAAGTCTCAGTGAAAAGCAGCAGCCACCTGGGCATTTGCTGTGCCAGGCACTGGGCAGAGCCTTTGGCACACCCCAACCTGGGGACCTCCAAACATCCTGTGAGCCAGACTCAGTGATCACCATCCCCATTGGCTTTAAAGTGTAAAATATTGTGGAATCATATCCATGCCAGGGAAGTGGTGTGAAGGGAATCACGTGGGCTGCCCAGCACGCTCCTGTGTCAGTGCAATGCGGGGCAACAAAATTCCAAGAGGTTGTTTTAGGGAGTTCCAGTTGAGAGTAATATTTATTCTTTTCTGCTTGCTTTTCTGCAAGGAACATCGATTATTTTCATAATGAGAACTGAAAGCAAAGCCTTATTATAGGGAAAGCATTGGCAAACACTGAGCGGCGGGGATCTGGCCACCCCTTCCTGGGGATGTGACTGTGCACTGTTGCAACCTGGATGGGTTGGCGGGGGTGCTGGCCCTGCTCAGATCTCTGTCCCGCAGGTCACCCTGGTGTGTTTATCTGGGCCACCCTATCAACCTCTTAGGTAGTCTCCAGGCTCCCCAAAAGCAGCTCCATAAACCACCTAAAAAAAAAATCCTTTCTGGAGAGAGATGTATCAGTCAGGGTTTAGTGCCTCCATGGCTGTTTTTGTTTTGTTTTGTTTTGTTTTTGTTTTTTTGAGAGAAGTTCTCACTCTGTTGCCCAGGCTGGAGTGCAGTGGCACAATCTCGGCTCACTGCAGCCTCATCCTCCTGGGCTCAAGCAATTCTCCCACCTCAGCCTCCTGAGTAGCTGGGGCTACAGGTGTGCACCATCACACCGTGCTAGTTTTTGTATTTTTTGTAGAGATGGGGGTCTCACTTTGTTGCCCGGGCTAGTCTTGAACTCCTGAGCTCATGTGATCCTCTTTGGCCAGCCAAAGTGCTGGGATTGCAGGCATGAGCCACCACGCCCGACCCTCTCCAGGTGTTTTGAGTAGGAGACATTGAGTGCAGGGAATTGGTGGTACAACACAGGTGATGGAAGAGCCCAGGATGGGCAACCACAGCAACTGCCACAACCCCCAGGCCCAGAGGAACAAGGGGAGGAAGAGATGTCACCAGGCCCCAGAGGTTTGGGGTCCCTCAGGGAAATTGAGAGCTCGGGGGGCCCACTCCCAGCACTTTGGGGGCTAAGGCGGGTAGATCACCTGAGGTCAGCAGTTCGAGACCAGCCTGGGCCAATATGGTGAAACCCTGTCTCTACTAAAAATACAAAATCAGCTGGGTGTGGGGGCACACGCCTGTAATTCCAGCTACTCAGGAGGCTGAGTCAGGAGAATCGCATTTTCTCATCATGCTGTGTAATGATGCTGGTGTCTGCTGTCTGAGAACGGCCCCCACCGTAGCCCTACTCTCCCACCTCCTCCCTGCCCCTGCACCTCGGGCCCTGCACTCTCTCCTGCTCCTTTCCTATCTCCCACTTCCAGCCACCCACCTGCATGAATCCACCTGTCTGTTCCCCACATCTGCACTTGGGCATCGTCACCTGGAGAAAGTTCTACCTCCTGGAAAGCCTGAAGCCACTGCAGATTCACGCCTCCCTCCCCTGGCCCTCCACCTTCCCAGCAATCCCTGCGGGGTGGGAGGTGTTTGTCATCCAGTCACTCATGCATCCATCCAGTCACAAGTATTGATCACTCAGTAGGTGCCCAACGCCATCCTACATCCTGAATTCAGGAGAGGATGTACCTGGAGAGCAGTGGGTGGAGGGGGGTGCACAGGGAGGGCATGGAAAACCAGAAGGGAGGTGGAGGGGCTGCATTCTCTGCAGGAATGGTCTCTTGTTCTGAGAGCTGAGTGGGAAGGAAGCCACCTGGGAGGCGCAGGAGGAAGAGTGTTCAAACCAGAAGGAACCTAGGGGCGAGAGAATCTGGATATTTTCAGAAGTGGCCCGGTGGCTCCAGCCAGGTGGGTAGCCAGTGCTTTGGAGTGTCGGCCCCACCACGGGCTCCCGCTGCAGCCCTGGATCCAGTGCCCAGCAGGACGGGGGCGGGTGGCTCTGGGCCCCACTACATGGTGGTGGCAGGGTCCCCTTTGTAGTTCAGTAGGGGTCACAATCTCCACCTCCCAGGACCCCACTCAAGCTCCCATTTGCATAGCCCAAACTGGAGCAGGATGGGGACATGGGAGGTGGGCTCTGGCTGTAGCGTCCTGTAGTGGGAGGTGGGGTCCAGCTGGTGACGCTACTGTCCCTGCAGGGCTCTTTGATGAGCTGTAACAGCAGGCTTGGAGGTGGGGCTGGGGATGACCCAGGCAACCCTGAGGGGAGCTTAAGGTGGGCCTGGCACTTTTCCAAGGCTTTGTATTAACTCAATAATTCCGCCATGGCCCCGGGGGTGGTGCCAAGTATTTCTGTTTTACCATCGAGGAAACTGAGGAAACCGAGGCACAAAGAAATGGAGTTAATTCCTAAAGTCACAGGGCCAGGAAGTGGCTGAGTGGGGATTCGAACTCACACCCCAGAGGGCACACACAGGCATGCCCCTGCGCGCGCGCGCGCGCGCACGCGTACACACACACACACACACACACACACACGCGTGTCCTGGAGGAGGCGGCCCGCAGGGCGGGACAGGGCGGGGCGGGGGCAGGTCCGGGCCGCCGGGAGGAAGTGGCCGGGCGGTCGCAGGCGCTCCGGGGCCACCGCCGCGAGTCCGCAGTCGTTCGGGCCATGGAGGCGGAGCCGCCGCTCTACCCCATGGCGGGGGCCGCGGGGCCGCAGGGCGACGAGGACCGGCTCGGTGTCCCGGACGGGCCAGAGGCCCCGGTGAGCGGGGACCCGGAGCGCGAGGCGCGGGGGTCCCCTATGGGCCAGGGTCTCCCGGGCGGGGGCGGGGCGGGCCGGGGGGCGGCGGGCACCGGGGGACACGGGTTCGGGGCGCGATCGCGGGTGCGAGCGGCGTGCGTGGCCCGCAGCTGGACGAGCTGGTGGGCGCGTACCCCAACTACAACGAGGAGGAGGAGGAGCGCCGCTACTACCGCCGCAAGCGCCTGGGCGTGCTCAAGAACGTGCTGGCTGCCAGCGCCGGGGGCATGCTCACCTACGGCGTCTACCTGGGTAGGTGCCGCAAGGGGACCCGGGACGGCCCCGCCCGCTCCCAGCCCGGCCCGGGAAACAGAAACCGCCTGCCGCCGCCTCCCGCCCGCTCTCACTTCCCCTCCGCTGTGCTCGCAGCTGCAGCCACGGCCCCCCGCGGCGAGGGTGGGGTGGGGGTGTCAAGTAGCGCAGCGTCCCCGGGTCCCAGCCAGAGCCTCGGTGTGGGTAGGGGGCGGGGGTCCGGGCTCCCGGACAGACCTGACACCTTCAGAATTGGAGGCCAGCGGAGCAAGGCGGGTGGGGGTCTGGGCGCAGCTGGCCAAGTGGCCGCGGGCTGGCAGAAGGCGTGGCGCAGCCCCGGACCCCCGCTGTCCTGAGGGGCGCTGTCAGCGGGAATGCATTCGGTGATTGGAGCTCCCTGCGAGGCCTGCATGCCATCTTCTGCTCGGTGGCGGCCAGAGCCAGGCTGCTTCCTGCACCGCCGCTCCCTGTCCTGTCCCCAGGCCTCCTGCAGATGCAGCTGATCCTGCACTACGACGAGACCTACCGCGAGGTGAAGTATGGCAACATGGGGCTGCCCGACATCGACAGCAAAATGCTGATGGGCATCAACGTGACGCCCATCGCCGCCCTGCTCTACACACCTGTGCTCATCAGGTGGGCGCGGCTGATCCCGTGGGATGCTGCGGTACTCCCATCTCGGAGGGGTACAGAGGCCAGCGGGCCAGGAGGTGTCCATCTGCCGGGGCGTTTGTTGGGGGAGGGAGCAAGGGAGAGGTTTATCTGCCGGGGCGTTTGTTGGGGGAGGGAGCAAGGGAGAGGTTTTTTCCTACCCGGAAGCCTGAGAGTGAAGGGGGTGAAACTCGGATTTGGGGAAGGAAACAGGAACTTTGCCTCAGGGCACATTTGGTTTCCAGCAACAGATTTACACGGGCTGAGCTCCCCCCCAGCTTGCCTGGGCCTCACGTGGCGTCCTCCTCGTTACCTCCTTGGAGGCCTCCCCCTCGTTACCTCCTTGGAGGCCTCCCGGAACCACTGTGGCCTTCAGGGTTGGGGCTGTAGAGTTAGGGGCTTCTGATTGGTCAGCAAAGTCCAGGCACCCTTGCCTGGCCCAGTCGCTGTGACTGGTGCTGAGGGAGTGTTTCTCACAGACAGGCATGGCTGGGCAGGTGCCCCGGAGCTCTCCCCCATATCTGAACCCTGGAGGTTTGTGGTTCAGCCTCCCCATCACCGGTCCACAGTGCCCTCCCTGATGGGACCTGGAGACCAGTGGACAAATTAGGTGAATTTGAGCTCCCTCATCTTTAAAACAAACAAACAAACAACAAAACAACAACAAAAAACTCCATTTAAACAAAAATTTGAAAATTTAAAACATCTCCAGTTGCACAGGCAGGATTAGAATAACTGAAATCATAAAAAAGAAACCCCGTCTAAGCCCTCCAGGAAATCGGCTACCCATGCTGTCCCACCACCATGCGTGGATTACATTCACATCCTTGTCCCCAGAGCACGTGTGTGTGGAAGTGCCCGTGTGTGTGTGTGTGTGTGTGTGTGTGTGTGTGTGTGTATGCAAGTGGGCTATGTTCGCTTTTGCTTGCTTACTTTTTTTTTTTTCTTTGAGACAGACACTTGCTCTGTCACCCAGACTGCAGTGCAGTGGTGTGATCTCGGCTCACTGCAACCTCTGCCTCCCAGGCTCAAGCGATTCTCCTACCTCAGCCCCCTGAGTAGCTGGGATTACAGGCGCCTGCCACCCGGCTAATTTTTGTACTTTTAGTAGAGATGGGGTTTCACTATGTTGGCCAAGCTGGTCTTGAACTCCTGACCTCAAGTGGCCCGCCTGCCTGGCCTCCCAAAGTGCTGGGATTACAGGCATGGGCCACAGTGCCCAGAGCTTGCTTCCTTCTTTTCACTGAGCATATCTTAGCCTACTCTACAGCCTTCACAGTTACGACTTGGCAATGGTAGCGTCTTCTGCAGATACGGTGGCACTGAACAGTGGCTTGGAATTGGATACTGCAGTTCCTTCTGTGCTTACAGCTGTTTCCTTGTTTTCCTTTTAATTATGTGTTTATTTATTTTATTATTATTATTATTATTATTTGAGACAGAGTCTCACTCTGTCACCCAGGTTAGAGTGCAGTGGCACGAACACAGCTCACTGCCTCCTCAACCCCCACACACTGGGCTCAAGCAATCCTCCCGCCTCAGCCTCCCGAGTAGCTGGGCCTACAGGTGCATGCCTTCACACCTGGCTGATTTTTAAAGTATTTGTAGCGATGGGGAGTTGCTATGTTGCTCAGGCCAGTCTCGAATTCACCTGCCCCAGCCCTACAAAGTGTTGGGATTACAGGTGTGAGCCACCACATCCAGCGCTCCCCCAATTTTTTAAACAATTATTTTTCCTAGGATATATTTTCAGCAATGTCTTTACTAGGTCAAAGCCATACGAAAGGCTTTATGGCTATCACTTCTATTAATAGCAGTGAACTCTTTTCTCCTGTGTGCTGGGCACTTTATTTTACTTATTTATTTTTATTTTTACCTTTTTTTTTTGAAATGGAGTCTCACTCTGTCACCCAGGCTGGAGTGCAATGGCACAATCTCGGCTCACTCCAATCTCTGCTTCCCAGGTTCAAGCGATTTTCCTGCCTCAGCCTCCCGAGTAGCTGGGATTACAGGTGCCTGCCACCACGCCCAGCTAATTTTTTGTATTTTTAGTAGAGACGGGGTTTCACCATGTTGGCCAGGCTGGTCTCAAACTCCTGACCTCGTGATTCACCCGCCTCGGCCTCCCAAAGTGCTGGGATTACAGGCACGAGCCACCACGCCCAGCCATGCTGGGCACTTTATAAGCGCAATTTCACTCCCAAGAATTTGAGGAAGCTGCTCTAATCTTAGACATGAAGAAACCATGGTGTTAAACAACTTGCCCAGGTCCCACAGGCGGTAACTGGCAGACTGAAGGCTTGAACCCTGGTAGAGGGACTCAAATCCACATGTTCACCCCCTGCCAAAACTACCAGGCTGCTTTCCCAAAGGGTTATGCCAGTGTGCGTGACCACTGGCTATATGTGCCACTTTTTTTTTGAGCAATCTTGCTGTTGCCCAGGCTGGAGTGCAGTGGCATGATCTCAGCTCACTGCAACTTTCGCCTCCTGGGTTCAAGGGATTCTCCTGCCTCAGCCTCCCAAGTAGACGGGATTACAGGTGTGCACCACCACACCTGGCTAATTTTTGTATTTTTAGTAGAGGTCGGGTTTCACCATGTTGGCCAGGCTGGTCTTTGTATTTTTAGTAGAGGTCGGGTTTCACCATGTTGGCCAGGCTGGTCTCAAACTTCTGACCTCAGGTGATCCGCCCACCTCCACCTCCTAAAGTGCTGGGATTACAGACGTGAGCCACCGTGCCTGGCCTATATGTGCCACTTTCAAACCACATCCTCACCAGCGGTAAACGCACATTTTTACTGGCATTTTTACTCAAGGGGCGTAAATACAGAAAACTTGAAGATATCAGTAGTGGTTTTTGGCCTGATCAGCCTCCATGGCCTGATTGGGCCCTCATCCTGTCACTCACCAAGCCCCTTCTATTGTCACTGTGTGACCTTTTCCCAGACCCAGAGAGGAGGAAACTTCCTGACTGACCACCATGGTTCGTAAGAGCAACGGACCGGAGGCAGGGGCGCCGGGACTCCGGCTCTGCTGCTCCCAGCAGTGGGGCCTCTTCCTCTCTCTTCTAGCCTGAGTCAAGCCCCTGGGCCCTACAGACACAGTGCATGAGCTTGGGAGGAGAAGGGGGAATGGGAGAATCAGAGAGCCCAGAACACGCATGAGGGCTGGTTACACCCATGGGCCACTCTCCATCCTCACAGTGGTGATGAGAAGCCTGTGGTTTGGGCTCTGTGCCCATATTACAGCTGGGAAAACTGAGGCACAGTAGCTTGCCTGAGGCCACTCAGCAAGTCTGTGTATCTGATATTCCATCTCAGCGCCCTTGACTCTCTCTACCTCACATAGCCCTGTGAGCTGGGACCTGCGGTTGTGGCCCCGTTTGGCTTCAGGCCACAGTGGTCCAGCAGGCCCGTGGTGCCAGCATCTCTCCCACTGTCCGCAGGTTTTTCGGAACGAAATGGATGATGTTCCTGGCTGTGGGCATCTACGCCCTCTTTGTCTCCACCAACTACTGGGAGCGCTACTACACGCTTGTGCCCTCGGCTGTGGCCCTGGGCATGGCTATCGTGCCTCTTTGGGCTTCCATGGGCAACTACATCACCAGGTGAGCTTAGTGGGCAGCAGAGCAGGAGACTGGAGACCTGGCCAAGCCTCCACTTTATTGCAAACTTTGGCTGGGGGACCACGGGAAGCCCCTTCCGCCCTCTGGGCCTCAGTTTCCCCACACCAGGGCTGATCTGCCCCTAGCTCTGGGTGCGGGACACACAGGAGTGGCACAGGTCGGGCTGGGGAGAGCCTTCTCTCCTTTGTGGTCCAGGATGGCGCAGAAGTACCATGAGTACTCCCACTACAAGGAGCAGGATGGGCAGGGGATGAAGCAGCGGCCTCCGCGGGGCTCCCACGCACCCTATCTCCTGGTCTTCCAAGCCATCTTCTATAGCTTCTTCCATGTGAGTGCCACGTGGGCCATTGTTGGGTGGCAGGGGCAGACCCACACACTGGAGCCCATCCACAGTCTGAAGCCTCTAGTCCCACTTTCCTTTCTTTTATTATTGTTATTTTTAAGAGGCCTGGTCTCACTATGTTGCCCAGCTGGCTTTGAACTCCTGGGCTCCAGTGATCCTCCCACCTTGGCCTCCCAAGTAGCTGGGACTACATGCGCACACCACTGTATCTGCTCCACCTTCATTTCTTTTTCTTTCTTTCTTTTTTTTTTTTTTTTTTGGTGGGGGTGGGGGGCAGGGTCTTGCTCTGTTGCCCAGGCTGGAGTGCAGTAGTGCAGTCATGGCTCACTGCAACCTTAAACTCCTGGGCTCAAGTGATCCTCCTACCTCAGCCTCCTGAGTAGCTGGCATCATATGCGTGTGCTACCACACCCAGCTAATTTTTTATTTTTTGTAGCGATAGGGTCTTACTATGTTGCCGAGGCTGCCCACCTTCCTTTCTTGAGCCCACCCCAGCTTGCTCATCCATAGAGATAGAGATCTCATCTGCTCTTGTCCACAGTCCTGGCCAGGAGGAGGTCTTCCTCATTGGGCGGCCCTGTAACCACACTACTCCCAGAACTGGGAAGACCCCTGTTCCCCCAAGGCTGTGCCTGGACCCCTCCCCAGACCATGCCTGTGTCCCCTGCCTGGCTCTGTGCCTGAGTCTGGTCCCAACTGCCCTCGTTTCCGCAGCTGAGCTTCGCCTGCGCCCAGCTGCCCATGATTTATTTCCTGAACCACTACCTGTATGACCTGAACCACACGCTGTACAACGTGCAGAGCTGCGGTTAGTCCTTGTGGGGGCTGGGGAGGAGTCCCCAAAGCCTGCTTACTTCCCCAGCAGACACTGGGCCTTCACTCACAGGATTCAGGGCTGGCAGCCCAGTGCCCCACGGCTCTGGTGGGCAAGACACAGGGCCCTGTAGGAGTAAGTAGTTAGGACATCTGACCCAGCCAGGAGAGTGGGTGGGCAGGGAAGACTGCCTGGAGAAGGCACCATCTGGGCTGAGGCTGCCAGTGGGATCTTTCTTGGGGCCAGGCAAACAGTCAGAGCTCAATCAGTGCAGGGGGTGTGTATGGAAATGTGAGGTGGACTCAGCCTTGGGGCAATAGGGTGGGAAGCAGGGGGAAGATGCCCCTTTCCCGGGGAACACCCAGCCCAGTGGCCCAAACCTCCAAACCGCTCTCGAAGGAACCCTGCCCTTGCTCTCACTCACCCGCCCCTCCACCGCGCCTCCGTGGCCTGCGTGGCTCCACCCTGGTGACTGGGTTGACTGTGTGCCCTACTCTCTGCTCAAGGTGCCCTCACCCCCACCCTTCCCAGGCACCAACAGCCACGGGATCCTCAGCGGCTTCAACAAGACGGTTCTGCGGACGCTCCCGCGGAGCGGAAACCTCATCGTGGTGGAGAGCGTGCTCATGGCAGTGGCCTTCCTGGCCATGCTGCTGGTGCGGCCCGGGATGGGGTCAGGACAGTCCGTGAAGCAGAGTGTGGGTCTGGGGACCGAGTCTGCGAGAAAGGGTCTGGATCGGATGGCGTGGCCTGGGTCGGGTTGTGGCCTCGGGGCGGGCCGTAGGCCTGGGAGCGCGATCTGAGTTGGGGAGCTAGGGCCGAGTGCTGCAGAGCGGGCATGAGGCTCGGAGGCGGGGCTGAGGCCTGTGGTCCGAGGCAGGGGTGGGAATCCAGAGGCCAGGGGCAAGAGGGAACAGGCTTGGTCCACAGTTTCGAGCTGGAGGCAAGATCTTAGAGGACTGACTGAGACCTGTGAGGGGGTTGGGGACAGGACCAAGGGTGAAGGCTGGAAGGTATGGCTCAAGCTGGAAGTGGTGCTGGAAGGCAGAACTAAGGCGTTGGCATGGCTGCAGCCTGGCGATGGAAGTGGGAGGCAAGGCCCAGTCTGTGGCTGTGTCAGGGCGGGGCCTAGTGCTGGGAGGCGGGGCCGAAGTCTGTGGGTGTGTCCGAGGGGCGGGGACTAGCCTGGAAGGCGGGGCTGAGGTCTGGGGCGGGGCTGAGAAGGAAGGCTGAAGTCTATGGATTTGTCTGAATGTGAGTTGTGAAGTGTGTGTATGTGAGAGAGAGGGGATGGGGCCTTGGGCTGGGAGGCAAGACCACCGTCTTTGGGAGTGTGGTGGCGTGGCTTTGTGCTGACAGGCGGGGCCTTGAGCTGGGAGGCGGGACCGAGAGCTGGGGCAAGGCCCAGGCTTGTGGTGCACCTGAAGGGCGGGGCTGAAGCCTGGAGGCCAGGCCTGGGCCTGGCTGGCCGCCCCTTCAAGTAATGGGTTCGCAGGTGCTGGGTTTGTGCGGAGCCGCTTACCGGCCCACGGAGGAGATCGATCTGCGCAGCGTGGGCTGGGGCAACATCTTCCAGCTGCCCTTCAAGCACGTGCGTGACTACCGCCTGCGCCACCTCGTGCCTTTCTTTATCTACAGCGGCTTCGAGGTGCTCTTTGCCTGCACTGGTATCGCCTTGGTAAGTACAGCCTGCATAGGATTGCCCGATAAAAGACAAGATAGCCAGGTAAATTTGAATTCAAGTAAACAAGGAATAATTTTTAATTACATGTGTAAGTGTGTACATGTATATCCCAAATATCCCCCTCCGGCTTTCTCTTCCTTCTCTTACCCCCATCCCCCCTTTACCTTGGGCAAGTTATTTTAACTTCTCTGAATCGAAATGGGATAGCACCCACAAAGTGTTCAGTTCCTTGTGGGGTACAGCCCATGGTGTCTAGGGACATTCCAAGCATTTTCACACCTGCCCTCAGAACCTTCCCCCGAGCCTTGAAGCGAGGTCAGGCAGTCCAGGGAGGGTAGGGTGTGGCCTAAGGAACACCTCTTGTGGGGAGGGCTGAGGCCGGGGTCTGGGCTGTTCCCGACTTCAACGCTCACCCCTTGTCCCCCCGCAGGGCTATGGCGTGTGCTCGGTGGGGCTGGAGCGGCTGGCTTACCTCCTCGTGGCTTACAGCCTGGGCGCCTCAGCCGCCTCACTCCTGGGCCTGCTGGGGCTGTGGCTGCCACGCCCGGTGCCCCTGGTGGCTGGAGCAGGGGTGCACCTGCTGCTCACCTTCATCCTCTTTTTCTGGGCCCCTGTGCCTCGGGTCCTGCAACACAGCTGGATCCTCTATGTGGCAGCCGCCCTTTGGGGTGTGGGCAGCGCCCTGAACAAGACTGGACTCAGCAGTGAGTATAGCTGTGGGCACTGGGGGGGGGGGGGGGCAGGGCAGGGGGCTTTATGGCTAGCTCTGGGTGGTTGGCTGGACATAGACATCCCAGGGACAGATATGGGGTCCCATGGTCACGTAGGGTCCTGTGGACATGGCAGAGGCAGGTGGGGCTTCCTGTGGACAGTCTGGGGGTGGAAGGGAAGTCTCATGGACACATTGGGGACAGATGGGTAGGGCGTGGGCATCCTGGAGACAGGTATAGAGGTTCCACACCATGGACATTCTGTTAATACCCCAGGGCGGGCACAGGGCCCCATCAACACTGGAGGGTCAGTGTGAAATCTCGTGACTACACAGGGCAGGTGTGGGGCTCTGTGGACACCCCTTAGGGGCAGTGTGAAAAACACATCAGGGATTCTCTCTTTTCATACCAGGGGACAGGGCTTACCCTGGCATAGTTTTCGTGACACTTGGAGCAGATGTTTTGGTCTCTGCCTCACAGAGCATGTGGTAGGAGTAAGTGGCCTGGTGTACATCCATGGCATAGATACAGACATGGGCCTTTGTATACAGAGGAGCAGGCCTGCAGCCCCAACCCAGTCTGCTCAGTACCAGAGTCCAGGCCCCAGGTCTGGGCTGCTGGGGAACAGGGCCCTGTTTGCAGAAGGCAGCGGGTGGGCCCATGTTCAGCTGCAGGATGCTCCCTGCCCACAGACGGGCACAGGCAGTGACACACAGCTAGCACACATGGGCACAGTCCTGTGGGGCATCCACGTCAGTGTTCTGATGGGCCGAAGCTGTGAACAGTTTTGAACGTCATCCTTGGGGGTGTGGAGTGGCAGAGGTCATGCCTGCTGCTGGCAAGGCAGAGGCTGGCTCGGTGTCTCTGTCTGTAGCAGGGGCTGGAGCCTCATACTGCACCACAGTCTCTTGGCCATTTTGCCCAAGGATAGCCAATTCTGGGCAGAGTCCAGCCTGGGTATGTTGGATCCATGTTGTGCCCTATCTGGTCCTGGCATCCCCTCTGCCCAGCTCCATATCCCATCTCCTCCTTGTGAACCCCGGGGGCTCCTTGTCTCTTCATAGCAGCACTGTGGGGGTAAAGTCACCCTGCAGGGCCCCAAGGCAGGAGTGTTCATGTCCTGAGTGCCTGGCAAAGGTGTTAATAGTGGCCCCTATGATTTGGCAGGTGCCATGCCCACTTTCTCACTTTAGAACTTCAGAACACAGCATACAATAGGCATAAGCTCATCTCACCATTGGGAAAAGCGGCTCTGGGGAGTTAAGTACCCAAATCACCCACAGAGCCAACATTACAGTCCTGAGAACGAGTGTGCATCTCCTGACTCCCAATCCATTACTCTTTTTGCCCACCCTGGGAGGACTCATTGGAAAGGAAGCCCCCCTCTCTATGCTTAGCTTCAGGTTTGATTTGCAGAGTTGGCAGCTGCAAACAGTTCGATCTGTCTAGTCCCGGCTGAGGAGGAGAAACAGCGCCTGCAAGCTTGGCACTGCACACCTGGGGTTGGGGACAGGACATGACTAAGCACAGAGCTTTCTTCTTTTGAGGCCACGCATGTGGTGCGGAGCAGGACCACATTCATCCACACAGCCCGGCGCACCTGCTCCTACTTCTGCTTAGCGTGTGAGCGGTGTGGTGACCAGGGTCTCCACCAGGGGGCAGGCCAGGACCGGCTCACAGCACTTTCTAGGCGCTCTCTGGTCCCAGGCTGGCACCCATACAGGGCTTAGTAAAGTTCATAGATGGTAGCTCGGAAGCCCCAGGCCCCAGGTGACACCTCTCCCCTGCCGGCCCTGTACTGCCTGCCTGCAGCACTCCTGGGAATCTTGTACGAAGACAAGGAGAGACAGGACTTCATCTTCACCATCTACCACTGGTGGCAGGCTGTGGCCATCTTCACCGTGTACCTGGGCTCGAGCCTGCACATGAAGGTGAGACTGGGCAGGGTTGGGGGCCCCATGCCCAATGACAGGTACTTCCTTAGCCCCTGCCCTGGCTTCACAGCTTCCTAAACGCTACCCCTTCCCAAGCCAGTCTCTGGGCTGAGGCCCCATTCCTGCAGCTCACTGGGTGGCCCTCAGCACCCCACTTACTGGCCCACCTCCAGCCAGTCTCAGTTTGCCCATCTCTGAGGGGATTTGTGGGTGCATCACAGCCATCCTGTGGGCTGTTTGGTACCCTGTTCACCAGATGTTGGGTCTGTCTCCCTTCATGGCCTGAAGGGGAGCAGGCCCCTCATGCTCTGCTCCCAAAAGATGGTGGCTGGGTCTAGCAAGTCCCAGTTGCTAAACATTTTTTAAAAATAGAACTAAAGGCTGGGTGCGGTGGCTCATGCCTGTAATCCCAGCGCTTTGGGAGGCCGAGGCGAGTGGATTGCCTGAGGTAGGGAGTCGGTCAGTGGATTGCCTGACCGACATGGTGAAACCTCGTCTCTACTAAAAATACAAAAATTAGCCGGGCGCGGTGGCAGCTGCCTGTAATCACAGCTACTCGTGAGGCTGAGGCAGGAGAATTGCTTGAACTGGGAGGCGGAGGTTGCAGTTAGCCAAGTCCGGGCCTTGACACTCCATCCAGTCTGTGCAACAACAGCGAAACTCTGTCTCAAAATAAATAAATAAATAAATAAAAATAAAAATAGAACTAAAAATAGCAGGGAGTGAGCCGGGAGCAGTGGCTCATGCCTGTAATCCCAGCATTTTGAGACGTGAGGTGGGCGTATCACCTGAGGTCTGGAGTTCGAGACCAGCCTGGGTAACAGGCTGTGAAACCCTGTCTCTACTAAAAACACAAAAATTAGCTGGGCATGGTGGCGCGTCCCTGTGATCCCAGCTACTCTGGAGGCTGAGGCACAAGAATGGCTTGAACCTGGGAGATGGAGGTTGCAGAGAGCCAAGATTGCACCACTGCACTTCAGCCTGGAGGACAGAGTGAGACTCTGTCTCCCAAAAAAAAGAAAAAAAGAAAAAAGAAAAGCAGTGAGCGGGCTGGGCATGGAGGCTCACGCCTGTAATCCCAACACTTTGGGAGGCTGAGGCAGGAGGATTGCTTGAGGCCAGGAGCTCAAGACCAGCCTGGGCAACATAGGAGACCCTGTCTCTACAAAAAATTTAAAAATTAGCTGGGCGTGGTGGCGCGTGCCTGTAGTTCCAGCTACTTGGGAGACTGAGGTGGGAGGATGGCTTGAGCCTGGAAGATTGAGGCTGAAGTGAGCATGCCACTGTGCTCCAGCGGTGGGTGGGGGGAGGGAGGGAGGGGAGGCGAGGAAAGGGAGCGACCTTGTCTCGAAAAAAGAAAATAGCAGGAAGTATGCATACAGATATGTGTGTATGTACTGAGCTATGATGTAAAATCATTCCTGACTGCGGGTTATAGTCCAAACCCCATGAAAAGCATCACTACAGCCCACGGGTGTGTCAGGGACACAGTGTTGTGAGCCCTGGGAAGGCAGGGCCTGTGGCCAGCACTTTATCAACACTGGCACATGCACCCTATGAGGCAGAGGGATTTGCATTGTCCCCTTACAGCGTGGGACACTGAGGTCGCCAGGGGCATGGCGACTGTAAGGGACAGTGCTGGATGTGAGCCTCGCCTGCAGGAGGCGGTCCAGGAAGGGTGGGTGGAGGGGCTGGAGAAGTTGAGGGCCGCGTGGCCCGGGAGGCTCCCGGAGGACGGAAGGGCCTATCTCAGCGAGGGGCATAGGCGGGGAAGGTGCGGGGCGAGGCGGCCGCGGGTCCCTGGCATCCCTCTCCTTACGCCCAGGCTAAGCTGGCGGTGCTGCTGGTGACGCTGGTGGCGGCCGCGGTCTCCTACCTGCGGATGGAGCAGAAGCTGCGGCGGGGCGTGGCCCCGCGCCAGCCCCGCATCCCGCGGCCCCAGCACAAGGTGCGCGGTTACCGCTACTTGGAGGAGGACAACTCGGACGAGAGCGACGCGGAGGGCGAGCATGGGGACGGCGCGGAGGAGGAGGCGCCGCCCGCGGGGCCCAGGCCTGGCCCCGAGCCCGCTGGACTCGGCCGCCGGCCCTGCCCGTACGAACAGGCGCTGGGGGGCGACGGGCCGGAGGAGCAGTGAGGGGCCGCCTGGTCCCCGGACTCAGCCTCCCTCCTCCCCGGCCTCAGTTTACCACGTCTTAGGTCGGGGGGACCCCCTCCGAGTCCCGCGTTGTCTTCAAAGGCCCCTGTCTCCCCTCCCCCACGTTGGGGACGCCCCTCCCAGAGCCCGGGTCACCTCCGGGCTTCCGCAGCCCCCTCCAATGCGGAGTGGAGCCTTGGGAACCCCTCGGCCAAGCACAGGGGTTCGAAAATACAGCTGAAACCCCGCGGGCCCCTCGCACGCGCCCCAGCCCCGTAGCAGGGTCAGGGTCTTCTTGCGACCCGGCCCCACTCCAGATCCCTCCAGCTCTCGGCCGCAGACCCGGGCCACGTGTGAGCGCGCTTTGCACCTCCTATCCCCAGGGTCCGCCGAGAGCCACGATTTTTTACAGAAAATGAGCAATAAAGAGATTTTATACTGTCCTGACTGGGGAGTCCCAGGCCGCGGGGGACGGAGCGCCCCTGGGGTGCACGCCCGGCTGGCCCGGCCTCTGGGCGCGGTGCTGGGAGGCCCTGACCTAAGGGGACCGAGGGGTGTGGGGAGTGCGGAGCCTCACTGGGGGCGGGGAGAGGTGTCCGTAGGCCCCGCCCACCAGCCCGTCCTCCCTCCTGAGGCCCCGCCCCCCTTACCTGCCTGCCTTTGCCAACCCCAGCCAGGAGAAAGGAGCGGCGGAGCGGCTGGCAGAGACCTCGACAGAGGAGGGTGTGACGGCGTCCCTGGTCCCCCATGGGTCCAGAGGGCGGGACAGACTCCGGAGGCACACCCTCCAGGGGCCTGTGTAGGAATCCTCGGCCCTCCAGCGACCACCCCCCGCGTCGGACAGGGTCCACTTCTGAGCCACGGTGGGGTCACCCTGTGCCCAGTAGGGGCCTTGGAAGTGGTGGTTGGAGGCCAGGTACGCTCGGTTACTACCCTTTCCCCGCTACAGCCTCAGCTGCGATGCCCACGAGAAACAGGCTGGTGAAGGGGCAGACCCCCTACAAGGCCTGAAGGTGCCGTTCCTCCACCCGCTCCTCTTGTGGCCAGAGGAGAGGGACACCCCCGCCATGAAGAGCTCTGAACGGTTGGGTGAGGACAAGTGGGGCCGCGGGAGGGCCATGGAGCCCCCAGCTGCACCCCAGCAGGCCCGGGGCTGGCCCACACCGTTCCTCACTCCCCACGGCCACTCTACCCCTGACTTTGGCGAGACCCTCGTCGGTACCTCCAGGCTCCATGCCTGCCTCAGCTTCGCTCTATGGATTCTCCCAGCCCTAAACTGTGGCCCCATCTCTCCTCTCTGCCCTCATGTGAGTTTGGTTCTTGAAGCCTCTAGTGGGCCCTGGGGCCAGACTCTGTGGCCTTGGACAGGGAGTCTCCCATCTGAGCCACAGGTTCCTTCTCTGTTGAGTGTGTGAGGGAACATGTTGGAGCCCTTAGTGTGGCGGCTGCAAGCGCCCCAGGCCCTGTAAGAAACACAAAAGGGTGCGGCGGGAGACTTGACATTTTCTAAATCTGGGAGGGAACGCTGCCTGCCTCACGCCGACCTTCAATGACAAGCAGACTCAGAAGCGGTCCGAGGTGCCACCGTAGTCTGGGTGAAGGCCAGTGCTGTGTGCTTCCAGTTCCCCCTCGGCATCTGTAGACTGAGTGTTCTCTGGAGGTGGCTGGCGACATCCTCCAGGCAGGCTCCAGCAAAACCAGTCGGAGCTGGGCGACCTGACGCTCGGATGATTCACCTCTGAATGCAGGGCAAGGTGATATTTGGAAGGATGTGGGCCCCTGGGACGCTGGGCAAACGGGGAGAGGGTGCCTGGATAGTGGGCCCACAGCTCTTCCCAGTTCAGAGTCAATTCTAATGTCCATGGTGCCAAGGAACAGAGGCTCTGGTGTTGAGCAGACTTGAAGGTGATCCGGGCACATGGAGTGGCCACTCAGGGGCTTGGCTCCTGGCTGTGCTCTTCCTATCTGGGCATTTCCCATGAGAAGGCTTCACAGGCCACCTGGCTGCTTCTGGCACACGGAGGATGCCCAGATGCTGACATGTGCCAGACAACACATATGTACACCTGATAGGCCACACTTGTGCAACATGCAAACACACATGATGGGTAACTCCTGTGACAGGCACTACATGACAACACACGTGCACACATGATGGGAAACACATCACAGGCCGTGTGACTGGAAACACACATCACAGGCTGTGTGACAGGTAACACAGGGCAGGCAGTGCGATGGGCCCTGGCAGCAAGCTCAGCAGGCTGGCTCTTTTCGAGCAGGAGTAGAGCTCATTGTAAGAGATGACACTGGGCCGGGCGCGGTGGCTCACGCTTGTAATCCCAGCACTTTGGGAGGCCGAGGCAGGCGGATCACGAGGTCAGGAGATCGAGACCACGGTGAAACCCCGTCTCTACTAAAAATACAAAAAATTAGCTGGGTGTGGTGGCGGCCGCCTGTAGTCCCAGCTACTCGGAGAGGCTGAGGCAGGAGAATGGCGTGAACCCGGGAGGCGGAGCTTGCAGTGAGCTGAGATTGCGCCACTGCACTCCAGCCTGGGGGACAGAGCAAGACTCTGTCTCAAAAAAAAAAAAAAAAAGAAAAGAAATGACACTGGCGTAGGTGGCACCTCCCCTGTCTCCATCACCCCCGGATAAGGTGACTGGATGGAGGTTCTGGACCCCTGAGTGGACGAGCAGGTTGTGTCATGGCCTCCGTGTCTGATTGCCTCCCTTGCTCCCAAAGCAACTCTGTGATTTTGTCGACCTGCCCTGTGGGGATTTTTCTTTTTCTTTTCTTTCTTTTTTTTTTTCGCAACGGAGTTTCACTCTTGTTGTCCAAGCTGGAGTGCAATGGCGTGATCTCAGCTCACTGCAACCTCCATCTCCTGGGTTCAAGCGATTCTCCTACCTCAGCCTCCCGAGTAGCGGGGATTACAGGCGCCCACCACCACGCCAGGCTAATTTTTTTGTATTTTTAGCAGAGACGAAGTTTCACCATGTTGGCCAAGCTGGTCCCAAACCCCTGACCTCAGGTGATCCACCTGCCTCGGCCTCCCAAAGTGCTGGGATTACAGACATGAGCCATCATGCCTGGCTGGGATTTTTCAATTATGTGATTCCAAGAATCTCCAGTCCGAGATTTTCCCTATCTTTAAGTTCTGAGTAGCAGGTTAGATAACCTGAGAAGTCTCCCTCTTCAAAACACCTAGAAATGCTGGGTAAGAAACAAACGTCTTTTTAACTATATAGCTGAGGCCGGGCATGGTGGCTCACGCCTGTAATTCCAGCACTTTGGGAGGCTGAGGCGGGCGGATCACCTGAGGCCAGGAGTTCGAGACCAGCCTGGCCAATGGTGAAACCCCAACTCTACTAAAAATACAAAAATCAGCTAGTTGTGGTGGCAGGCGCTTGTAATCCCAGCTACTAAGGAGGCTGAGGCAGGAGAATCACTTGAACCCGGAAGGCAGAAGTTGCAGTGAGCCAAGATCACGCCACTGCACTCCAGCCTGGGCAAAAGAGTGAAACTCCATCTCAAAAAATATATAAATAAAATTAAATAAATACATAGCTGAGTTCTTAAGAAAATAAGTTAAGTCCCCTAAGGCCAGAAGTGAAGAGGGAAGTGAGAACCAAGGTGGGGACAGAGGAGCTGGTGCTGCAACTGCCTGAGGGCAGGGCTGGGTTGAGTGTTGGAAGCCCTTACAAGGCAGGGGGTCAGGGTTACATTCAAGCATGATGAAGTTGGGGCCACAGAAATGCAACACCTTTAGAGAAAAGGACAGAAAAATTTCCACCCAGGGAACAGAGAGAGGTGAGAAAATTTGAGCTTTAGGTGGTGAACAAGTTTCCCATGGGATCGTTGCATTTTCAGGCCTCTCTTATATAAATGTGGAATTCCTACAATGAAGTCATGCCACCTGTGTGGTCTAGGAATGCCAGAGGTGAGAAATTAACACTAAAAAGTTGCTCTGGGCCAGGCGTGGTGGCTCACATCTGTAATCCCAGCACTTCGGAAGGCTGAGGCAGGTGAATCACCTGAGGTCAGGAGTTCGAGACCAGCCTGGCCAACATGGTGAAACCCCGTCTCTACTAAAAATACAAAAAATTAGCCACGCCTGGTGGCGTGTGCCTGTAATCCCAGCTACTCGGGAGGCTGAGGCAGGAGAATAGCTTGAACCTGGGGGGCAGAGGTTGCAGTGAGCTGAGATTGCGCCACTGCACTCCAGCCTGGGCAACAAGAGTGAAACTCCATCTCAAAAAAAAAGTTGCTTTGGCTTAGTGGTACCCTGGGGCCCCTGGAAAAGCCAAACAGAAAACATCTCTAGGTGGCTCCCTCAAACCCGGCCACCCAGGATTCCCCACATAAAGCCCCTCTGAAGCTCAGCTCACAATCCAAAATTACAGAACTCACCGGAAACACATCACTGCGAGAAAAGGCAACAGACATAAAAAAGAGCAGGATTCAACACCCACTCCAAATACCCCCAGCTAGGAAAGAGAGGCTGTCCAATAGCTATGTGAGATAGGCAGCTTCTAGAAGGGGTCCCAGTGATCTCCCACCCTTGACTCCTCACAACTTTGTGTAATTTCCATCCCTTGATTGTGGGCTGGACCTAGTGAGTTTCTTTTAACCAACTCAATTCTTATTTTACTTATTTTATTTTATGTTACTTAGAGATAGAGTTGCACTGTGTTGTCCATGCTAGGCTGAAACTCCTGGCCTTAAGCAGTCTTCCTGCCTCGGCCTCCCAAAGTGCCAGGATTACAAGCATGAGCCATTGTGCTCAGCAGCCTTCGCATTTATTTATTTATTTATTTATTTATTTATTTATTTATTTTTTTTTGAGACGGAGTCTCGCTCTGTTGCCCAGGCTGGAGTGCAGTGGCGCGATCTCGGCTCACTGCAAGCTCCGGCTCCCGGGTTCACGCCATTCTCCTGCCTCAGCCTCCCGAGTAGCTGGGACTACAGGCGCCCGCCAACACGCCCGGCTAATTTTTTTTTTGTATTTTTAGTAGAGACGGGGTTTCACCGTGTTAGCCAGGATGGTCTCGATCTCCTGACCTCGTGATCCGCCCGCCTCGGCCTCCCAAAGTGCTGGGATTACAGGCTTGAGCCACCGCGCCCTGCCACATTTATTTATTTTTGAGACTCGCTGTATTGCCCAGGCTGGAGTGCAATGGCGCGATCTCGGCTCACTGCAACCTCCACCTCCCGGGTTCAAGAGATTCTCCTGCCTCAGGCTCCCAAATAGCTGAGATTACCGGCGCCTACTACCACACCTGGCTAATTTTTGTATTTTTAGTAGAGACTGGATTTCACCATGTTGGCCAGGCTGGTCTCGAACTCCTGGCCTCAGGTGATCCGCCTGCCTTGGCCTCCCAAAGTGCTAGGATTACAGGCGTGAGCCACTGAACCTGGCTAACCAACTGAATGCTAAACTGGCCTGAGAGATTCTCACTCCCTGGTGTCCACACCCCGCTAATGCCCTCCTGTGAGTGAATGTGATGGGCTACAGTACTTTTGAGCTAATCAAATGTGACGCTACCTAAGTGGACCTGAACCAGTCAGGCAAGTCTTTTAAAAGAAAGGGACATGGCGGAGAGGCGCTCTCCTGCAGGCTTGGAGCAGGGCAAGCGGCCATGGTGCCACCTACAGCGGGGCTTCTGGAAGCCGAGAGTGGTCCCCGATGGCAGCTTGCAAGAAAACAGGGACCTCAGTGCCCCGACATAGGGAACTGAATTCCGGCAACAACCAGAAGGGGTGTGAAGAGGACGCCAAACCCCAGCTGAGAACGTGGCTGGCCTACACCTTGATTGCAGCCTTGTGAGGCCCTGGGCAGAGGCCCCGGCTACACCATGCCAGACTCCTCACCCACATCACCCACATCCACAGTGTGACAATGCATGGGTGTTGCTTTGAGCTTTGGAATTTATGGTAATCTCTTACACAGCAATAAAGAACTGATACAAGGCCGGGATTGGTGACTCACACCTGTAATCCCAGAACTTTGGGAGGCCAAGGCAGGAGGATTGCTTGAGCCCAGGAGTTTGAGACCAGTGTGGGCAACCTACGGAGACCCGTCTCTACAAAAATAAAAATAAAAATTAGCTGGGTGTGGTGGTGCATGTCTTGTAGTCCCAGTTCTGAGGAAGGCTGAGGTGGGGAGGATTACTTGAGCCAGGGAGGTTGAGGTTACAGTGAGCTGTGATTGCGCCACTGCATTCCAGCCTGGGTGATGGGGCAAGACCCTGTCTCAATTAAAAAAGAAAAAGAGACCGGGCACAGTGGCTCACGCCTGTAATCCCAGCACTTTGGGAGGCCGAGGCGGGTGGATCACTTGAGGTGAGGAGTTCGAGACCAGCCTGGCCAACATAGTGAAACCCCGTCTCTACTAAAAATACAAAAATTAGCCGGGCATGGTGGCAGGAGCCTGTAATCCCAGCTACTCAGGGGGCTGAGGCATGAGAATCACTTGAACCCGGGAGGCGGAAGTTGCAGTGAGCAGAGATTGCGCCTTTGCACTCCAGCCTGGGCGACAAGAGCAAAACTCCATCTCAAAAAAAAAAAAAAAGGAAAAAGAAAAAGAAAACTAATACAATGGCAAAAAGTAACAGGCTGTCCCTTCCGAAGGCAGGTTATGAAGACCAATTCTGTCTTGGTCACACTTTCTGGTGTTCTTTTTGAGGCCTACCTTGAAAGGAACTGAGAGCAGCCTCTGGGCAGCAGCCTGGGAGGAACTGAGGTCCTTATTCCAACAAGCCAGGAGAAACGGAATCTTGTCAGCAACCAGGGCATGAACTTGGAAGCAGGCGGCATCCAGGCCAGCCTTGAGGTGATTGCCGCCCAGCGACAGCTTGGCTGCAGCGTTTGATAACTGATGCTGGTGTGTTATAAAAGTATTATTTGGGAACTGATAAATGTCTATATTAAAATGAAATCTTCACAATTTATGTTCCTCTGAGACCGCGGCTCCAGCCGGTCCCTCCTTTTGGAGTCCCTGGCGTGCCATGGGATGAAGCCTTGTTCGTTCTCTCGGTTTTGACGCAGGATTCTTTGACTGGTCTGGCACACTAAAAACAAGCCAATTAAACAGAGAAACATGATTCCAAAATTTACTACAGTGGAGCCCCCAATAGACTTAATCCAAGTCATGGAGTTTAGTCCAGAAAGACTTTCTGCCACTTGATCTAACGCCTCAGCTCCAGGCACAATGGATAAATGAGCTTGAGAGGTTTCAAAAATTTGTTTCTTTAATTTAGTTATGTCTAAGGATAAATTATCTTCCCTACCTAGGTGTCCTTTGACCATTTCCCGTGAATGATCAGTTTCGTTGTAGGAATATGGTGTGATACAGAAATCAGAAATATTCCAGTCGCACTGCATTTGCATGCAATATTCAAGACTCTTAGCCGATCTCCAAGCCAAATAACAGACTGTATTAAATCATTAATTTGATTAGCTAATTTTTGATCACTCCCCTGTTGAGAATTCCACATTTGGGTGGAATTGGCTTGCCAATCATTAACAAAATGAGCCGTTGGAATAGATTGGTATAATGCCACTCCGGCAGTGGTGGCCAGTGCAGTGACTATAATTAGGCCCATGATCACAGCAATTAAAGTGAAAACAAATTTCTTAGATCTTTTGAGAATTCGTTGTAATACTTCATTAATTAAATGTACTGAGGGGGAAGATTCCCAAGGTCTGGGTAAAGTTACCAGTATCCAGATTCCTTCTTGAGCTCGAACCAACATTACACTTTTCCTGGAGTCAAAACGGGAGTTAACACAAGTGTATAAACGACAATTAATGCATTGGACAGTTTGATTGTTCGTCCAAATTTTGATATTTCCCACTAACAGCATGTAAGGAGGCTTAACACAACTCTGTATAGGAATAGTCAGGCTGGAGGTAAACAAAGCGGGATGTTTGAATCTACGTTGATACTGAGGGAGAGGTGCGGCGGTGGCAAAACCCAATGTTCTCCATCGTAAAGAAGCAATCTGAGGTGCCTGGGGATGCCGAAGAGGTAGGGGGCATACCTGGATGGAGAAGAATTATCATAATGCCAATCACAGTCCCATAAAGGAGGATCAGCCTCAAAAAGAGGAAAAGGGTTCAAAGGGGATTTATCATGGGGTTCAGAATCACGGATGCGAGGGGTGGTAGTGGCGACAACAGACAGAAAAGTTTCCCCTTCCTATACTCAAAGTCCGGACATGGCAATAGCCAATTTTCAAAGTTCTGGGTGTTCTGGGCTCAGAATGGAGAATACCATACAAGGCCTTGGGTGCTGGGGGGAGGGTAAAGCCCTTATCTTCCCATTTTAAGGGAAAGAACGAGCTGAACCTCCTATGCAAAGTAGGATGATGATCCTCGTCCTCTCAATAAGAAATAAAATAAGTAGCCTCCAGGCTTTGCCTTCCACCAGAGGAGCAATTGTTTTTTAAATAGCCCTTTGGTGCCCAGTCTATTACTAAACATATGAGTCATTTTTTAATATTACTGCATGTGAATTAACACAATCTTCCCAAATTAAAGTTTTAGATGGGCCCTCAAAATTTTTAGGACATGGTTTTCCTACAGGTTTATATTGAAAGTATGGGGTATCTCCTATTACTCCCCTTTTCATTTGTCTTAAAGGAGAAAGGGAGAGGCCAGAGACCAAATGTCCCTGTTCCTCTGTGGCTAATCTTTCTGGAAGATAAGCAGCCCAGACTTGAGTTTCTAGATGGATACAACCAGGTGCATGTCCGAGGCACAGAGGAAGGAATTTATAACCCATAGTAACATTAAATGCAGTGCCTTCTTCTCCTGGTTGAGCGGGGCAATGGTTATCTGTAGCTCCAGGCATCCACACACTATCGTTAGTATAGATTTCCGCAGAAGCATCCACCCAGGTGAGAGGTCGAATAAGTGGAGGAAAAGGCACATAAGCCCAATAAGAATAATTTTTTGTAGCAGGTAAATCAGTTGGAGGGAAAACTGGTGAGACAGAAGGTATAAGGAGGAGAATTATTAAATAAAACCTATTGTAAGCGAGATCCGGTGCTGAAGGAGGAAAAGAACAGAGGGATGTTATTTTCAGGCTAACAAAAATGGTGAGATTTTTAGGTTCGTAAGGAGAAAAAGAAAGGTAATTAGGAGAAGTGGAATTAGTTAGAGAGGTTTATGTTGTCATTAGGGAGGATTGAACCAGACCCATTTTGATTTGGCGTGCCAGTTTTTGAGGAGTCAGCACAGATTTCACCAGGTATGAGGGCGGTCTCTGATGCGCACGTCTCTTCCCTGTGGTTTTCATTGTCAGTATTCACACGAAGTTTAAGTCTCCTAGTGGGCCCCCAGACGGGGCTGATGATCTCCTGGTGAAACACAAGCATACCCTCTTCCCCCACGTTATAATTTTGCCAGGTTCCCCGGTGTTGGTCTGGGAGTTTTTCCGTAACACTGGCTTGCCTTCATTTAGGGAGAATTTTTTGCCTCCGTTCAGCTGCAGTCAGAGTATTGTCTTTAGGAACATTTAGAAAGTTTAAAGTAAACAATGCTAAATGTAATTGGGAGTGGGAGTGGTTAAATTATTCTTTTGTGGCTCAGACTGTTTGGACAATTGAGTTTTTAAAGTGCAATTGGCCCGTTCCACCACAGCCTGTCCCTGAGGATTGTAAGGGATTCCAGTAATATGGAAAATTCCCCATTGTTGCATAAATAAATCAAAAACCTTACTAACATATCCAGGGGTGTTGTCTGTCTTTATCTGATATGGAAGCCCCATAACTGCAAAGCAAGAATACAGATGTCTTGTTTTTTTTTTTTTTTTTTTTTTTTTTTTTACGGAGTCACGCTCTGTCGCCCAGGCTGGAGTACGGTGACACCATCTCGGCTCACTGCAAGCTCCGCCTCCTGGGTTCACGCCATTCTCCTGCCTCAGCCTCCCGAGTAGCTGGGACTACAGGCACGCCTGGCTAATTTTTTGTGTTTTTAGTAGAGATGGGGTTTCTCTGTGTTAGCCAGGATGATCTTGATCTCCTGACCTTGTGATCCACCTGCCTCGGCCTCCCAAAGTGCTAGGATTACAGGCGTGAGCCACCGTGCCCGGCCCAGATGTCTTTTAACATGGGCTATGCCTTCCCGTGTTTGGCGAGTAGCCCAAATAAAACCTGAAAAGGTGTCTACAGAAACATGTACATATGAAAGTCTGCCAAAGGAGCTAACATGAGTCACATCCATTTGCCATAAATCATTAGGAGTTAGGCCTCTGGGATTAACGTCAGGTTCCTGATTTGGAAGTACAAAAACTTGGCACTGAGGGCAGCCATGGACAATAAGCTTAGCCTCCTTCCAGGTGAGAGCAAATTTATCTCTTAATCCAGCAGCATTGACCTGAGTGAGATTATGGAACTCCTGAGCCTCTTGGATTGCAAAAGAGACCAGTTGACCTTCTGGTTACCAGCAGACATGGGTCCCGGTAAAGTGGTATGTGATCTAATATGTGTTAATATAGAAAGGGTGTCTACGTTGGCTAATCGCGTGTTGTAACCTTGAAAATAAAGAAGCCAATTCAGAATTATGGATATGTTTGATAGTAGTGGTTTCTATATATATATGGTGGCATGTACAACATAAGCAGAATCCGAGACAATATTTAAAGTTTTGGGGAAATCTTGTAAGGCAATAATTACAGAATTAACTCTGCCTTTTGATCAGAGGTATAAGCGGTAGAAATAAGCTTGTCTGTAGGACCCACATAACCAGCATTTCCATTACTGGAGCCGTCAGTGAACACTGCAATGGCCTCAGGAATGGGCTGATCTTTGGTCAGTCGAGGGACCACCAAAGAAGTCATTTTTATAAAATCAAACAATTTGTTTTTTGGATAATGATTGTCAATAACACCGATAAAATCAGCCAAGTGAATTTGCCACGGTATGGAATGTTGAAAAGCGGCTTGAACTTTGAGCCAATTTAAAGGAACCACAATTAAATTTGGATCAAATCCAGAAATTTTATGTATTCGACACTGAGCTTGTCCAATTACAGATTTTTCAACAGCATCTTGTAATTTAGCCAAAAAATTAGGATATAATTTATTGTGACCCTGTTTAATAGTAGTAAAAGAAATAGGAGCTTGGCCTGGGGTGCGTAATTTATCCCAAGCTCTTATACACAGCTTTGTTACTTGTTCCATGGTTAGAGCGTCAAAGCCTAATTGGGCGGTAGTGTCAGAGTAATGATCGGAGCCTGAGAACTGAGCCTGAGTAATTGGAATGCCATCAGCCCAATTTAGCCGAGCCTGCAGATGGGCCTCCTCTGACCATCAAGTACGGAATTGTAAACGCTGAGATGGAGTTAGAACAGCTTTTGCCGAAATGTCCCAGTCTAGAGGAAGCAAAACGACCTCAGTACAAAGAGTCTGTAATACCATTTTAACATAAGGAGAAGTAGGATCATACTGAGTACAAGCATCCTTGAATTTTTTTAAAAAGGTAAGATTGAGTGGCGCATATCCATGCACTTGTACCCCTTGAGCATTGGGAGGTTCCAGCGCGACCGGACAAGCCCATGCCTCTAATCCACTTGTTTCTTTGTTCTGGCGTAATAAGCATTGCATGGAAGTTTCAAGAACAGGCACATGAGATGCATAGAAGTGACAGGAAAAGTATGTGTAGATAAGGGAAACTGAGGTTGAGGAGGTCGGGCCAGTATGAGAGCGTGAGAAAGGGCGGAAGCATACTGATTATTGTGCCAATCCTGTGCAACCAGAGTGGCAGGGGCATCCATGCATGAAGAAGGGTACAGAGAAGCAGGTTGAGTGGATGGCAAAGTGACAGGTTGAGGGACCGAAATGACAGGAGGGTGAGGGGCTGTGGTGGATGGGGATCTGCAGAATTACAGGTAAATTGTAGTTCTGTCCCAGAGCCATTAGATGGCTCCAGAGGCAAAGGCTGCAAAGGTTTGAAGAGGGAAGATAGCATAGATATGGTCCCGGGCTGTGCAAGTCGGGGCCACGGGAGCTACAAGCACCAGCTCTTCGTGAAAAGAAATAAAATCATCAGGGGGTAACATTAAGCCAGTCACCAGAGTTAGATATTGAATCCTCAGCATCGTCAGGTGGGGGAGGAGTAGGTGAAGGGAGAGGCTGAGCAGATAAGAAAGGCCGAGCGGGAGAGGAAAGCTGAGGAAGAGGTAGAGGGTCGCCAGATTCAGAAAATTGTAACTGCAGGGGGTCACGGGATTGGTATGTCATTAGGAAAGCACGTACCAAGGCCCAATCACCCCAAACAGTGATGGGAACATAATTTCCTCTCGGGACCAGTTCCGGGAATTTTGCACCAACACGATCCCATAGTTCCACATCTAACGTTCCCTTTCCAGGAAACCAAAGACAGTGTTCTTCCACTGCCCTGAATAGGGTGACCATATTTTCCATGGGTACCCGAAATCCTCTCTGTTTTAACAGGAGTCTAATATAGCAGTGATAAGCATAATGTTTAGATTCTGCGTGATCTATAGTTACCCTGGACAATACACAGACAACTCACCAATCATCAGGGAGCCGAACAAGTGTTTCTGTGGACTGGACCGATGAATGTTTCTCTGCACCTACCAAAGGGAATCGGGTTCCTACATGCACTTAGGAAAAAGAAAACCATGTTGGCGTGACAGATATTGGGGAACCCACCCCCAATATTTCAACATAGGTTCTTTCTATTTTCCATAAGTGTCGGCCGGCTGAGAAATAAAGAGAGACAGGAGAAAGAGAGGAATTTTACAGCTGGGCCGCCAGGGGTGACATCACATGTTGGTAGGACCATGATGCCTGCCTGAGCCTCAAACCAGCAAGTTTTTCTTAAGGGTTTCAAAAGGGGAGGGGGTGTAAGAACAGGGAGTAGGTACAAAGATACATGCTTCAAAGGGCAAAAAGCAGAGCCACTAATAAAAGTCCAACAAAGATCACAAGGCAAAGGACAAAAGCAGAACCACTGATAAGGGTCTATGTTCAGCAGTGCATGTATTGTCTTAATAAACATCTTAAACAACAGAAAACAGGGTTCAAGAGCAGAGAACCAGTCTGATCACAAATTTACCAGGGCAGAGTTTTTCCCCACCCTAGTAAGCCTGAGGGTACTGCAGGAGACCAGGGCGTATCTCAGTCCTTATCTCAACTGCACAAGATAGACATTCCCAGAGCGGTCGTTATAGACCACCCCCCAGGAATGCATTCCTTTCCCAGGGTATTAATATTAATATTCCTTGCTAGGAAAAGAATTTAGCGATATCTTCCTCATTTGCATGTCCATTTATAGGCTCTCTGCAAGAAGGAAAATGTGACTCTTTTTGCCTGACCCCGCAGGCAGTCAGACCTTATGGTTGTCTTCCCTTGTTCCCTAAAAATCGCTGTTATTCTGTTCTTTTTCAAGGTGCACTGATTTCATATTGTTCAAACACACATGTTTTACAATCAATTTGTACAGTTAACACAATTATCACAGTGGTCCTGAGGTGACATACATCCCAGCTTACGAAGATAACAGGATTAAGTAAAGACAGGCATAAGAAATTATAAAAGTATCATTTGGGAACTGATAAATGTCCATATTAAAATGAAATCTTCACAATTTATGTTCCTATGCCACGGCTCCAGCTGGTCCCTCTGTTCAGGGTCCCTGACTTCCTGCAACAGCAACTCCATTCAGAAGAGGGCGGGACAGACAGCGGCAGGCCTCATCAGAAACCCAGGGCCACGCAGAACCTTCTCATGACAGCCTCCTGGGGGAGACAGGGGGCCAACGGGAGTGGTAGCAGCTCCTACAGGCCTCCCACTCTCTGGAGGATCACAAGGTGTCCTGCCATGATTCAGATGAGCCTCAGTTTGAGCTTTCGCCTCTGTGGCCTGTGTGGATATGTGCAGGGCCACCAGGGTGCCGTGGTGGAGCCGTTCCCTACACAGCCTGGAGGGCTTGTGTGAAGTGGCTGTTTATAATGAGCAGACTTAGAAGAAATTGAATAAAGAGGTTTTCATGAAATTTGTAAGTGGGAATATGTTGCCTTAAAAATCCAAGTAGCCCCAACAAACGTTATTAGAAAGCCTTAGTCTGCAAATTAACACCACAAATTGGACAACCGATAAAGAAAAGAAATTTATTTCTCCCAGGTTTGGAGGCTGGGAAGTCCAAGAGCATGGTGCTGGCATCAGGCAAGGGTCATCCTTTGGCAGAAAGGTGTAAGGCAGAAGCAAGCATGCGAGAAAGGGAGGAAACCAGGCCGACCTCACTTTTATAACACACCCAGTCTCGTGATCACTAACCTACTCCTGCCATAACAGGATTAATTCATTCATGAGGGCAGAGCCTTCATGACCTAATCACCTATGGAGGGTCCCCTCTGCAACAGTGTTACAATGACAATTATATTTCTTTTTTTGTTTGTTTGAGATGAGTCTCTCCTCCCAGTTTGCTGGTAAAGCTCCTCTTTCGACTGTGTAGCCGTCCTGATGGTCTTTTGGATGACAGTTAGGACAATTTTTTTCCTTGACCTGAGTCATTTTATCTTCACCTTTTGTAATTAGGGATATTTTAGGGGGGCTTCTGTTTAATTTTTTTCTCCAGGGAGTCTCAGTGTGCATGACAATATTGCGGCAGTGAGGACAGCAGCAGTAATGTATCTGCTTGCCGAGCCCTGAGGAACCTCTGCCATGGGAATCCTGGGGCTCTGAACGCCACATAAGTTCTTGCTCAAACAGTGGCCCCCCCGCCGGGGAGTTCTTGCCTTTTTACATGCAGCATTTGGAAAATGTGGGGCCAGCGTCTGGCTGAGACATATAACCATTCCCTCCAATGAATGATGCTACCACCTACTAGGGGCCAGTCTGGGGTCAAGATTCACTTTATGTCTGGCTCCTCGGCCCCCTTTCCCCATCATTACCTCTGGCTTAAACTGCTACTTTTAAAGCAGATGCTTGGAAAATCCCAGGAGAACCACCCTAAAGTGATGTGGCCCAGAGCACAGGCGTGCCAGCAATCGGCCAAGCCGGTCCAGGCAGGTCTGAGCCCACTACCTGTGGTATGGACCTGGCGAGTAAGCCAAGAGTGAGAGAAGAAACACATGCCATGTAGGATCGGCATCCAGCCCTCTGGTTCCCAGCATGAATTATTTGATTTGGGTGCCTGGCATCCCTGCCGGACACTGGGCGGCCCCCACCCAGGGATTTGTGGATACTGGGACGAAAAACATTGGCACCAGTGGACATGACATAACATTTATTACTCACATAATGAACAGCAAGATGATAAACAGCCCTTCCTCCCGCAGAAGGGCTCAAGGTTGGTCTGGAGCAGAATAAGCTGTGCAGGGAGGGGAGAAGTGGCCTCAGGTTTCTGCCGTGTGGAAGGATGACCCAGGCGGAGGTGCCCGGGTGCAGCCTGGGGCTGGTGTGGTTTGAAATTCCCACTCATGCCAAGAGACGGAGGGCACCCTTGGGCTCTCTGATTGGGCTGCCCAGATATGGGGCCAAGAGGAGGGATGGGGACATAGAAGCTGTCAGTGATCAAACAACAAAAATAGAGTCTTTCTGTCTATGACACCTAAGATGCCTGCTGTGGCTATTTCTGTTCAAAGCCAGGAAGGGGTTGGTGGGAAGCCTGAGCAGACACTGGTCCACAGCAATTCCCACATCAAGTACAATGCCTGGGTTGCAGCCTGGGAGGTACTGTGAACCAGAGAGCCCAGCTAAGCTGCAGCCGGATTCCTGAACTGGAGAAGCCGTGGAGTCATAACTGATAACTGTTTTAAGCCTCTCAGTTTTGGGGTAATTTGTTATACTGCAGCAGATAACTTGTCTGGATTTTGGTATTGCAGGTGGGTTGCTGCCATAACAAATAGCTAAAAACAAGAGGGCAGTATTCAAACTCTGCTTCCAAAAGGAAGGGCCAGGCACAGTGGCTCATGCCTGCAATCCCAGAACTTTGGGAGGCCACAGCGGGCAGATCAAGACCAGACTGGGCAACTTAGTGAGACCTTGACTGTAGAAAGCAAAGGTTCCTCTTCAAAGCTTCCCCTTTAGATCATAAATGTTATTGATATCTTTTCTCAGAACTTTCTTCAAGTTTCTTATTTTATAGTAATAACTCTCTGTTAAGCCTTATGTAGCAAATGTAACAGAATAAGCATACTCTGACTTCAATATCTATGTTAAACATGCTCACAGGCACGTAGTACATTCTATGTCCTTGTACCTTAGTCAAAATATTCGTGCTGGACGTGTCCAGGCATTTCCCAGATTGCAGCATACACCCTTCCCTTATTTGGGAATATTATTACTTTTCTAAGTCCTTTCATAAGCAACTTCCTTTTTTCCTTTGTTCCTCCCTGCCTTTACCTATTTAACAAAGTTTTAAACTGTTAGCCAATCGGGTTTTAGTTTAGATGGTAAGGTCTGGCTCCAGCCAATGACATGGCAATAGGGACCTCATGCATAAGGGATAAATATTCTAGTGTCTTTTTTATTTTGTATGTGATCCTGGCAGGATTGCGGACGGGCAGCACTCTTTCTGCAGAAGGTAAAAATAACCTTGCTGAGGAAGCTTTTTGTCTGATTGCTGATTCTTCTTTGTGACATCGCGGAATAAAGATTTATTTCCAACAGCTTGGGGGCTCGTCTGGGATCACCCAGTCTCCTTCTGGTCGGGGTCTCTGATTCCCGTCCCCCACCAAGGGGAGACGCCCCACTGCCCTATTGCGGTGGCCTCAGGGACTGGGAATCCGGACTCACCTGTTGTGATGAATAAACCCGGACCCTCAGCAATGCGGACAAGGAAGAATAGGCTTGCATTGCACTGCCGCAGCGACCAGATAAGCTCCGTTCACAGAGCAAAGTAAACACGTCGCAAGGGGGCGACAAAGTACTTGCTTGGTGGTCGGGATATTCTGGAGGTTAAAAGTGTGTGAATAAGTCACAAGCCTCACTACAGGCGGTGTTGCTTGTGTAAATCATGATAAGTCCTACTGCTGGACGAAGCGAGTGAGTCTTGCCTGCGGTTCCGTGGCTACCTCATACGGCTTAAGGCAGATCGTGCCGTGGGGTTTATACCAGCACGCCAATGCTAAGAGGGGCCTAAATTCCCGCGAGGAAAGTGGCCAGGTAGGACAAAGTGAGTGAAGAGTGTAAAAAGCCTCCAGAAGGAAAAAGAGGAGTTAAATCCTCCTCAGGGAAAATGAAACCTCAAGCACGTAAGGTTAAAAATATAAGCAAGCCAAGGAAAAAAAAGGATAGACAAGAAATCTCCAGGATTAAGAGGTTAAGTCTACCTGATATTCAATATGGGAAATGTTTCCAGTAAACCGGGGGCAAAAAAAGATGCAAGTTACCAAATCCCTCCCGATAGTCCTTTAAGGCTCATGTTAAATTATTGGAAAGATAATGAAAAAAACTAAATTAAAAAAGAAGCAGCAAATAATTAAGTATTGTTGCTTTATTTGAACTAAAAAGTCAATTCTCAAGCCAGCGGTTTTTTAGTCAAAATTTAGGTCAGATAAAGATTAAATCTGTCAACTTTTAATAATAGATGTTTATAGCAAAAGTCCTGTGTCACAAGAAAAATTGATTATGCTTTATGCTAGCAGCAAGGGCCTATTATTCTTTATCCTTTAAAAATGACCAAAGGGGGACTAGAAAATAAAAGAGTCAAAAATGGCCTTATCTAATAAGAGATAGGACCCTCTAGACCACCTCCCCCTTTTCCTAATAACCTGCCGCAGTCCTAGAAATTATAAAGAAATTATAACCAATGAAACATCAAGGGCACTAGATTTACTAGCAATACAAGCAACACAAATGAGAAATGCTATATATCAAAATAGATTGGCTTTAGATTACCTCTTAGTCTCAGAAGGAGGAGTATGTGGAAAATTTAGTTTAACCAACCTTTGCCTAGAAATCAATAATAATGGCCGAGCTGTCATGGAAATCACAGCTAAAATGTGCAAGCTGGCCCATGTCCAAGTTCAGACTGGGTCCGGGTGGTCCCCGGATTCCTTGTTTGGAGGATGGTTGTCAACCTTTGGAAAATTCAAAACCCTCATTGGTGGGTTCTTACTTATTCTTGGCATCTGCCTCATCCTCCCTTGCCTTTTACCCCTGCTTATGAAGAGTATTCAGTCAACTATAGAGGCAATAGTAACCTGACTACTACCGCACAGTTGATGGCATTAACCAAATATCAGCCACTGCCAGTAGAAGAAGCTCAGCTCCGCGAAGAGGTGGCAAATAGTGGTGCTTTCTATTAACACCTTTGTTATAAAAAGCACCAAAGGTGGGAAAATGAAACAGGAATTAAAAGAAATTAAAGAATGTGTAAGCAAAAACTCAGTTACATATAAGAAAACCCAGTTCCCCCTGAGAAAGAGAAAGAGCTGGAGTCCTTTAAAAATTAACTGCTTGTTTTTCTGTGGCTAGGGAGCCTTATCTCTTCCCCTTTCCCAGGCATTGTGAAGACCCTGTTTCTCTAGCTGTGCAGCTGCAAGGTCACTAGACAGATAAACTCAAGTTGTAAAACATGTTTTTCCTTGAAAAGTAAGAAATGATGTAATGCATGTCTCAGTTAATTAAATAACTGTCAAGTTGTAAAACATGTTTTTCCTTGAAAAGTAAGAAATGATGTAATGCATGTCTCAGTTAATTAAATAACTGTCTTTGTTTCTTGCTTCTGTAATATGCTTCCCCCTGCACAGATCTACCTTAAAAGGTAACTTAACTCTTTATTCAGGGCTCAGTCCTTTGGATATTAATCCAACTGGGCCAGTACACCTAAATAATAAATATCCTTCTCAACCCCATCAGTCTCTCTGATTCCTTATCAATCCCGCTACAGTATGGTGAAATCACGCCTCTACTAAAAATACAAAAATTAGCTGGGCATGGTGGCACACACCTGTAATCCCAGATACTCGGGAGGCTGAAGCAGGAGAATCACTTGAACCCAGGAGGCAGAGGTTGCAGTGAGCCGAGATTGCGCCACTGCATTCCAGCCTGGGTGACAGAGTGAAACTCCATCTCAAAAAAAAAAACAACAAAAATTAGCCAGGCATGGTGGTGTGTGCCTGTAATCCCAGCTACTTGGGAGGCTGAGACAAGAGAATTGCCTGAACCTGGGAGGTGGAGGTTGCAGTGAGCTGAGATCATGCCACCGCACTCCCGCTTGGGTGACAAAGCAAGACTGTCTCAAAAAAAAAAGAAAAAGAAAAAGAACACATCAGGCCAGGCACAGTGGCTCATGCCTGTAATCCCAGCACTTCGGGAGGCCAAGGCAGGCAGATCACCTGAGGTCAGGAATTCGACACCAGCCTGGCCAACATGATGAAATCATGCCTCTACTGAAAATACAAAAATTATCCTGCCGTGGTGGCAGGCACCTGTAATCCCAGCTACTTGGGAGGCTGTGGCAGGAGAATCGCTTGAATCTGGGAGGCTAAGTTTGCAGTGAACTGAGACCGTGCCACTGCACTCCAGCCTGAGTGACAAGAGTGAGATTCTGTCTCAAAAAAAAAAAAAAAGAAAAGAAAAGAAAAAAAAAGAAAACATCAAAGAACTACAATTAATTGTAAACAATAAGATGATTTTAAAAAGCTACAGAGTAAATCTAAGAAAATAAAGGAATAACTAGAGCAAAAATATATAAAATAGAGAACAAAGCATAAGAGATAAGATCAACAAAATAGATGGTTCTTTTTTTTTTTTTTCCAGAGACAAAGTCTTGCTCTGTTGCCCAGGCTGGATTGCAGTGGCTCAGTCTCAGCTCACTGCAATCTCCGCCTCCTGGGTTCAAGCAATTCTCCTGCCTCAGCCTCCTGAGTAGCTGGGATTAAAGGCACCGCCACCATGCTAGGCTAATTTTTGTATTTTTTTTAGTAGAGATGGGGTTTTGCCATGTTAGCCAGGCTGGTCTCAAACTCCTGACCTCAGGTGATCACCTGCCTCTGCCTCTCACAGTGCTGGGACCAATATTGGCCAACATCTGGCAAGGCTGATTAGGAAAAAAAATAACTATACACAATGTATATGTATCAAATCATCACATGGCACATCTTGACTATATTCAATCTTTTATTTGTAAATCCAGTTTTTAAAAATGAAAAATAGTAAAAAACAACAAAACCAAAATAACTAATTGATAATAGGACATCATAATAGCTACAGTCAAAATGTTTAAAGGGAAAGAGAATTCTGTAAATAACTATGAATACATTTGAAAACTTAGAACACATTGGTAAATTTCCCAGGGAAGTGTTTATCTTAGAAAATTTAACACAGGAAGAAACAGAGAGCCTGAATTGACATCTGGCCTTTTAAAAAATTGCACCAAGGCCGGGCACTGTGGCTCATGCCTGTAATCCCAGCACTTTGGGAGGCTGAGGCAGGAGGATCTCTTGAGCTCGAGAGTTTGGAACCAGCCTGAGTAACATAGTGAGACCCTGCTTCTACAAAAAAGCAAATGAGCTGCACGTGGTGATGCATGGCTGTAGTCCCAGGTACTTGGGAGGCTGAGGCAAGAGAATTGCTTGGACCTGGGAGGCAGAGGTTGCAGTGAGCTGAGATCATGCCACTGCACTCCAGCGAGGTTATGGAGACCAAGATTTTATCATGCAGATGAATCCTCCAGGTAGCAGGCTTGAAAGAGAATAGATTGTGAATGTTTCTTACCAGACTTAAAAGTGTGTTCTATCAGTAAGTTCAAAAGGGAAGAGGGTATAATGAGGCATGTCTGGCCCCTGCTTCCCGTCTTGTCCTCAAATAGTTTTTCAGGTTAAGGTTAGAATGCCCTTGGCTGAGAGGAGGGGTCAATTTAGATGGTTGGGGGTTTTGGAATTTTATTCTGGTTTATTGTCTTCCCCTTCTGGCCAAGATTTGCCAGAGGCAACATCAATGGCCACCAAAACTTTTATTTTGTCCCCTGGCATTGCCAGGACAGCAAGACTGCCTGCCCCAGGTCCATCCTGTCCCTTGGTGGGACTACTTATGGCCAAGGGACATACAGTCAAAGATTTATAGCCAATTTAAATGTTCTAGGAAAGATGGATGTGAACAGGCATTCATTAACCCCCCCTTTTTTTTTTTCTTTGAGACGAGGTCTCACTCTGTCACCCAGGCTGGAGTGCAGTGGCACGGTCTCAGCTCACTGCAACTTCTGCCTCCCAGGCTCAAGAAATCCTCCCACTTCAGCCTCCCAAGTACCTGGGACCACAGGCGTGCACCACCATGCCTGGATAATTTTTTTGTACAAACAAAAAGCCAAAGGTGAGTTACAAAATTGACTTTATGTAGGGAGACCCCCTGAAACTATTGCTATGGAATAAAAGATGAAATGCTCCTGATTATTGTAAATACAAAGTTGCATGCAGGATTGTGTAAAGACAATGCCAGGTTAGACTGCCAGAACGAGCCAACAGCCTGTGATGTGCTTCCCCCTGCAGAGAGCCTATGAATGGAAGTGCAATCAGGGAGGTTTCACATCACCAAGATTCCTATTCCAGAAAAGCAGATGTTCATAGCTCTGGGAATGGAATACAACCCTTGTGGAGAGCCTATAAATGGACACATGAGGGGCACCTGTTCATATGGATAAGATATGGCTATAAATGCCCTCATCCTGCCACGGCTCTTCTAGGCCTCTTTAGGGTTAAGGCATACTCCCTTCTGAGAATTTCTGGTCTAACCGGTTGTCTAGCTTCACGTCCTGCTTCTGTGGAATGTTTGTAATCAGCTTTTGCTGCAACTGTTACTGCTGATTAATATCTTGCTAATCATAGGTTATGGAAAGACTGTGTTTCTGTTTTCAGGCTCTGTTAGAAATTACTGATGCACACACTATATTGTAAATTCTTATCTCTGTATACTGTACTTCTGCATACAGATGTTATGTTAAAGAATTACTTCATCCCCATGTGACCATCTCACCTCATAATCAAATGACCCTAAATCCCTCACTAACCTACCCCCACCCTCACTAAACTTAATAATAAACGCTGGTATATCCAGTGCATTGTTGGCACCGCAGGACCAGAAGGCAGTGACCCCCCTGGACCCAGCTTTCACTATCTAGTGTGTGTCTTTTATTTCTCGACCTGCCGATCTGCCTGGGAACAAAGAGAGAGCCCCATTGCATTGTGGGCTGCTGGCCAGATCCCGCAATCACTTTATCTATCTTTAATTTTTATGTGTTGAGCTACTGTAATCTTGGTTTTAGTTATAGGCTTATAGCAATTAACTATACAAAACATAAGCATTATTATAACCTTTTAACTAAGGAATTCAGATACTTTTGTGGTGCTGCTGTGCTTTTTGTGGCCTTTTAGTAATTTGTTCTAAGATGGCTGGTAAAACTTTTAAAAATATATATCTAGCTGCATAAATCTCATAACTGGGAGTATTATACCCAGGAGGCTTTGTCCAGGAGGATCTTTGTATCCTCTCAGTAAAAATTGTCTTTTAATTCTACAGGAAGCAGAAAATTCCTTATGGTTGGGAATGGATAAAAAAGTGCCTGTATGGTTTGGCTGTGTCCCCACCCAAATCTCATCTTGAACTGTGGTTCCCATAATCCCCATGACCTGGTGGGAGGTAATAGAATTATGGGGGCAGTTTTCCCCATGCTAATCTCGTGATAGTGAGTAAGTTCTCACAAGATCTGATGGTTTTATAAGGGGCTTCCCTCTGCCCAGCTCTCATTTTTCCCCTTCCTGCTGTCATGTGAAGAAGGATGTGGTTGCTCCCCCTTCCACCATAACTGTAAGTTTCCTGAGGCCTCCCTAGCCATGCTAAACTGTGAGTCAATTAAACCTCTTTCCTTTATAAATTACCCAGTCTCAGGTATGTCTTTATTAGCAGTGTGAGAACAGACTAATACAATGCCACACATTGGCTCAGAAGGCAAAAGTCCCTTTGTCCTTTGCCCAGCTGTTTAGGCATTTGTGTACCCATCCTTGATTTGGAGGATCTGAGCTAACACTATCCCTCAAACCTTGCCCTTACAATGTCATGTGCCCACCTCTTCCACAACAGTCCCTGGGCCCAGAGGGAGGGTGCTTGTATAGTTTCAGCAGCAGGGCATTTGTGGTAAAAAGCAAGTTGGGCCCAGTGGGGTGCCCAATGAGGGAGGTTAGCATCTCTAATCTTCAGAATGCCATGATTCTGGTTTCCTTGGAGGTAAAACAAGGAGAAACAAATAACATTAATAATTTGACAATTGGCCAGGTGTGGTGGCTCACATCTGTAATCCTAGAACTTTGGGAAGCCAAGGCAGGTGGATCACTTGAGCCCAGGAGTTTGAGACCAGCCTTGGCAACATGGCAAAACCCTGTCTCCAAAAAAAATACAAAAATTAGCAGAGCCTGGTGGTGTGTGCCTGTAGTCCCAGCTACTCAGGAGGCCGAGGTTGGAGGACTGCTTGAGCCCAGGAGGCAGAGGTGGCAGTGAGCCAAGATCATGCCACTGCACTCCAGCCTGGGTGACAGATACTCTGTCTCAATAATAATGATAATAATTTGACAATTAAAAGAGTATTTGTGTGTCAGAACAGAAAAAGGAAACTATTCCATCAGGGCACCAACTAAAAATATGAAGAAAAATTATAATCTGGTACTCTTCTGAGACGGAGTCTCACTCTGTCACCCAGGCTGGAATGCAGTAGCACAATCTCGGCTCACTGCAAGCTCCACCTCCCTGGTTCAAGTGATTCTCCTGCCTCAGCCTCCTGAGTAGCTGGGATTACAGGCGCACGCCACCACGCCTGGCTGATTTTTGTATTTTTAGTAGAGATGGGATTTCATCATGTTGGTCAGGCTGATCTCGAACTCCTGACCTGGTGATCCGCCCACCTCGGCCTCCCAGAGTGCTGAGATTACAGGCATGAGACACCACGCCGGCCTCTAATCTGGTTCTTTAGAGGCTTATTGTAGCCAAGAGATAATTCATGATCCAATCTGCACTCAAAAACAAAAGTCAGGGCTGGAATCTAGTAATAAGTGTTATAATTTTCGTTTGAAAGAATTTCTCTTTCTAGCCCTCCTTTTGTACCAGAGAGAAATTATAGTAAGACCAATTTATGTGCAAAATAAGTTTTAGGCTTATTATACTTGGCCTGATTTTTTTGCATAAAATGCAGCAAGATTTGATTGGTCATATAAGCTCTTATTAATTTGGCTTTGCCATACTTTACCTAAAAATATGTTACTCCAGTCAAACTCTTTTTAAAAAAAAAAGAAAAGAAAAGAAAGAAAACTAGTGTCTCCAATTGCCCTGTTTTAAAAGAAAAGACTCTTTCTAAACTTCTGCAAATAACTATATTGTCATAAAATCATGGTTTTCAAATTTTGGAGAACTCAGATAGAGAGAAAGCTAAATTTGCTCACAAAACCATATTTTACCCAAATGTCCTAAACTGTAAACAACTCAAAAGAAAACGATTTCCCTGACTCTTCCTTAAGCAGAGCAGCAGCTTCTGAACAAGCTGTTGCATCTTCACCTTGGAACTATCATTCACGGCCCTTGCCGAATGAGAGCTGTTTATCAGGCACTGTAGAATCTAGCAGGTCCTCATACAGTTAGAGTCAGTCCTAGGGAAAAAAAGAGACTTCCTGCTCATAAGAATCTCCTCCTTACATCCCCAGGTAGTAAGATCCTGTGCAAACCATTTTTATTTTTTCATGAAACTCTTTTGGGCACCATTATTTCCATTGGCATAGGGGTAACTTCAGTTAACATTCCACAGTAAGGCAGTAAATGCCCCTCAAGAGGAAATTCTCCAGTCCAAAATCTCAGCAGTTGTCATTGGGAAATGCCCACAGGTTTTTGCCATAAGCCCCAATAAATGCTCCACAAAGGGCTATGAAGTGGAGGGTTTGTTTTGACTCACACTCCAGCTTCTACCCTATATTCTGTGGGCTCAGGAAATCTTACTAGTTCCCATTTAGCGTGTCCAATTAACATTTCTCCAAGGGCAGATTTACATGCCTTCCATTTTGTAGTACTAGGTACGAGAAACAGTCCCCAGTCAGAGACAATGACCATTTTCATAAGACACATAAAGCCTGTCTAAATATCTTAGATTTCATCATTCTATCAACCCGTACATTTTTGTGATCTGGTCCCCAAACCTTTTCTTTCTTTCTTTTTTTTTTGAGACAGAGTCTTGCTCTGTCACCCAGGCTGGAGTGCAGTGGTGCCATCTTGGCTCACTGCAGTCTCCACCTCCCAGGCTCAGGCGATTCTCCTGCCTCAGCCTCCTGAGCAGCTGGGATTACAGGTGTGTTCCACCACACCCAGCTAATTTTTGTATTTTTTAGCAGAGACGGGGTTTTGCCATGTTGGTCAGGCTGGTCTCAAACTCCTGACCTCAAGTGATCTGCCCGCCTTGGCCTCCCAAAATGCTGGGATTACAGGCATGAGCCACCGCACCTGGCCGATCTTTTCTTTTCTACCCCCAGATCATCTTACCTTTTCTGGTGAAAAAGAATTTGGGTTCCCAGGATAGAACTAAGCCAAGGGACTCGTGCCCTTTTGTGAATCTTTATCTTAATTTGCCTCAGCATTGCCCCAGGCAATGTCAGCTTTCTCATTACAATCTTTATCTTTTGATTTTTCTTAAATTTCCCCAATCTGGGGCAAATGCAGAAAACTGATGTGGAGCCCTTTAATGTTGGGGGACCAGCACGGGCTCCTTTTGGTCCACCCAACATTTGATGGTGTTGCAGAGACCTTTGTTTTAGCTCCATTAATTTTCATTTTATTTATTTCATTTCTTAACCATCCAAAAATTTCAACCACCCTTCTGGGGTGAGTCCTTTGAACTCTTTTTGCCTTTCCCTTTTTTTTTTTTTTGTTGCTAATTACCCAAATGTTTTATTTTTTATTGATTGATTTTTTTTTTTTTGACGGAGTCTCGCTCTGTCGCCCAGGCTGGAATGCAGTGGCGCCATCTTGGTTCACTTCAAGCTCTGCCTCCCGGGTTCATGCCATTCTCCTGCCTCAGCTTCTCGAGTAGCTGGGACTACAGGCGCCTGCTACCACGCCTGGCTAATTTTTTGTATTTTTAGTAGAGACGGGGTTTCACTGTGTTAGCCAGGATGGTCTTCATCTCCTGACCTAGTGATCTTCCCGCTTCGGCCTCCCAAAGTGCTGGGATTACAGGCGTGAGCCACCGTGCCTGGCTTTGTTTTTTTCTTTTTTTTCTTTTGAGGTGGAGTCTCGCTCTGTCACCCAGACTGGAGTGCTGTGGTGCGATCTCAGCTCACTGCAACCTCTACCTCCCAGATTTAAGTAATTCTCCTGCCTCAGCCTCCCAAGTAGCTGGGATTACAGGTGCACGCCACCGTGCCTGGCTAATTTTTATATTTTTAGTAGAGATGGGGTTTCATCATGTTGGTTAGGCTGGTTTTGAACTCCTGACTTCAAGTGATCCATCCCCCTCAGCCTTCCAAAGTGCTGGAATTACAGATGTGAGCCACTGCGCCTGGCCCCTAATTTTTTTTCCATAAGTTGTTGGGATACAGGTGGTATTTGGTTACATGAGTAAGTTCTTTAGTGGTGATTTGTGAGATCCTGGTGCAGCCATCACCTGAGCAGTATACACTGCACCATATTTGTTGTCTTTTATCCCTCACCCCCCTCCCACTCTTCCCTCCAAGTCCCCAAAGTCCATTGTATCATTTTTTTTTTTTGAGACGGAGTCTCACTCTGTTGCCCAGGCTGGAGTGCAGTGGCACAATCTCAGCTCACTGCAAGCTCCATCTCCCGGGTTCACGCCATTCTCCTGCCTCAGCCTCCCGAGTAGCTGGGACTACAGGCGCCCGCCACCACGCCCGGCTAATTTTTTGTATTTTTTTTTTTTTTTAGTAGAGATGAAGTTTCACCGTGTTAGCCAGGATGGTCTCGATCTCCTGACCTCGTGATCCACCCGCCTCGGCCTCCCAAAGTGCTGGGATTACAGGCGTGAGCCACCGTGCCCGGCCATTGTATCATTCTTACGCTTTGCTTCCTCATAGCTTAGCTCCTACATATCAGTGAAAACATACAATGTTTAGTTTTCCATTCCTGAGTTACTTCACTTAGAATAATAGTCTCCAATCTCATCCAGATCATCGCAAATGCTGTTAAATCATTTCTTTTTATAGCTGAGTAGTATTCCAACATATATATATATCATAGTGTATATATATACCATAGTATGTATATATACCATATATATACCATAGTGTGTATATATATATATGCCATAGTGTATATATACACCATTGTGTGTGTGTGTGTGTGTGTATATATATCATAGTTTCTTTATCCGCTTGTTGATTGATGGGCATTTGGGTTGGTTCTACGATTTTGCAATTGTGAATTGTGCTGCTACAAACGTGTGTGTGCAAGTATCTTTTTCGTATAATGACTTATTTTCCTCTTGGTAGATACCCAGTAGTGGGAATGCTGGATCAAATGGTAGTTCTTCTTTTAGTTCTTTAAGGAATCTCCACACTGTTTTCCATAGCAGCTGTACTAGTTTACATTCCCACCGGCAGTGTAGAAGTGTTCCCTGATCGCTGCATCCATGCCAACATCTACTATATGGCCATTCTTGCAGGAGTAAGGTGCTATCGCATTGTGGTTTTGATTTGCATTTCCCTGATCATTAGTGATGTTGAGCATTTTTCATATGTTTATTGGCCATTTGTATATCTTGTTTTGAGGACTGTCTATTCACGTCCTTACCCCACTTTTTGAGGGGATTGTTTTTTTTTTTCTTACTGATTTGTTTGAGTTCGTTGAAGATTCTGGGTATTAGTCCTTTGTCAGATGTATAGATTGCGGAGATTTTCTCCCACTCTGTGGGTTGTCTGCTTACTCTGCTGACTGTTCCTTTTGCCATACAAAAGCTCTTAATTTAATTAGGTTCCAGCTATTTATCTTTGTTTTTATTGGATTTGCTTTTGGGTTTTTGGTCATGAAATCCTTGCCTAAGCCAATGTCTAGAAGGGTTTTTCCAATGTCATCTTCTAGAATTTGTACAGTTTCAGCTCTTGGGTTTAAGTCCTTAACTCATCCTGAGTTGATTTATGTGTAAGGTGAGAGATGAGGGTCCAGCTGCATTCTCCTACATGTGGCTAGCCAGTTATCCCAGGACCATTTGTTGAAAAGGGTGTCCTTTCCCCACTTTATGTTTTTGTTTATTTGTTGAAGATCAGCTGCCTGTAAGTATTTGGGTTTATTTCTGGGTTCTCTATTCTGCTCCATTGGTCTATGTGCCTATTTTTATACAAATACGTCACTGTTTTGGTGACTATGGCCTTAGAGTACAGTTTGAAATCAGGTAGTATGATGCCTCCAGATTTGTTCTTTTGGCTTAGTCTTGCTTTGGCTATGCGGGCTCTTTTTTGGTTCCATATGAATTTTAGAATTGTTTTTTCTAACTCTGTGAAGAAAGATGGTGATATTTTGATGGAGATAGTGTTGAATTTGTAGATTGCTTTTGGCAGTATGGCCATCTTCACAATACTGATTCTACCCATCCATGAGCATGGGATGTGTTTCCATTTGTTTGTGTCATCTATGATTTCTTTTAGCAGTGTTTTGTAGTTTTCCTGTAGAGGTCTTTCGACTTCTTTGTTAGGTATATTCTAAAGTTTTTTTTTTTTTTTTGCTATTGTCAAAGGGGTTGAGTTCTTGATTTGATTCTCTGCTTGGTCGCTGTTGGTGGATAGAAAAGCTACTGATTTGTGTACATTAATTTTGTGTCCAGAAACTTTGCTGAATTCTTTTATCAGTTTTAGGATCTTTCTGGAAGAGTCCTTAGGGTTTTCAAGGTAAACAATTATATCATCAGCAAACAGGGACAGTTTGACTTCCTCTTTATCAATTTGGGTGCCCCTATTTCTTTTTCTCATCTGATTGCTCTGGCTAGGACTGCCAGTACTATGTTGAAGAGCAGTGGTGAGAGTGGGCATCCTTGTCTTGTTCCGGTTCTCTGAGGGAATGCTTTCAACTTTTTCCCATTCAGTATTATGTTGGCTGTGGTTTTGTCATAGATGGCTTTTATTACATTAAGATATGTCCCTTGTATACTGATTTTGCTGAGGGTTTTAATCATAAAGGGATGCTGGATTTTGTCAAATGCTTTTTCTGCATCTATTGAGATGATCATGTGATTTTCATTTTTAATTCTGGTTATGTGATGTATCACATATATTGACTTGCCTACTGTAAACCACCCCTGCATCTCTGGTATGAAACCCACTTGATCATGGAGGATTATCTTTTTGATATGGTGTTGAATTCGGTTAGCTAGTATTGTGTTAAGGATTTTAGCATCTATGTTCATCAAGGATATCAGCCTGTCATTTCCTTTTTTGATTGTGTCCTTTCCTGGTTTTGGTATTAGGATGATGCTGGCTTCATAGAATGAATTAGGGAGGGCTCCTTCTTTCTCTATCTTGTGGAATAGTGTCAAAAAGATTGGTACCAATTCTTCTTTGACTGTCTGGTAAAATTCTGCTGTGAATCATTCCGGTCCTGGACTTTTTTTTGTTGGTAATTTAAAAATTACCACTTCAATCCCACTGCTTGTTATTGGCCTGTTCAGGGTATCTAATTCTTCCTGATTTAAACTAGGAGAGTTGTATTTTTCCAAGAATGTATCCATCGCTTCTAGGTTTTCTAGTTTATGTGTGTAAAGGTGTTCATCGTAGCCTTGAATGCTCTTTTGCATTTCAGTGGTGTCGGTTGTAATATCTCCTGTTTCATTTCTTAGTGAGGTTATTTGGATTTTCTCTCTTCTTTTCTTGGTTAATCTTGCTAATGGTCTATCAATTTTATTTATCTTTTCAAAGAACAAGCTTTTTGTTTCATTTATCTTTTGTATTTTTTTTCTGTTTCAATTTCATTTAGTTCTGCTCTAATCTTGGTTATTTCCTTTCTTCTGCTTGGTTTGGGTTTGGATTGTTCTTGTTCCTCTGTTCCTTGAGGTGTGACCTTAGATTGTCTGTGCTCTTTCAGACTTTTTGATGTAGGCATTTTAGGGCTATGAACTTTCCTCTTAGCACAGCCTTAGCTGTATCCCAGAGGTTTTGATAGGTTGTGTCACTATTGTCATTCAATTTGAAGAATTTTTAAATTTCCATCTTGATTTTGTTTTTGACCAATGCTCATTCAAGAGCAGGTAATTTAATTTCCAGTTATTTGTGTGGTTTTGAAGATTCTTTTTGGAGTTGATTTCCAGTTTTATTCCACTGTGGTCTAAGAGCATGCCTGATGTAATTTCATTTTTCTCTTGTTGCCCCGGCTGGAGTGCAATGGTGTGATCTCAGCTCACTGCAACCTCTGCCTCCCAGGTTCCAGCAACTCTCCTGCCTCAGCCTCCCGAGTAGCTGGGATTACAGGCACATGCCACCATGCCCAGCTAATTATTTGTATTTTTAGTAGAGACGGGGTTTCACCATGTTGGCCAAGCTGGTCTGGAATTCCTAACCTCAAGTGATCCACCAGCCTTGGCCTCCCAAAGTGTGGGATTACAGGCATGAGCCACCGCACACGGCCTATTTTACATTTTAACAATTGCTACTAGCTTGAGTATATTTTAATTCATTTATAGCCCATTCAGGCTTCTTGTCAGTTCCGTTTAACAAAACAAAACAAAACAAAACAAAACAAAACAGCTTATTGAGATAGCATTCACATCCCATACAACTCACCCATTTACAGTGTAAAATTCAGTGGTTTGGAGGCAGTGGGCCTCCGCAGTGGCCATAACCCATCTGCTGCTCTTAGATGGGCCCTAGCATTCTGCCCTGTATCCCCTTCTCCATCCCAAGGTCCCTTCCTGGTGTCACATTGGCATTTACATCTTTAGCTACTGAAGATTCCGGGGCCAGGGCTTGGTCGCAGGCTGTGGCCTCCACTGGGCTGGCTCCAGTCACAACCAAGGGTTATCTCAGACGTCCCTTCTGCCCACAGGGCTTCACGCTTTGCCAAGAGACTCTCTACAGCCCTCAGCAGGGCGTGTCCTTGGTCTCAGGCTCGGGGGAAGGTGGGTGGGGACAGAGTCAGGCCATCCATGAAGGGCGGTGGCGGTGTGTCCAGAATTGGTGGGTTCTTGGTCTCACTGACTTCAAGAATGAAGCCGCGGACCCTTGCGGTGAGTGTTAATGCAGCTCTTAAGGTGGCGCATCTGGAGTTTTTCGTTCCTTCTGATGTTTGGATGTGTTCGGAGTTTCTTCATTCTGGTGGGTTTGTGGTCTCGCTGGCTCAGGAGTGAAGCTGCAGACCTTCGTGGTGAGTGTTACAGCTCTTAAGGCAGCACGTCTGGAGTTGTTCGTTCCTCCCGGTGGGCTCGTGGTCTCCCTGGCTTCAGGAGTGAAGCTGCAGACCTTCGCGGTGAGTGTTACAGCTCATAAAAGCAGTGTGGACCCAAAGAGTGAGCGGTAGCAAGATTTATTGCAAAGATCGAAAGAACAAAGCTTCCACAGTGTGGAAGGGGACCCGAGTGTGTTGCCACTGCTGGCTCCGGCAGCCTGCTTTTATTCTCTTATCTGGCCCCACCCATATCCTGCTGATTGGTAGAGCCAAGTGGTCTGTTTTGACAGGGTGCTGATTGGTGCATTTACAATCCCTGAGCTAGACACAAAGGTTCTCCACGTCCCCACCAGAGTAGCTAGATACAGAGTGCCCACTGGTACATTCACAAATCCTGAGCTAGACACAGGGTGCTGATTGGTGTGTTTACAAACCTTGAGCTAGATACAGAGTGCCGATTGGTGTATTTACAATCCCTGAGCTAGACATAAAGGTTCTCCACATCCCCACCAGATTCAGGAGCCCAGCTGGCTTCCCCCAGTGGATCCCACATCGGGGCTGCAGGTGGAGCTGTCTGCCAGTCCCGCGCCGTGCACCTGCACTCCTCAGCCCTTGGGTGGTTGATGGGACTAGGCACCATGGAGCAGGGGGCGGCGCTCATTGGGGAGGCTCAGGCTGCACAGGGGCCCACGGAGCGGGTGGGAGGCTCAGGCATGGCAGGCTGCAGGTCCTGAGCCCTGCCCTGCGGGAAGGCAGCTAAGGCCCGGCAAGAAATTGAGTGCAGCGCCAGTGGGCTGGTACTGCTGGGGGACCCAGTACACCCTCTGCAGCCGCTGGCCCGGGTGCTAAGCCCCTCATTGCCTGGGGCTGGCCGGCTGCTCTGAGTGAGGGGCCTGCCAAGCCCACGCCCACCCGGAATTCCAGCTGGCCCAAAAGCACCACGTGCAGCCCCATTTCCCACTCATGCCTCTCCCTCCAGACCTCCCTGCAAGCTGAGGGAGCTGGCTCCGGTCTTGGCCAGCCCAGAAAAGGGCTCCCACAATGCAGTGGTGGGCTGAAGGGCTCCTCAACTGCCGCCAAAGTGGGAACCCAGGCAGAGGAGGCGCCGAGAGCGAGCGGGGGCTGTGAGGGCTGCCAGCACGCTGTCACCTCTCAGCGGGACCTGAGCTCATTCTGCTCCCTGGAACCTAGAAGGTGCTCAGCAAATACTTGTGGAAACATTAGCAGGGAATGTTGAGGGGCACTGATTTTGTGCCAGGAGCTGTGATCTGCCTTTTCCATTCTCACGTCTCCCTCTGTGACCCTCTCAAGAACCATGGCAATTAGGTGTTATTGTTACTTCTGAAAGGCTCAGAGACATTAAGTAACCTACCCATGGTTACACAGTAAATAAATAAACAAACCAATGAACAATGCACGATCCTAGAGCTACAGGTGCTCATCTTGACCTGTGAAGCCTGAAGAGTGAGGTGAGGAGAGGAAGAGGATGAAGATTTAGCATAGGTGGGGCCATGGGGGGCATGGGTCCACTGTGGCTGGGGCCTGGGAGGACTTCCTGGAGAAGGCAGCATTTGCCACCAGGATCCTGCTGATATTTTCATCCTGTGACCTTCCCCTGGGGGTCTTTTTTCCTGATCAGGTAACTCCCTGCTAGCCCATTGCAGGAAACACAGAGCAAAGCCTCAGACAGCCTTGACTTGTCTAACCTGTTCCCAAGCCGGCTGTGCAGGGTGATCCCTGGGGGCAGGGCCCTGGAAGAACAGGGCAGACACAGAGCAGCTGTAGGTCCTAGCAGTGAAAAAAGGGTAGGCGTGGGAATTAGGAGGTGCAGCCCTGCCCCACGCCTATTGGGTAACACTGAGTATCACCCCGTTGATTACCCCATTGCCAGGCATGGGCATGGGAGTTGGTTTGGGAGCTGCCAGTCTCCTGGGAGGATCGCAGTCAGCAGAGCAGGGCTGAAGGCTGGGGTTAGGAGCAGAGCCTGTGCATCTGGAGGCAGCATGTCCAAGAAAGGGAGTGGAGGTGCAGCGAAGGACCCAGGGGCAGAGACCACGCCTGGGTATGTGGGGCCACAGGGGTGAGGGCCAGGCAGAGGGAGCTCAGGGTAAAGGGCACTGGTGGGAACCAGGGGCATGGAGGGAAGGGGATGTGTGCCCATGGCATGTGGGTCCGAGGGCGAGCCCACCAAAGGGCCTATGGCTGCAGGGGTCATGGGCACAGGGCTTGCTCAGGGGAGGGAGGTGGGCCCTGGTGTCTTTTGAGCCTCACTTTGCCCTGTGGCAGGCTCCTGGGAAGCACCTACAGAAATGAAGCCTGTTCCCCAGGATCCCCAGGGATGGGGACAGAGCCCGTCCTCCGTTTGAGGAGCTCCCAGGTTAGAGGAGAAGGCAGCTTTGTGGACAGACAAGGACTCGGTCGGGGGCACCAGGGCTGTGATCAGGAGGTGCTGGAGAATCGGGGATTGGAAGCAGAGAGATTCTTGGGAGTTGAGGCGAAAGTCGGATCTTTGGTTTCAGATGTTAAGAGCAACATGCATTGCTTGTTTCTGGTTCTAGAAATACTACATTCGCATTTAGAAAGTCTGGAAGCTGCAGGAAGATGTTGAGAAGACAGTGAAAGGCGCGAGGCACACATTGGCACGTGGTCACAGGGCTGGTGTGAGAAGAGGGGTTGGGGGCCTCCCTCCTCGCACTGAGGTTGTGAAGAGGGCAAATCAGGTCATCTCTCAGAGCCTCGGTTCCCCTGTCCTTCCAACTGGGTAATAATAGTAGCTGTGAGGCTTAAATGAGATGTGCATGCCAGCTGCCCGGCCCCAGATGCCAGCTCTGACTTCCTTCTGGACCCTGCACCAGGCGTGGCCACTGCCAAGGGAATGAGTCCCCTCTCCATATGACAAGTCCCATCAGGCCTCCACCTTCCTCTCTGTCTTATTTCTCAGCATCTGCCCCCACAGGGCTTTTGCACACGTTGGTCCCTCTGTCCAGATCACCTGCCCTCCAAGAGGCCCTCCCCTATGGCTTCCCCGTGGCAGTCAGAGCCAGGGGTGGGTCTCTGGCCGCCTCTAGAAGAAGCCCAGGCCGCACCGATCATGTTTGTAATGATATCATTGTTCCATGTGTGGACTGTGAGCTCTGCGAGGGCTGGCCAAGTCTGCAGTGGTCACCTATGGGAACCAGGTCCTGTCAGGAACTGCCTGGTGAGCAGCCAGGAGTCGCCAGTGCAAATGCAGAAAATCTGAGACAGGTCTCAGTTAATTTAGAAAGTTTATTTTGCCTGTAATCCCAGCACTTTGGGAGGCCGAGGCGAGAGGTTCATGAGGTCAGGAGATCGAGACCATCCTGGCTAACACGGTGAAACCCCGTCTCTACTAAAAATACAAAAAATAAGCTGGGTGTGGTGGCGGGTGCCTGTAGTCCCAGCTACTTGGGAGGCTGAGACAGGAGAATGGCGTGAACCAGGGAGGCAGAGTTTGCAGTCAGCAAAGATCGCGCCACTGCACTCTGGCCTGGGCAACAGAGTGAGACTCCATCAAAAAAAAAAAAGAAAGTTCATTTTGTGGCCAGGCATGGTGGCTCACACCTGTAATCCCAGCACTTTATGAGGCTGAGTCGGGTGGATCACTTAAGGACAAGAGTTCGAAACCAGCCTGGCCAACATGGTGAAATCCTGTCCCTACTAAAAATTATAAAAATTAGCTGGGCATGGGGATGCATGCCTATAATCCCAGCTACTCGGGAGGCTGAGGCAGGAGAATCATTTGAACCTGGGAGGCAGAGGTTGCAGTGAGCCGAGATCATGCCAGTTGCACTCCAGCCTGGGTGACAGAACGAGACTCCATCTTTAAAAAAAAAAAAAAAAAAAAAAAGTGAATTTTGCCAAGGTTGAGGACGTGCACCTGTGACACAGCCTGGGGATGTCCTGACGGCATGTGCCCAAGGTGGTTGGGGCACAGCTTGGTTTACACATTTTAGGGAGACAGGAGACAGCAATCAATATATGTTAGAAGGCCAGGCGTGGTGGCTCACGCCTGTAATCCCAGCACTTTGGGAGGCCGAGGTGGGTGGATCACCTGAGGTCGGGAGTTTGAGACCAGCCTGACCAACATGGTGAAACCCCATCTCTACTAAAAATACAAAATTAGCCGGGCATGGTGGCAGGCACCTATAATCCCAGCTACTTGGGAGGCTGAGGCAGGAGAATCGCTTGAATCCAAGAGGCTGAGGTTGCAGTGAGCCGAGATCGTACCACTGCACTCCAGCCTGGGCAACAAGAGAGAAAGTCTGTCTCAAAAAAAAAAAAAAAAAAATATATATATATATATATATATATAAAATATATACACACACATAAAATACATATATATATATACACACACACACACATACATACATATATGTATGTATATGTATGGGATGGGGGTGAGGGTTGGGGGAACTTCCAGATCACAGGTAGGTGAGAGGCTGCATTCTTTTGAGTTTCTGATGAGCCTTTCCAAAGGAGGCAATCAGAATATGCATCTATCTCGGTGAGCAGAGGCCAGCGCGGTGGCTCACACCTGTAATCCTGGCACTTTGGGAGGCCGAGGTGGGTGGATCACCTGCGGTCAGGAGTTCGAGACCAGTCTCAACATGGAGAAACCCCGTCTCTACTAAAAATACAAAATTATCTGGGTGTGATGGTGCATGCCTGTAATCCCAGCTACTCGGGAGGCTGAGGCAGGAGAATTGCTTGAACCTGGGAGGCAGAGGTTTCGGTGAGCCGAGATCGCACCATTGCACTCCAGCCTGGGCAACAAGAGTGAAACTCTGTCACAAAAAAAAAAAAAAAAAAAGGGCGGAGGGGGGAGGAAGGTTGGCCCTGATCAGTTTCCAGCTTGAATTTTCCTTTTAGCTTACTGATTTTGGGGGTCCAAGATATTTTCCTTTCACACCAGTCAGCCCTGCCCCAGCAAGCGCCCGGACCCCTGCCCTGCAGCAGGTGGGCGAGACAAGAAAGCACCTTGGATGAGAGGCAGGGCTCAGGTCCAGCTCCAGCCCCCGTCTGTTTCCTCATCCTTCAGGCAGATGCTGCTGGCTCCGTGATTATTTCACTGAGCACCAGATGCGCACACGTGAGGACAGGCGATGACTGCCCAGAAAGGGCAGGGGTTCCTCTGCCCCACCTGCCTCACCTGGGAAAGCTGTGACCACGCTGAGGCCAGGTTCCTGGGATGAACATCAGGACACCTGTGTGCCATAGCTCATCCCAGACTCCTCCAATCTGGGTCTTGATTCAGGGCGGAGGCGGTCATCCCTCCAAAGGCACCAGGGAGCCATGGAAGAGGTTAGAGCTGAGCTGATGTGACCAGGAGCTGCTTGAGCGCCAGGTGGAGGCTGCTGATGCTCGCATTCCAGGCAGAGCTTTGGGGCAGGGCCCTGGAACCTGGGACCTGGAAGCGCTCCAGTCCAATACTGCCCGCTACCAGAGAAGGGCCCAGGCCCCACCCAGGTTCTAGCCCAAGACAGGGCTTGAGCAAAGACAGCAGATGAATATTTGCAGAGCTCTGTATGCTGCGTCCTCCTCCAGGCCCTCATGCGGGGGCGCCGCACACTGAGTGTGGGGGTCCTGTGCCAGGAATGTGACCACGCTGCGCAGGGGAGGGAGGCTGCATCTGCAGGTGTGGCCAGGAAGGTGCCCAGAATGGCTTCCTGTCTCCCCAAATTCTTCAGCTGGGACCTGAGCCGGGCAGGGGCTGCTCTCCTCATCTTGTCATTCATAAGGATATGGACTTCTGCCATTGGTTCAGCTGGCTCTGTCCACGGGCGAGCACTGTCCCTGCATCACATACGACAAGAGTGCCTGGTGTGGTGCAAGTGCAGATGGGGCCACCGGCCTCCAGGACACTCACTGGGGATGCCAAGGCCCTGCTCACCACTCACCCCCACTGCCCTCAGCAATGCGGGTCTGAGGCAGCAGCCCTGGGCACGGCCCTGTGACCTGCAGCTGAGGGCTGAGATAACCCAAGTCCACACGCAGACACACACATGACACACATGGACACAGACACCCATACACACACATGCACACATGGACACACAGACACCCATACACATACAGACACCCATACACATACAGACACCCATACACACACAGACATACATGGGCACACACACTCATACACACACAGACACACGTGGACACAGATACCCATACACACACAGACACCCATACACACACAGACACCCGTACACACACAGACACACGTGGACACTGACACCCATACACACATAGACACCCATACACACACACACAGACACCCATACATACACAGACACACACAGACACACGTGGACACAGATACCCATACACACACAGACACCCATACACACACAGACACACGTGGACACTGACACCCATACACACATAGACACCCGTACACACACACAGACACCCATACACACCCAGACACACACAGACACCCATAGACACACAGACACCAATACATACAAACACACACACACACACTGACACACAGACACCCATACACACACACAGACATCCATACACACACAGATAGACACACACAGACACCCATACACACAGACACACACAAACACACACCCATACAAACACAGACACACACACAGACACCGATACACACACAGACACACACACACACCCATAAACACACAGAGACACACAGACACCCATACACACAAAGACACACAACACCCATACATACACAGACACACACAGACACCCATACACACACAAAGACACACAGACAGCCATACACACACAGACACACACATAGACACACAAAGACACAAAGCTATACAAAGACACACAGACACAAAGACACACACAGACACATGGATACACAAAGACACAGGATTTGCTCACATTCTTGAGCCTCTGGGCTGGGATGCTCAGAATCCTGTTGCTAGGTGCCTGGCAATCCTCCTGAATGTCCCCCTGGGCCCCTTCCCCCACCCCCAGGGTCCTGATCCTTCCTTCTCTCCAGACCCCGCCGGGGTTCCCTTGGGCCCTCAGGCTAAAGCCCAGAGAGGTTCATGCCCTGGGGCAGTCTCAGCTCTGCCAACCTACCCCCACCTGCCACCTGTGCCCACCCATACCAGCCCCGGAGCTCTCTCCTCTGCTTCTGCTTCCTTCTATGACCAGCCGAGTGCCACCCCCTCCCCAGAGCAGGTGCCAAACCCTCCTCCGCACTAGGGCATGCCTATGGCTTCAGTTTTCCCCATCTGCGACCTCAAAGCTCTGTGATCTCTTAAGCAAAGAATCCTCCGAGTCTCTCGTTTAGTCCCAGAAGGGAGGGAGGCCCAGGGGAGAGCCCTGTTCCATCTGAGTGGTCTGGGTGGAGGGGTGGCCAGGTGCCAACGTGGGTGGGTGTGTGTCTGCGCAAGGAAGGGAAATGCAGGGAAGAGCTGGGATGGTGGGCAGCAGGGTCACCCAAGGTGGGTGTGTTGGGCTTCCAGGGCGCCCAGGAGGGGGATCCCCTCCCTGGAGTGGGGGAAGTCAAGCCCAGGGCCCTCCCTCATGGGCACGCCTGGGAGGCAGGTGAGTTGGAGCGGGGTGCAGGCAGCCCCTGCCCCTTGGGGTCATTCGAGTGGGTCTGTGTGTGTATGAGGTGGGGTGTCTGTGAGCCCCCATGGGTGCAGGTGGGGCAAGGGTGTGCAGACCCTGGGGTGGCTGGAGGGTGCCCGTGAAGGAGAGGCAGCCCTGGCCACCCAGTTCACGCCGCCCCATCCGGCAGGATGGACCACTTCGAGGACACGCTGCGGCGGCTGCGTGAGGCCTTCAACTCAGGGCTCACTCGGCCGGCTGAGTTCCGGGCTGCGCAGCTCCAGGGCCTGGGCCGCTTCCTTCAAGAAAACAAGCAGCTTCTGTGCGACGTGCTGGCCCAGGACCTACATAAGGTGGGCCGTGGAGGGTGGGCCCAGGCAGGGGCTGGAGCAGCATCCCTGTCCTCTTTCAGGAGGGTCCATGCCCCCTAGTGACTGGCTATGTCCCTAGTTTTATTCCTGTTTGTCTAACAGACCCCCTCCCTGGCATGTGGAGTGTGGCAGGCACCTGACCTTCACTCCTGAACATTCACAGCCACCCTGTGATGCAGGCTCCATGGCTGTCCCCATGTTGCAAATGAGGAAACTGAGGCACTCAGGGCTTAACATCGCTTGCCCAAGGCCACACAACCAGGAAGTCACAGATCAGAATTGCAGCCATGCACAGTTCCCAGGGGACTGCAGTGCCTCCCATAGGAGCTGTCTTTATATGTCCGGTGGTGGTGGTGCTTGCGTGTGCCCTCCTCAAATTCTAGACCCCTCCTGGCCCAGGTCTGGGCTTGACCACTCTGAATTCCACCTCCACCACAGTCAGCTTTCGAGGCAGACGTATCTGAGCTCATCCTTTGCCAGAACGAGGTCGACTATGCTCTCAAGAACCTGCAGGCCTGGATGAAGGACGAGCCGCGGTCCACGAACCTGGTGAGGCCTGCTGGCAGGCGGCGGGAGGGCAGGGCAGGACACCGGGCAGCTCTGGCCCAGGCCCGCTTCTGCCCCTGAGGCCCCGGGCGAGTCACTGATTTTCTCGTCTCTCCTGGGATTCCATCGCACAGGGAGCTGAGGCCCCAAGTGTGCAGTGGGTGGGCTTTGGGGTGGCCCTTGGCAGGGCCTCACCATCTGCCCTGTGCCTCAGTTCACGAAGCTGGACTCGGTCTTCATCCGGAAGGAACCCTTTGGCCTGGTCCTCATCATCGCACCCTGGAACTACCCCATGAACCTGACCCTGGTGCCCCTAGTGGGCGCCCTCGCTGCAGGTGAGGAGGGATTCCGAACCCCGTGCTCTCCCCGCCCAGTAGCCCCTCCCAAAGAGGCCCCTGGAATCCTGATATGAGGCACCCTGGGCCTCACATGCCCTCTGAGCCCAGCCCCTGGTTGGGCATGGGGACCCGCGCTCCCCCAATGATGTCCCCATCTGCCCCTGCAGGGAATTGTGTGGTGCTGAAGCCGTCAGAAATCAGCCAGGGCACAGAGAAGGTCCTGGCTGAGGTGCTGCCCCAGTACCTGGATCAGGTGAGGGTGGCCCTGCTCCAGTAGTGCCCGACGTCCCCATACCTCACCCCTGCGGGCTGAGGAGGCCCAGCTGGCCCCTGAGCCCGCCCCCAAGCCGCACCTGAGCCGCTCATCCCGCCTTGCAGAGCTGCTTTGCCGTGGTGCTGGGTGGACCCCAGGAGACAGGGCAGCTGCTGGAGCACAAGTTCGACTACATCTTCTTCACGGGTGAGGGGGCCAGGCCAGGGTCCCAGAGTAGGCGGAGGGAATCAGCAAGAGAGAGGGTGGGAGGGTTGTGGAGGGAGGAGGCTGGGGCCAGCAGTGGGGGCACATGGGGAGCTGGAGCTGGCACAGAGGCCATCTGCCTGCACAGGTCAGGCCCTGGGCACATTGGAGCAATTGGATCCAGGGGTGGCCAGCCTGGAGGCAGGTCCCACTGGGTGAGCCAGACCGGCCAGGAGAAGGGTGAGGCAGGCCAGGACTTTCTATGAAGGAAACGGGCAAGAGTCAGGTGCCTGGAGCTTGTGGTCAAGGCCAGCTGAGGATGGGGTCTCCTCACCGTGTCCCTAGGAAGCCCACTGACTCCAACACCTCTCCCGGGAGGAGCAGGCTCTGGGCTGGGCCATCCTGCCTGGTCCCAGTCACTGACTGGCCACTCTGGCTTCCTTCCATGCCCAGGGAGCCCTCGTGTGGGCAAGATTGTCATGACTGCTGCCGCCAAGCACCTGACACCTGTCACCCTGGAGCTGGGGGGCAAGAACCCTTGCTACGTGGACAACAACTGCGACCCCCAGACCGTGGCCAACCGTGTGGCCTGGTTCCGCTACTTCAACGCTGGCCAGACCTGTGTGGCCCCCGACTACGTCCTGTGCAGCCCCGAGATGCAGGAGAGGCTGCTGCCCGCCCTGCAGAGCACCATCACCCGTTTCTATGGCGACGACCCCCAGAGTTCCCCAAACCTGGGCCGCATCATCAACCAGAAACAATTCCAGCGGCTGCGGGCGTTGCTGGGCTGCGGCCGGGTGGCCATTGGGGGCCAGAGTGACGAGAGCGATCGCTACATCGGTGAGTCCTGCTGCCCCTACCACAGCCCACCTGGGCCAAGACCCCTCCTCACCGGAGGGCCCACAGCTGGGCCACGAGTCTGGACTCGCACCTGAAACCCGGCCCCACTGCCAGAGCCCGGCCTTGAGCCACGGCTCCGGTGCCATGATTCCGTCTCTGTGCTTCTGAGCCTGTGGCCCCATGAGGCCAAACTCTGGTCCCTCAGCCTTGGATTCGCTGAGCTCAGATCCCAGGGCTCCAGGGCCCAGGGTGCTAAGATGAACTCCCATCCCACCACCGGCTGTCCTGAAAGGCCGTAACCTCCGATTCTCCGAGCCCATGATCCTCAGGTTCTAAACTCCGACGGCCCCATCCTGAGCCCCCAGTCTCCTGGGCCGTACGGCTCGGCAGCTCACGGGACACTGCAGCTCCAACATTCTGGGACGCTGTTGCTTCATGAACTCCAAGGCTCTAAGATCCCATCACCCCTGACTGTGAGACCAAGGTTGGGGGATTCTCTGAGCCCCACAGGCCCTGAGTAGGCTGGGGAAGCCCTAGGGTCCCTTCTGGGGGGCTGTGGGGAGACTTTCTTCCCTAAACACTCCAAAGCCTGAAGCCCTGGGAAGTCAGACCTTGGGATCCTGGCCTGGAGCCCTGGCCCGTGGCCCTGTCCCCACCTCTACCCCCACCCCTGGGGGAGGTCCTGACTGTGGCCCCGGGGCTGAGCCGTCTCTGGTGCCCGCAGCCCCCACGGTGCTGGTGGATGTGCAGGAGACGGAGCCTGTGATGCAGGAGGAGATCTTCGGGCCCATCCTGCCCATCGTGAACGTGCGGAGCGTGGACGAGGCCATCGAGTTCATCAACCGGCGGGAGAAGTCCCTGGCCCTGTACGCCTTCTCCAACAGCAGCCAGGTGGGGGTGCAGCCGGGTTGGGGGCAATGGAGGGGCTGAAAGGGGCACAGACTGGCACATTTCCTTTTACAGCCCTTCCCAGCAGGGCTTTAGAGCAGCAGATGCCTCAAGGGTGTCTATATCTAGGCCACCTGGTACCACTGCATCCGGCGCAAGGATGCCCGGCAGAGAGGACAGGGTCAAAACCCACCAGACACGTAGCGGGCCCGTCCTCTGCCCTGGCCAGAGCAGCCTGCACTTGGATTGTGCAAAGGTTCTGCATGGGCAAGCAGAGGCCCCGAATGGAGGTCAGGGACAGAGCAGAGCAGGGGCCTGATAGAGCCCAGTGGGTCGCGGTAGGGCCTGCATACCACACTGCAGCATCCTAACCTCACTGTTACGACTCCAGGCTGCCGGCTCCCCGCGGTCCCACGGGGCTTCCTGGTCTTTGCGCCATGGTGGTAATCACCCCCATGGCACCCCGACCATCACTGAGAGGGTGCTGTGTCCAGAAGATGCTTAGAGCAGAGATTACTGCCTGTTAGAGGGTGGAGGGGCAGATGAGGATGAGGCTCACCTCCGCTGTGGAATGTGCGGGGCTCAAGCCCTCTTCCCATGACTGGAGCCCAACACCCACCTTCCCACTCCCTGGCAGGTTGTGAACCAGATGCTGGAGCGGACCAGCAGCGGCAGCTTTGGAGGCAACGAGGGCTTCACCTACACGACTCTGCTGTCCGTGCCGTTCGGGGGAGTCGGTGGGTCCCTGCCCATTTCCACCCCTAGGGAAGCTTGGCTTTGGTACCCCAGACCTAGGAAGTCCCTTCACTCACTGTTCCAGGCCCTGGGCCTCTCAAGGCCTCAGTTTCCCTATCCGTAAAATGGCTCTGTGAGTGGCCTGGCTCTCTCTGAGCTCCCTGCCAGCTGTGTGCCCCTGGCCGGGGCAGTGGGCTACTGCTGGGGCTGCATGGGCTGCCTGGCCTCAGGCCCTTGCTCTCTGTGCCCACACAGGCCACAGTGGGATGGGCCAGTACCATGGCAAGTTCACCTTCGACACCTTCTCCCACCACCGCACCTGCCTGCTCGCCCCCTCCGGCCTGGAGAAGTTAAAGGAGATCCGCTACCCGCCCTATACCGACTGGAACCAGCAGCTGTTAAGCTGGGGCATGGGCTCCCAGAGCTGCACCCTCCTGTGAGCGTCCTACCCGCCTCCAACGGGTCACACAGAGAAACCTGAGTCTAGCCATGAGGGGCTTATGCTCCCAACTCACATTGTTCCTCCAGACCGCAGGCTCCCCCAGCCTCAGGTTGCTGGAGCTGTCACATGACTGCATCCTGCCTGCCAGGGTTGCAAAGCAAGGTCTTGCTTCTATCTGGGGGACGCTGTTCGAGAGAGGCCAAGAGACCGCAGAACGTGCCAAGTGTCCTCACTCACCCCACCCTCCCCAATTCCAGCCCTTTGCCCTCTCGGTCAGGGTTGGCCAGGCCCAGTCCCAGGGGCAGCGTCACCCTGGAAAACACAGTGCCCTGCCTTCTTATGGGCATCAGCCCTGAATGGTTGAGAGCATGGAGCCCTCCAGGCCTTTGCTCTCTCCTCTAGGCACACACGCACTTCCACCTCTGCCCCATCCCAATTGCACCAGCACTGCCTCCCCCAGGGATCCTCTCACATCCCACACTGGTCTCTGCACCACCGCTGTGGTTCACACCGCACCCTGCACTCACCCACAGCAGCTCCATCCACCGGGAAAACTGGGGTTTGCATCACTCCACTGCACAGCGTTACTGGGACCTGTGGGCAAGTCCCTTGACTTCTCTGAGCCTCAGTTTCCTTAGTGAAAGTTGCTGGAACCAAAATGGAGTCACTTATGCCAAACTCTAATAAAATGGAGTCAGTGGGCCACAAAGAAGCCCTCACACACACATGCCCGTAACAGGATTTATCACAAGACACTCCTGCATGTAGACCAGACACAGGGCATATCGAAAGCACGTCCTCAAGGCTGTAGTATTCCAGATGAGCTGCAGATGCTTACCTACCATGGCCGTCTCCACCAGAAAACCATCGCCAACTGCTGTGATCAGCTCGTGACCTACAAACCTTGTTTAAAAGCAGCTTACATGGACTTCTGTCCTTTAAAAGCTTCCCCTTGGCTGTGGCCCTCTGTGTATGCCTGGGATCCTTCCTAGCACTCATAGCCCAGATAGGAATCCTCTGGTCTTCCCAAATAAATTCATCTGTTCTGGAGAGCCTGTCTCTCTGAGGTTGACACTTATCTTGTAGAATGGGGTTCCCACCCATCTTTGATCATAAAGGAAATTTCAGATTTAGAACTATGTTGCCCAGGCTGCTCTTGAACTCCTGGGCTCAAGCAGTCTACCTCAGCCTCCCAGAATGCTGGGATTACAGGTGTGAGCCACCATTCCCAGCTCACATTTCTTAAAAATGGTATTTCAGTCCAAACCTTGGTAATATAATCGATGTTTCTAATTGTGTCCTGCTTACAGGGACCAGGGTTTTTCGTTTTTGTTTTTTGTTTTTTGAGGTGGCATCTCACTCTGTAGCCCAGGCTGAAGTACAGAGGTGCAATCTCGGCTCACTGCAACCTCTGCCTCCCGGGTTCAAGTGATTCTCCTGCCTCAGCCTCCCTAGTAGCTGGGATTACAGGTGCCCACCACCATGCCCAGCTAATTTGTTGTATTTTCAGTAGAGATGAGGTTTCACCATGTTGGCCAGGCTGGTCTTGAAATTCTGACCTCAGGTGATCCTCCCGCCTTGGCCTCTGAAAGTGCTGGGATTATAGGCGTGAGCCATTGCGCCTAGCCCTGAGAGCAGGGTTTTTGTATGTTTGTTTTTGTTTGTTTGTTTTACTATATATAAATAAGAATATTCATGAATAGTTTCTGAATTTTGTAGGAATCAAGTACGGAGAAAAAGTGAATAACTTCCACCTTTGTTCACAAAGGACACTTGATCAAATTATTGCAAATGTCGATCAAAAGAGTCAAACTCTACAATATTTAAGAGATTTATTCTGAGCCAAAGATGAGTGACCATGGCCCATGACACAGCCCTTAGGAGATCCTGAGAACGTGTACCCAAGACTGTCAGGTCACAGCTTGGATTTATACATTTTAGGAATATGTGAGGCATCAATCAATACGTGCAAGATATACGTTGGTTTGGTCCAGAAAGATGGGACAACTCAAAGCAGGGGCTTCCAGGCTATAGGTAAATTTAACATTTTTCTGGTTGACAATTGGTTGAGTTTATCTGAAGATCTGGGATCAACAGAAAGGAAATGTTCAGGTTAAGATAAAGGATTGTGGAGACAAAGTTATATTGTGCAGAGGAAATTCTCAGATAGCAGGCTTCAGAGACTAGGTTGTAAAATGTTTCTTTTTTTTTTTTTTGAGATGGGATCTTGCTGTGTTGCCCAGGCTGGAGTGCAGTGGAGTGATCTCGGCTCACTGCAACCTCTGCTTCCTGCGTTCAAGTGATTCTCCTGCCTCAGCCTCCTGAGCAGCTGGGATTACAGGCGCCCACCACCACACCTGGCAAATTTTTGTATTTTTGTAGAGACAGGGTTTCATCACGTTGGCCAGTCTGGTCTTGAACTCCTGACCTCAAGTGATCCACATGTCTCAGCCACCCAAAGAGCTGGGATTACAGGTGTGAGCCACCACACCAGCCTAAAATGTTTCTTATCTAACATAAACGGGTGCCTGGCTCTTAGATGATTATCTCCTGGATCTGGAAAGAAGTTAGAAAAAGGGGAAAATGGGATTCTCTACAGAATGTAGATTTTTTCCACAGGAGACAACTTTGCAGGGCAGTTTCACGATATGGCAAGGAAATATATTTGGGGTTAAAGTATTTTGATTTCTTCTCTTATTTGTTATGTGAGGTTATGCCAGAGTTAGGTCAGAAAGCAGACCACGCTATAGGGTTAAAATTAAAGCCTCTCTGATGAGACTTTATGGTTTGTAGGGTGTGACTCCCCAGGCCCCTTAGGGAGGAATTTGAGCAAAATAAGAACAAAAAAATCAGAGTTTAGTCCTCCAAAACTATAGGCAGGTTATGACAGAAAATTTCCTTGAATCTGCCAAACAAAGTGAGGTGATAGTCTCACATTTAAGTCATAAAAACATTATTCATATCAATTACTTAATTTCATGTAATTATTTTTGTTTTGCTCAATCTTTTTATTTTTTTTAAGACAGAGTCTCGCTCCATCACCCAGGCTGGAGGGCAATGGTGCAATCTTGGGTCACTGCAACCTCCACCTCCCAGGTTCAAGCGATTCTCCTGCCTCAGCCTCCTGAGTAGCTGGGATTACAGGTGCTCGCCACCATACCAGGCTAATTTTTTTGTATTTTTAGTAGAGGCGGGGTTTCACCTTGTTGGCCAGGCTGGTCTCAAACTCCTGGCCTCAAGTGATCCATCCACCTCGGCCTCCCCAAGTGCTGAGATTACAGGTGTGGGTGGCAAGCCACCCAGGTGCCAAGGCAAGAGACCGAGGGCACAAGCTGTTCCAGTATAATAAAGAAAAGATATAGAATAAGAATAGTTATACTAGAAATAGATTATAGATATGATTGTATAATGAATATCATTAATCATTAGTTTGTAGCATCACTCTTTATTCCAATATTATAATAATCTTTGTTCTATAATTATAACCTAGGAAAAACCAGGCCATACAGAGATAGGAGCTGAAGGGGCACGGTGAGAAGTGACCAGAAGATGAGTGTGAGCCCTCTGTTACGCCTGGACAGGGCCACCAGAGGGCTCCCTGGTCTAGCAGTAACACCAGCACCTGGGAAGGGACCCATTACCTAGCGGACCTTGGTCTAGGGGTAGCATCAGTGCCTGGGGAAGGCACCCGTTACTTAGCAGACTGGGAAAGGGAGTCTCCCTTTTCCTGGGGGAATTAGAGAAGACTCTGCTCCACCACCTCTTGTGGAAGGCCTGACATCAGTCAGGCCCGCCCACAGCCATCCGGTGGCCTGTCTTCCTGTGATGCTGTGCTTCAGCAGTCACGCTCCTGTTTCACGTTCATGTTATACTCTGTACACCTGGCTCTGCCTTCTAGATAGTAGTAGCAGAATTAGTGAAAGTATTAAAGTCTTTGATCTTTCTGAGAAGAGCATAGAAGAAATAATGATGTAAGCTGTCCTCTGTCTCTCCGCCTCGGCTACCTAAAAGGAAAGGCCCCCTGTCTGGTGGACACGTGACTCACGTGACTTTATCAATCATTGGAGACGACTCACACTCCTTACCCTGCCCCTTTTGCCTTGTATCCAATAAATAACAGTGCGGTCAGACATTCGGGGCCACTACTGGTCTCTGCACCTTGGTGGTAGTGGTCCCCTGGGCCCAGCTGTGTTTTCTTCTATCTCTTTGTCTTGTGTCTTTATTTCTACCATCTCTCATCTCCACACACGAAGAGAAAAAATCCACAGATTCTGTAGGGCTAGACCCTACAACAAGCGTGAGCCACTGCACCTGGCCAGTTTTGCTTGTTTTACTCAATCTTAATTAGCAATTTTGGACCACAGCCAATTGTGAATGCTTCCAGAGCAGAATTTAAAACAACTGTGGGTGGCAGGGTGTGGTGGCTCATGCCTGTAATCCTGGCATTTTGGGAAGCCAAGATGGGAGAATCACTTGAGCTCAGGAGTTTGAGACAAGCCTGGGCAACATGATGAGACCTTGTCCCTATAAAAAAATAAAGACAATTAGCTGGGCACAGTGGAGCACCCCTGTAGTCCCAGCTTCTCAGGAGGCTGAGGTGGGAGGATCACTTGAGCCTGAGAGGTGGAGGCTGAAGTCAGCTGTGATCACGCCACTGTACTCCAGCCTGGGCAATAGAGTGAGACCCTGACTCAAAAATAAAAATTAACTGTGGGTGACAAAAGCCCAGAGCAGCCAGTCAGAGATCTGATGACAATTTACAATTGACAGGAAATTTCAGCATTTCTTTTTTTTCTTTTTTCTTTTTGAGATGGAGACTCACTCTGTCACCCAGGCTGGAGTGCAGTGGCGCGATCTTGGCTCACTGCAAGCTCCGCCTCCCAGGTTCACACCATTCTCCTGTCTCAGCCTCCCGAGTAGCTGGGACTACAGGTGCCAGCCACCATGCCCGGCTAATTTTTTGTATTTTTAGTAAAGATGGGGTTTCACCGTGTTAGCCAGGATGGTCTCAATCTCCTGACCTCATGATCCACCCGCCTCGGCCTCCCAAAGTGCTGGGATTACAGACATGAGCCACCGCGCCCGGCCAGAAATTTCAGCATTTCTGTGGCATAAAACCACGTGACACAATCACCATAGTCATGACACATATCTTGGCATATCAGAGTTTTAGGAATTTCAAACCATTTTCCATGTGTTAGTGACACACTTACACAAACATTACTTAAAGGAAGTTAAACACCATTTCTATTTGACAATGCTTCCCATATTATTTACTGAGTACGCCTGATCATTTAATATCTCCAAAAGATGAGAGACACAACCTTTGAGGCTTGCTCCAGGAGGCCCTTCTGGAAGAATCTCAAAGTTGATTTTAGGCCAGATGGCTTAATTTAGGATTTGGATCCTGGGGAATTCTGCCAAAGATGTCAAGAAGTTCAAATGGCTTCCTTCAACAGAATCAGAGATCACTGCCAAATAATAGTTACTCATTTAACCACAGTGACAATCAAAAGACTTCAAAAGCAACACAGAAAGTTACACGCATGGAAAAACCTTAACACTTTGAAGCTCAGTCTCCCTAAGCAATCTGTGTTTTCTAGGCCGGTGAGCAGGGGAATACGTTAGTAATACTATGGGAAGTCCTGGTTACATCAAACAATTCAGACATATTAAGAAAATCCAAGAACACAGAATCAGTTTATACTGGCATAAAACTGCTTTTCTAGACCTTTGAGATAAACTTGAAACCAAAGAAATTAGACTGATCTTAAGAAGGAATATGACAGAAACAAACTAATTCGTAACTCAGAGAATGGCTATTAACGAAGCAGGTTTTAGAAATAAATATCAAAACCTCTTGGAGCTTTACTAAGAGTAAATTAATGTCTTAAGAAACTGCTGTTTTTTGTTTGTTTGTTTTTAAGATGGAGTCTCGCTCTGTCACCCAAGCTGAAATGCAGTGGTGCGATCTCGGCTCACTGCAAGCTCCGCCCGGGTTCATGCCATTCTCCTGCCTCAGCCTGCCGAGTAGCTGGAACTACAGGCGTCCACCCCCATGCCCGGGTAATTTTTTGTATTTTTAGTAGAGATGGGGTTTCACCGTGTTAGCCAAGATGGTCTCGATCTCCTGACCTCATGATCCACCTGCCTCGGCCTCCCAAAGTGCTGGGATTACAGGCATGGGCCACTGCGCTCAGCCAAAACTGCTGTTGTTTTAAAAAAGGGGACTAAAATTGTAAGTTATGTGTCATGTGTTTTAACATCCAAATTCATTCTCTAGAAAAACTGTTACAGGCCAGTCATGGTGGCTCATGCCTGTAATCCCAGCATGTTGGGAGGCCAGGATCACCTGAGGTCAGGAGTTCAAGACCAGCCTGGCCAACATGGTGAAACCCCATCTCTACTAAATATACAAAAATTAGCCAGGCATGGTGGTTCACACCTGTAATCCCAGCTACTCAGGAGGCTGAAGCAGGAGACTCACTTGAACCCAGGAGACGGAAGTTGCAGTGTGGCAAGATCTAACCACTGCACTCCAGCCTCAGCAAGTGAGTGAGACAGCAAGACTCCATCTCAAAAAAAAAAAAAACTATTACAAATCATTTCGTTTAATTACAGCCAATTTAATCACACCCCACATTTCCATCATAAGTTCCCATTCACAAGCCTTATCATGACTTATTCAGACACCTGTGGCATGCTTGGACTTGCCCTGTACTTCCTCTTTCTTAAATGTCTAGTCATTTTAGTCTAAGACAGAGATTGACCACACAAGGTTCTTTCCTATACAAAATTACTCTCATTGCTTCACATCTGTAATTTTCTTTACATCTCTGTCTCATCTATTTGCTGGTTCCTTTTAATCTTTTTTCTATTTCTTTCCTAAATCCATATTTTAAAACTCCCTTTAAATAACTGCTAAATTAGACAAATTACTTTTTTTCTCAATAAAGAATATATTTTATACCTTTCTTATTGTTTTCTTATTAAGTGCTCCTTACTTTTGGCACACTTCCTATATAGAATTGTATATTAGGATTTTTAAAAACCCTTAGTACTCTTAAATTTTTGTTTTTAATTATCTTTTTTCTTTTTTTGAAACAAGGTCTTGCTCCATCACTCAGGCTGGAGTGCAGTGGCATTGATTTTGGCTTACTGCAGTCTTGACCTCCCTGGCTCAAGTGAACCCCCCACCTCAGCCTCCTGAGTAACTGGGACTACAGTAGGCATGTGCCACCACCCCTGGCTAATTTTTTTTTTTTCCGGTAGAGACAGAGTATCACCATGTTGTCCAGGCTGGTCTGGACCTCCTGATCTCAAACGATCCTCCTGCTTCAGCTTCCGAAAGTGCTGGAATTACAGGCATGAGCCACAGTGCCCATCCAGTTCCCTTAAATTTTGTTGAAAACATAGGAAGCACAAAATCTTGAACTGCCTATCACATATTGGTATTTTACGGGGAAGAGCCATTTTGAAATTGTTAGAGAAACATGTTTTCCTATGGCATAATTTTTATACATATTTATAGTCCCAAACATATTTAGTCTTTGTATTAAATTTAAGAGACCAAGGGCAAACATATTTATGGTCAGCAATTTGTTCCAGTTTTTGTCTTATTTGGAAATAACTCACATAGTTAATGAGTATCCATCACTTAATAGAGGATTTCAAATTACATTAAAAAGTCGATAGATACTTATCCCATTTACCTTTACATACTTTATTTATTTTTAGCAGTTTACCAGTATTACTTATGAGAACTGATACATTAGACAAAGCTAGTCATCATTTCAAATTATTTATCTGTTAATTACCTTTATATAGCTGCATGTCAGGCAACTATCACAAAAGTAAGAACCTTTAAGGCTGGGTGTGGTGGCTCATGCCTGTAATCCCAGCACTTTAGGAGGCTGAGGCAGGCAGATCACGAGGTCAGGAGATCAAGACCATCCTGGCTAACATGGTGAAACCCCACCTCTACTAAAAATAAAAATAAAAAAATTAGATGGGCGTGGTGGCAGGCACCTGTAGTCCCAGCTACTCAGGAGGCTGAGGCAGGAGAATGGTGTGAACCCGGGAGGCGGAGCTTGCAGTGAGCTGAGATCACGCCACTGCACTCCAGCCTGGGTGACAGAGCGAGACTCCGTCTCAAAAAAAAAAAAAAGTAAGAACCTGTAAGTTACATTTCAGAAGGCACAGCATTCCCATCAAACCAACAATTTTAGACTAGTTCCATCCACCAAAAGATTACCATCATGTGAACTTGAAAAGCACTTGGTCTTATTTGCTTAGTTTATGAGTACTCATTTCTTTATAAGCCAATTTGGTACCACAGACAAATATAACTGGACCTGTACATACTACCAGATACAAATAACGATCTTGTAGTCTTAATTTTAAAAGTTTAGCCATGGGTCAGGTAAAATTCACTACTTAAAAGACAGATTCCAACTCTGTCTCCGTCCAACTAACAATTTTAGCTAAAATTTATCTGTCCCATACTGCAGAAGCCCTTTCCTAAATTTTAGGAAGAACATGGTAGAAAGGAGACAGGCAAAAATTTGGCTCTAGTGTCAGTTAGAAAACCCATGAGTCTCTCCCACAGCAATTGTTACCTGATCTAGGGGTTCCTAGATCATAGAGGAGTCCCCGAGTCCCATCACTTCTGGTCACCATTAGCAAACTGCAGTATCTGGTGGGCTGATTGATGGAGAAGTTTCTTTCCCTACCCACTGGGGACAGTTAGGACTCTCTAGTACCCAATGGCCCTCTTGTTTACAATATGCACACTGTTGTGGTCTCAAGGGCGGGAGGCCCTTTGGCCAGGCAGTGGGGTCCCTAGGGATCTTACTTATGGCTGATCATCTCCAGTGAAATGTTTTGTTTTTTTGTTTTTTTCAAGAAAGAGTTTTGCTCTTGTCACACAGGCTAGAGTGCAATGGCGCTATATCAGCTCACAACCTCCGCTTCCTGGGTTGAAGCAATTCTCCTGCCTCAGCCTCCTGAGTAGCTGGGATTACAAGTGCCCACCACCACGCCTAGCTAATTTTTTTGTATTTTTGGTAGAGACAGGGTTAGCCATGTTGGCCATGCTGGTCTTGAACTCCTGACCTCAGGTGATCCGCCCGCCTCAGCCTCCCAAAGTGCTGGGATTACGGACATGAGCCACCACGCCCAGCCGCAGTGAACTGTTTCTTATGTACTGGCTGGTTGTAGCCAAGAGACTCGGTAGCTTCTTGTCTTGTGTGGCCTTGTTGGTTTTATTTGCCCTTCCTGGACCTGGCCACAGTTGCTCAATACCTTAAGGGCAATCTCAACCAATTGAGATGTCAGTATCCCCAGTGTCCCTTCTGCTTTTTGTAGTTTATCCGCATGGCTTGTGCCACTGGAGTCCTGCTACAATTACTGTTTTCCCATATTGCCCACCCAGCAGCTTAGAGGCAGGATTGGTGGTGACACAGATCCCACAACTCTTGGCCCACGCTCAACTAGTTTAAAAAAAAATTGGTGGGGAGGGGCGGGCATGGTGGCTCATGCCTATAATCACCACACTTTGGGAGGCCGAGGTGGGTGGACCACTTGAGCTTAGGAGTTCGAGACCAACCTAGGTAAGATGGTGAAACCCTGTCTCTATAATATTAGGTTGGTTCAAAAGTAACCGCTGTTTTTGCCATTGAAAGTAATGGCAAAAACTGCAATTACTTTTGTACCAATCTAATTTTTAAAAAATTAATTAATTAAATTGGAAGGCATAGATTTCACTCGGCAAGGCAGGAAATCTTGTGACTGCTCTACACTGTGGCTCTGCCAACCGCCCGGCGCTGCTCCAGCAGATGCAAACTGCCCGAGATTTTGATGAATTCACTGAAGGTAATAAAGACATTGTGTTTAAAAACACAACAGAAAGGTTGGGTGTGGTGGCTCACACCTGTAATCTCAGCACTTTAGGAGGCTGAAGGGGGTGGATCACTTGAGCTCAGGAGTTTGAGACCAGACTGGACAACATAGCAAGACCCCATCTACAAAAAAAACCATTAGCTGGGCACGTGCCTGTAGTTTCAGCTACTCGGGAGGCTGAGATGGGAGAACTGCTTGAACCTGGAAGTTGGAGGTTGCAGTGAGCCACAGTCGGGCCATTGCACTACAGCCTGGGTGACAGAGCCAGAACTTGTCTCAAAATAAAAAAAAACCCACTGCAGAAGACCTTCAGAATTGCTTGCCTCTAGAAACCATACTTTCCTCAGAACATCTAACCCTTCAAAAACTACAGCAGCAGCCAGAACCCACCATTCACGCTGATGCATTCCTTTGTGATGAAGACTTCATTGATTCATTATATGACAAAGGGAAAATGAGTAGAAACTACTGGGTGGTTCACACCAAACAGAACCTTTAGACTGATTGCTCGTTCCTTCTCCCTCATGGAATTGAAGTTCATGTATCTTCATGCACTCCCTGATCAATCGGGAGACCTTGTGGCTGACATCACCTCCAGGCTCAGCACAGTCTTTATGGGGTGATCTTATAGTTTAGCAGTGCAACTCTGTGGATTAGAACTGAATGGAGACTTTTGCCAGTTGCAAGAAATGGTCATTAAAAAATACCAGTTTACTCACAGAATAAAGGTGCTTCATGCAGACGTCTGTCCCCAGGGTTTCTTCTGCAAAATGCTGATGCTATTATCATGAATAATGTCTTCAAATATTCTCTTAATGAGGCAGAACAGGCCAGAGCTGGGAATACATTTGTCATAACGTAAGGAATCAGATCATCATTAGTGACAGTGCCAAGTCTTGAAGATTCTCTCCTGGGTCTTCAGACAAATACACATGTATCTCCTTGGGTTGAAGAAGTACTGTGGGACTATGATGTATACCCACAAAAGGATATTGACAAAGAAGCTCTTTATTTATTTATTTATTTATTTATTTATTTTCTTTTGAGACAAGGTCTCACTCTGTTGTCTAGCCTGGAATGCAGCGGTATGATAACAGCTCACTGTATGCACGGTACAATTACCTCCAATTCCCTGTGCTCAAGTGATCCTCCTGCCTCAGCCTCCTGAGTAGCTGGGGCCACAGCTGTGTGTACCACCACCTGGCTAATCTTTTTTTTTTTTTTTTTTTTTGAGACAGAGTTTTGCTCTTGTCGCCCAGGCTGTAGTGCAATGGTGTGATCTCGGCTCACTGCAACCTCTGCCTCATGCCTTAGCCTCCCGAGTAGCTGGGATTACAGGCACCCACCACCATGCCTGGCTAAATTTTGTATTTTTAGTAGAGACGGGGTTTCACCATGTTGGCCAGGCTGGTCTTAAACTTCTGACATCAGGTGATCCGCTCGCCTCGGCCTCCCAAAGTGCTGGGATTACAGGTGTGAGCCACCTCGCCCACACTAATTTTTTTTTTTTTGGTAGAGACAGGGTCTCCCTATGTTGCCCAGGCTGGTCTTGAACACCTAGGCTCAAGCGATCTGCCCCCCTTGGCCTCCCAAAGTGTTGGGGTTACAGGTGTGAGCCACTGCACCCAGCTGACAAAGAAGCTCTTGAACAAATTCATTTAATGAGATTCTCTAGCACTAAAATAGTCCTACCTCATTGTAATGTTTTGTAGAGTATCTTATAAAATAATGAAAAAAACCGCAGTATTTTAATACATATTTTTCTGTATATTTCCTTCTAGCCTTTGTACATAATGATCACGTTTGTAAAAAGTTGTATGTGTATATATACAACTTTACCTGCTTTGTGTGATAATATAATAAAAACATTTATCTGAAAAAAATATTTTTTTCATCAAATGGCAGAGCTCCTGTTTCTGGTAACCTGGGGTATGGCAAGCGGGGGCTCTGGGAGATGGAGCAGCTCAGCCTCCTGTGAAAAATTCTGTTTCTCTAAAAAAGAACAAATTCCCGTGCTGGGCGCGGTGGCTCACGCCTGTAATCCCAGCACTTTGGGAGGCCGAGGCGGGCGGATCACGAGATCAGGAGACAGAGACCATCCTGGCTAAGACGGTGAAACCCCTTCTCTACTAAAAATACAAAAAATTAGCAGGGCGCGGTGGCGGGCGCCTGTGGTCCCAGCTACTCAGGAGGCTGAGGCAGGAGAATGGTGTGAACCCAGGAGGCGGGGCTTGCAGTGAGCCAAGATCGCGCCACTGCACTCCAGCCTGGGTGACAGAGTCAGACTCTGTCTCAAAAAAAAAAAAAAAAAGAAAGAATTCCCCAAACTAGTCCCACTGTTGTCTGCCCAGCTCCGGGTTGCCCTTGGCCTGGCCGGAGATGCCTCTCAATCCCCCAGGACACGCAGAGCCAGAGACAGAAACCGAAAGCAGAGGTGCCCTGCGCTGAAGTCTAGAGATCCCACTGCTAGATCCAAAGAATTTACCCTTTCAGTCAACCCACGGGACAAAGTCCACTTTCTTCCCTGAAGGAGCAGCGCCGAACAAAAGCTCCAGGCAGCTGCTTCCTCTGTTTCGGGGGTAGGGCCGAGTGACAGCCCCACGGGCCGCGCAGCAAGCAGAAGATCCCCAGGAGTCCCCCTCAACCCTCTGGGGCCACGTGGGTGAGTTTGCCCGGGGGAGGTGCCCACTGCTTCACCTTAGTGAGCCTCAAGGAGTTAGGATCAGAATCGCAGTAGGCCCCATCTGGGTCACCAGAGTTTTGTTACCCACACGATGGGTGGGCTCAGTTGCTTGGCGGGTGTCAACTAAAGAGGATTTAACAGGAGATTTTATTTCTTGCAACAAGTGAGGAGAACACCGAGACAGCTCCCAAAGCGGTGTCTCCCCGAGCTGAGGGCTGGGGCAGATTTTATAAGCATAGGGTAATGAGGCGTGATCTGATTGCATCTTGCAATGAGGTGATGCTGGGAGGCAATGATCTAATTGGATGATGACACAGGGGACACCACAGCTCTGACCCCTCTCTGGGTCTCAGTTTCCCCAACTGCAGTGAGGAAATTGGCCCCAGTGATGATGCCCATGACACCACCATCCTCTGCCCTCACTCATGCTGGGGTCTCCATGTGCCCATTTTCAAGCTTGTGCCCGCCCTTTGTTCCTCACTCCCCACAGCTGCCCTTGGCCAGGACTTTCGCAGGGTGGAGCCAAGGCCCAGAGAGGGCACTGAATCTCTCCAGGTCACACAGCCTGTCAGGGAGGTGGGGTCAGAGCCAGGTCACACGTGTGCACACAACACACACACACGCACACATGCTCACACACAGGCATACATGCACACACATATGCACACGCTCTCATGCACACATGCACACATGTACACACACAGGCACACAATACTCTCACACACATGCACACACATACGCACACACATGCTCTCACGCCCACGTGCACACACACACACATGCTCTCATGCACACGCACACGTGTACAGATGCACACATGCATGCACACACATGCACACACATGCACACATGCACACACACTGCCGGGACTGGGGGCTGCTGTTTCTGAGAGCTCCTGCATGGGCTCCTGGCCCCCGTCTGTTCCATAAACACTCACTGAAATGCAGAAGCTGGACCCCAGCCAAGGGAAGTGAAACTTTCCAGCACCCCTACTCTGTTCTCCCCAAAGTTGGGGGCCCAGCACCTCGTGGCAGAAAGCACCCTGGTCCCCAGAAGCCCCCAAAATAGCTAGGTCTGCCAAGCAGGCCCTTCCTTCCTGAGAGGCACCACACCGAGTCAGCAGGATCCCAGCCTCTGTGGGGGTAGGGTGGGCCTTCCAACAAAGACCATGGCCTGGGACTCATAAAGCAGCATGGGGGTCCCTGAGACCCCTACCCCAAGCAAGGAGGGAGCAGACCCAGGCCAACAGGCTCCTCTGCTGACCCCCTCTCCCACCATCTGCCAAGGACTCAGTCAAGTCACCCAACCCCTAGAGCTTCAGTCCACACCTGCAAAATGGAGCCAGTGACAGCTGCCCCCAGGGCTGGGCCGGTTACAGGAGTCGATGGCATGGCATGGCCCCCTAATGGCAGTCTCTGCCCTCCCTTTGCTGAGGCTCCAGGTGCCAGGAGGAGTGGCCCCTGGAGGGGGCTCATAGGGAGCCCCGGCCCGCTGAGGGCTCAGCCTCACACTCCATCCACCCCTCTTGACACCTTGTCAAGGTCCCAGCTGCCCTGATGGGAACCAGGATGACAAATCCCCTGTCTCCACAATCACCATGCTCTGAGCTCACGGAGACCTGGGTGTGGAGGGCAGGAGAGCCCAGGCCACAAAGAGTTGAGTGTGATCTGGGGCAGCTTCCAAGAGGGTGTAACTTAGAGGGTCCTGGCCACCCAGAGCCCCCCAGGCTGGTGGGCCTGGCATCTGGAGCAGGGCTGGACTGGCCCGGGGAGACCCAGTGTGGTGGTAAAGAAGGCCTAGGATCGGATGCCTGGGGGAAGCTCCAGCTCAGGGTCCCAGCACCTGGCATCCAGCAGGCCCTGGCGAAGTGGCTTGCCTCACTCCCCAGTGACTTCTGGAGGGGCCTCAGCTCCTCCCAGCAGACAGCTGAGGCTGGTGGGAGGTAGAGGCCCCAGGGCTGAGTGCAGGGGACCTCACCTTCATCCCTCCCCACTTTGCTCTTGAGAGGCAGCAGGAGAGGATGGAGCCAGACTGGACGCCCTGAGTGCCACCTGCAGCCCACCTCTGGGGCTCTGTGTGCCTGTGGGCAGCCCGCCCCAGGGTTCTGTGTGCCACCTGCAGCCCGCCTCTAGGGCTCTGTGTCCCCTTGAACAGCAACACCCCCGCCCCTAGGGTTCTGTGTGTCACCTGCAGTCTGCCTCTAGGGCTCTGTGTGACCCGCCTCTAGGGTTCTGTGTGCCCCTGGGCAGACCACCTCTAGGGTTCTGTGTGCCTGTGGGCAGCCGGCCTCTAGGGCTCTGTGTACCCCGGACAGCCTGCCCCTAGGGCCCTGTGTGCCACCTGCAGCCTGCCCCTAGGGCCCTGTGTGCCACCTGCAGCCTGCCCCTAGGGCTCTGTGTGCCACCTGCAGCCTGCCTCTAGGGCTCTGTGTGCCACCTGCAGCCTGCCTCTAGGGCTCTGTGTGCCTGCAGACATCTCTCTGAGCCTCAGTTTTCACATCTATAAAATGAGCCTGAGGGTCGTTTCCAAAACAGAGCAAAGCGAGTCATCTGAGTTACACTGTCCTTGAAAATGACTGAAATCCCAGATCAAACATTTTGAAATTTTGCTTAAAGCAACAAAGAGCTGTAAAACTGGGGCTCCACATGGCACCTTTGGGTAAGGGTGACTCAGGAGTGACCACAGCCCTCTGGGGGCTGCAAGGACAGAGGCATGTTGCCAAGGTGGTAAAGGAGGGGCAGCTTGTCATCTTGGTGGCCATCAAGGTGACATGTCTATAGTAACTTTCAATAGCCTGCTCTGGTGGTGACCAAAACCAAGTCACCACCCCACTGCAGGTGAACCTCTTAGTAGTGTTAAGGAAGGTGGCCCCTCTGGGGCCCAGCAGAAGGACGAAGGGCAGGGGCAGGAACTTGCCCGCAGGACCTGGACTCGTTGGGCCATGGCAGCACAAGTAGCAGAGTGGGGCGGGTGGGGCAGGGGCAGTGGAGCAGACCCCAGCACTCCGACCTTTGGCTGCGTGAACCTCAGCCCATCCCACCCGCCCCCTGCTGTCTGCCAGCTTGCCACAGAACTTCCCATCTGTGGATCTCCAGGCCCATAAATACCAGCCTGTCTGCGAGTTAGACGCCAGTCCTGGTGGCCCAGGAAGCCCAGATCCGCATCAGCAGGTAAGTACCCCCTGCCCTGAGACCCCTGCACCAGCTCGGAGGAGCAAACAGGAGAGGCAGGAAGGCAAGGCTGTTGCCTAGAACCCAGACACTCCAGAGCGAACTCTGGTGACACTTTCCACTCCCCATGCTGTGCCTCAGTTTCCCTGTCTATAAAAAGGAGCGCAGTCCTCTTCCTATAGGGAGTGTGCCTTGGTGAACCCATCTTCCTGAACAGTTGGGCCCCTCTTCTCAATTTAGGAAAAAGAAACTTCTTTTCTCCAAAGGAGCAGGAAAATTGTCTCCTCAGAGAAACGGCCACTGGGGGTGCAGGTGGGACACAGCTGAGACACTCCCAGCCGGCCACACCTCTTGACAGGCAGCTGCCCTGTGTGGTCTCCCACCGCCATCCCTGCTCTGAGCCCGGGTCCCTTGCATCGGGGCCGGGGTCTCCTAAGTATGCCCACTCCCAGGTTCTGCACCCCACACCAGCATGTGCTCACTGCCTGTGCCCCGGGAGCCCCTGCGTCGCGTGGCTGTGACTGGGGGCACGCATGGCAACGAGATGTCGGGCATCTACCTGGCCCGGCACTGGCTGCAGGCCCCCGCAGAGCTGCAGAGACCCAGCTTCTCCGCTGTGCCTGTGCTGGCCAACCCGACAGCCACAGCTGGCTGCCGCCGCTACGTGGACCACGACCTCAACCGCACCTTCACCAGCAGCTTCCTCAAGTGAGTGCTCTTGCCGCCAGGTTGGCCCAGGCAGTTGGGCACCGAGTCCCCACCACAAACCTTCCCTCCAGCCACCAGCAGGGCCCTCCCTGCCTTCACTCCTGCTTCCCCTCAGCCTATGAGGCCCATTCCTCCACGGGGACAAACCGAACATTTAGAGAAACCGAGATTGATGTTACCTCCTCCAGGAAGCCCTTCCTGACTGCAAGCTGGTTCAGGACCTCTTCTGGGCATCCCAGACCTAGCACTTCCCTCAGATTAGCACCACAGGCCATGTTTACTTGTCGTGTGCCCTGACCACTGTTCATGCCTCCTTCCAATGAATAGTCACTGAGTCCTATCTCCAGGCCAGGCTCTGGCCAGCTCAGGTGAGAGAATGGGGAATAGGACCAAGGTGTTGGCTTCAAGCTTAATGGGGAGACAGAGGAAGAACCAGGCAACCATAACCCGGGAGGCTAAAGGCAGGGCCGGGGGCTACACAAAGCAGCTAACCTGGCTGAGAGCAGTCAGGAAAGGCTTCCTGGAGGCCATGGTATCTCAGCCAAGCCCCAAAGGCTGAGTAAAAGCTGGCCAGGGGAAGAGAGGTGAGAGGGAGTTTCTAGGGGAGGGGCAAGCACAGCACAGGCCTGGGGCTGAGACCAGCATAGTGCTCAGGCAGCGTGGCTGGAGTGAGGGCATGAGAGGCAGGCAAGTGGGCAGGCAGGCGGGAGGGCAGGCCAGGCTGAGGGCTTGGATTTTACCGGGAAGTGCAGAGCCGAGAGGGCCATGGGCAGGGGTGGACACAGCCACAACGGCTGAAGGGAAAGCCCTTGAGCTGCTCAGAGTGGCTCCTGCAGGGCCCCTGCCCCTTCCCCCTTAAACCACTGAAGACTGACTGAGACTGTGGGGGTCGGTGTCCCCCATTCCCGTCTCCACAGTTCCAGGCCCACCCCGGACGACCCATACGAGGTGACAAGAGCCCGAGAGCTGAACCAGCTGCTGGGGCCCAAGGCCTCGGGCCGGGCGTTTGACTTTGTCCTTGACCTGCACAACACCACGGCCAACGTGGGCACCTGCTTAATCGCGAAGTCCTCCCACGAAGTCTTTGCCATGCACCTGTGCCGCCATCTGCAGGTGGCCCCGGCCCCCAGCACACAGCCCCCCAGAGGGGAGAGGGAGGGAGGGAGGGCAGGTGGGTCAATGCTGGAACCTCCTTTGCTTAGCCCCTCTTCCCCGGGCCTAGTATCCCCTGGGCTCCAGTCCCTGGGGTCTGCCACTCGCCAGCACTCCAGGCCCCCGGTACCCCCTCCACCACCCTGCCAGAGGGTAGAGGGAGACCTGGCCAAGGAGGGTGGTGCCCTGTGTTTCCTCCATGCAACACCTTCCCACCTCAGTTTCCCTTCCCAAGTAGGCCTGCGCCCCTAACCTGCCTCTCTCGCCCTCAGCTGCAGTACCCCGAGCTGTCCTGCCAGGTCTTCCTGTACCAGCGGTCTGGGGAGGAGAGCTACAACCTGGACTCCGTGGCCAAAAATGGATTGGGTGGGTCGCAGCCTTCCGAGAAGTGGGCGGGGCCAGGAGGGTTGGAGGGGTGGGGCCAGGCACCAAGGGGCGGGGCCTCTTCATGGAGTATATGGGTCCTGCACCTGCCTAACCCCTTGCTTCCTGGTCCCCAGGTCTGGAGCTGGGCCCCCAGCCACAGGGTGTGCTGCGGGCTGACATTTTCTCTAGGATGAGGACCCTGGTGGCCACAGTTCTGGACTTCATTGAACTCTTCAACCAGGGTGAGACCCCGGGGGACTTTCGGGAAACAGGTCTGGGGAAGAGCAGGCCTGGCTCCGGGATTGGGGAGCCAGGCCCACAGGCGGGCTGGGATCTAGCCCTGAGGTCCCCCCACGGCCCAGTCTGTCCCCTAGCCTGGAGGGAGGAATGGGCTCACACACCCAGCCTCCCACACAGGTACGGCCTTTCCTGCCTTTGAGATGGAAGCCTATAGACCCGTGGGCGTCGTGGACTTCCCCCGCACTGAGGCCGGGAACCTGGCAGGCACTGTGCATCCTCAGCTGCAGGTGTGTGTGTGTGTGGTGGGGGGTGATTGCTGGGGCCACAGCCTTGGGGAGGAGGATTGTCAAGGAAAACTGAATCCCAGAGGGTGCAGCCAAACCTCCCACAAGCTCACCAGTATCTCGGGTGGAGGAGCAGGATGGGAGGCTGGGCTCTACCATCCCACTTCCCCTGGCCCTGCTGCCTTCCCTGGAACCCTACACTCAGGCCTAGCACAAGAGGCCACAGTGATCCCCATAGCTCCTGTGGAGGGCATGATGGAGACAACCCTACCCTGGCTGTAAAAGGCAGAGGGAGGGGACGTGGAGCAGGCATGACTCAATTCACCTGCTTGGAGGTGCAAATACAAAACTCTCTTCTGATTTTCAATTGGTTCCTCCAGCATCCCCATGCCTGTCGGCAGTATGTCTCTCTGCAGGCCTTACCTTCCTGAATGTTCCAGGATTGGGCAATCCTGCTTCCACACCTTTCCCTTGGGTGCCTGGGAAGAACCCAGTGGCTGCTGCTCTGCTTGCTGCCACAAAGGGTCATTGTTGAATAGGGTCTGGTGCAGTCTTGTGGCCTTTTGTGCCCTGAAGTTTCATTTTGAGGAGTTACCTTCTTACAAATGGAGACAGCACCATCCTGTCCATGTTTAGGGCTAGACGGTCTTAATCCAGCCATGCCCAGCTACCTTGCAGATGTTAAGTCATAACAGTCAATTTGGGTGGCTCCTCCTACAATTTTAAATTTATTTTATTTTTTATTTTTTATTATTATTTTTTGAGACAGAATCTTGCTTCATCACCCAGGCTGGAGTGCAGTGGTACAATCTCAACTCACTGTGACCTCTGCTTCCTGGGTTCAAGCGATTCTCCTGCCTCAGCCTCCCCAGTAGCTGGGATTACAGGCACTCACCACCACACCCAGCTAATTTTTGTATTTTTAGTAGAGATGGGGTTTCACCATGTTGGCCAGGCTGATCTCAAACTCCTGACCTCAAGTGATCTGCCCACCTCGACCTCCCAAAGTGCTGAGATTACAGGCCACTGAGATTATGAGCCACTGTGCCTGACCTTATTTATTTATTTATTTATTTGAGACAGAGTCTTGCTCTGTTGCCCAGGCTGGAGTACAGTGGCATAATATCGGCTCAGTGCAACCTCCGCCTCCTGAGTTCAAGTGATTCTCCTGCCTCAACTTCCCAAGTAGCTGGGATTACAGGTGCTCACCACCTCACCTGGATAATTTTTGTATTTTTAGTAGAGAGAAATTTCACCATGTTGGCCAGGCTGGTCTTGAACTCCTGACCTCATGATCCACCCACCTTGGCCTCCCAAAGTGCTGGGATTACAGGCGTGAGCCACTGCACCCAGCCAAAATTTATTTAATAAAGAATCATATTGTACTTACTGTGTGCCAGACACTGCTTTAAGCACTATTAACCTGTTTAGTCTAAACTTCAGAATGATAGGAGGAGATATTGTAATCCTTATTTTACAGACAAGAAAGCTGAAAAACAGAGGTTAAGTGACTTGCTCACAGTCACACAGCTAGCAAGGATTTGAACTCCAGCTTCAATACCTGTGCCCGTATCCATGAGGGTCCACTTCCACATGGGCACATGCCTCCCCAAGGTGACCTGTGTCTTCATTTCTAGACACAGAGCAGACTGGTATCTCACCAGACCTGCCGTCATATGGATTAAGGAAGTGAAGCATGGGTGGGAAAGGCCATGAATGAGGGGCATCTTTTGGGTGCCAAGCTGGGGTCGCCCCCCTCTGGGGCCAGGGCAGAGGTGGCCCCAGCAATCTTGGCCTTTGGCTCTCCTCCCAGGACCGAGACTTCCAGCCACTGCAGCCCGGTGCTCCCATCTTCCAGATGTTCAGTGGGGAGGACCTGCTCTATGAGGGGGAGTCCACGGTGTACCCCATGTTCATTAACGAGGCTGCCTACTATGAGAAGGGCGTTGCTTTTGTCCAGACTGAGAAGTTCACATTCACCGTGCCTGCCATGCCCGCGCTGACCCCTGACCCGAGCCCAGCTTCCTAACCCAAGCCACACCTCCCCAACCTCAGTCTTCCCATCTGAACTATGGGTCCTGAGGCACAGCTCTGAGCACAAAGGTCCCTTTTGCCACCTACCATGCACCATGTTCCTTGCCAGGCCTCCCCAACCCCTGGCCTCAGTTTCCCAGTCTATAAAATGGAAGATGTCCAGAGGTCCATGGTTTGTGTCCTCTGTCCTGCACGGCTCCTCTCTGGCTGGGGAAGTGGATGGAGGAAGGGAGGTTGACCACAGGATCTGGGGGAGGTCTGGCCAGTGCAGCCTTGGACACGCAAGTGTCTTGGGGCCAGTGGTGGCTGCCTCTGTGCCCACAGCTGTCCATCCATGCCCGGGGGAGGATTCCAGAGCATAGGAGGAGAACCTGGAGGATTGCTCTGGATCCAGTAGAGGGGCTTCCAGAAAAGGCCACAACCCAGAGGGGGACCCCCCAACCCTTCTACAGTCCTGGGGCCAGAGGGTGAGTGTGGGGAGCGCAGAGCCAGGCCCATGTCTGTGCACACGTGTGTGTTTGTCTGTGTGTGGCGCCTGCCCCGGGTGCTCTTTGGCGTGCGTGTCTGTGCGTTTCCCACACACACGTGTTTCCAAGAGCCTCAGTTCCTTGGGCTTTCTAACGGGATCCCTACGTGGCCAGATGTGCATTTTCAAGTGTGTAATGAGCCCGGTGCCCATGGCGGCTCAAGCAGGGAGTCAGGGCTGGGGTAAGGGCCACAGCAGGACAAGGCTGTCCCCATGCAGGGCAGCTTGTCCAACTGCAGAGATGCAGGGAGGAGGTGGCTTGGGTTGGGGCAGAGGGACTTCCCAGCTCTAATTGGGAAGCCACCATTTCCGCCATCCCCAGGACACCGCACACTGATGTCGGGCAAGCTGGCATGAGGCCCACTGCTGAGGGCCCCTCTGTCCTGATGCTGGTACCCTTCAGGGTGTCACAGCAGGACAAATAGTCAGGGCTCCATGCGACCTGGCTGCAGCTTCACTGCCCACACCTGCCTAAGCCTAATGGACTCTTGTTTGACAGCTGGGGCTGCTGGAGTCCAGAGTCCCCTCGCAGTGCCACTCCCCCAGCCCTCTACACCCCCGCCCGGCCCATCCATTTCCCTGGGGCCACGGCTGCCACGCCACCTCCTGGTATTGAGCAGTGAGATGAGAAGGTGTGAAGGATACGGGGGCACCAGGGACAGGCTGGCAGGCAAGATGGATGAAGGGGCAGGGGGCCAGCAGGCGCCTCGGGCAGGCACGGCGGGCCAGCCGGGGAGGGGTGTGCAGGGAGGCCTGCCTGTGTGTGTGTGCATGTGCATGCCTGTGTCTGTGTGCATGCTGTGTGGTAAGTCCATGTGCACAGAAGCTGTACATATGTGTACCATGTGGCGAGTCAGCAGGCTCTGAGCTCATCCGTGTGTCTGCGTGCATGCGGGTTAGCATGTCAGTGTGCTTGTGTGTGTGTGTGGGGGAGGGGGTTGTTTCCCATCACACAGATCAACATCGCACACACACACGTATCACGGGCCACTACAATCCCAGCCTGGCCCTCCCCTGGGTGTCTCGGTGAAGGGGAGCCACCAGTACTGGAATGGATCCCCCAACTCCTTCCATCATCCCCCCACTTCCCACCCACCATGCCATGGCCAGGGCAGATGACTACACCTTGTTGTGTAGCCCCAAGGGGCTGCTGGGACCCTCCATCTCACACAGAGCACTCCCATCTTGCCTGGCAGCAGCTCCAGAGCACTAGCAGCCTTCTCTCACACAGCTGGGCATAGGGTTGGGCCAGGGGCCAGCCCTCCTCCTTTTACATCCCCCAGAGCCAGCCTACCGTCTTTGTGTGGGGTTCCATCCAGCTCTGCAGGCTGAGATCTGAGACACAAGGGATTGAGCCACAGGCATCCCTGAGCTGCAGGGAGGAGGGCCTAGAACACAGTGCTCAGGGAGAAGCAGCCCTGCCACCCCCCAGCCCCTCCGTGCCCCCTCTTAGGAATCAAGGCCACTGCCAACCCAGCATCCCCAAGACAGGATTCTGGAGGAGGTATGGGGGGCTCCAGCCAGACGACCCACTCTGTGCCATTCGGCAAGAGTCAAAAGGCCAACGTGCACTCTCAACCAAGGAACTGGCAGCAGCTCAGGGGGACCTCCAGGTTCTGCCTCCCTGCAGAGTGATCCATGTGTCCCCTGAATGCCCAGCACAGGCTGCAGACAGCCTGGAGAGGGTGCCCGGTCAGGCCAGAGAGAACAGACAGACCCACAGGCAGAGCGGACGCCCACTTCTCACCTGGGCCAGCCTCACCGTTTCCACTCATGCCTAGATGGGGGCTCTGTGGGCACCATCAGCCAGGGCAGCGCCCCCAGTTCCAGGAGGGATGGGCTTACTGCTCTCCAGGTTGGGCTAGACCATCACAGGCAGAAGAGATTATGTGCTTAGGTTAACTGGGGAGACTGAGGCACGGAGACTGTCGGACCTGCCAGTGTTGCTCAGCTCCCTGAGTTCCTCCATGTGTCTGTGCGTGTGGGTTCACTTGCCACAGGACCTGGGCTTCCCACCACCCAGTCTGGGGCTCCATGCTGACTGCACTCATTGCTGCTGCCCCCTTACGTTTCCTGCTCACACAGCTCCTGAAAATTGCGCATCTGCCGGCCGGCTGGGGCCTGCCTCAGGTCAGGGGTCTGGGTCTTGGTGGGAGGGCACCTCCTCCACCATTCGGCCCGTGATCTGCTGCTCCTACTGTGCCTGCCAAACCCCGGGGCCCCAGCCCCTCCAGTCAGCCAGGCCTGGACCCCTGCAGATGCCCAGCCGTCCTCCAGAACCACCCTCCCACCCCCTCACCCCTGCCACGCCTGGGCGCATCGATCAGGAATGGCTGGGGGGCTCTTAGCTGGGGAAGGGAGGGACCTGAAGAGGGAGGATGAGGAGGGAGGAAGGGGGGCTCTGCAACGTCAGAACCTTCCCACCTGCCCTCCTCCCGCACAGCCTTGGACAGCACAGCCCAAGAGTGGCTTGGAGAAGGGCCCCTGCATGCCCCAGAGCCTGCATCTCGCCTTCAGAGACCAGGGATCCAGCTCGAGTGGGAAGACCACGACCTCGGGACGTGGACGAAGGGCGATCGAGGAGGCAAGGACAGACCTGCCGAGAGACTACAGCCTGTGTGAGCACCTGAGGGCTGAGCTGAGGTGCCGAGTGGACGAGTGGTGACCACCCCTTCCAGCAGGCAGGGTCCCCTTGGGTGGCAGCTGCAGCCCAGCCCCAGCCAAGCAGAGTTTCTCCAGGAGCCGGACAGCCGCTCTGTCTCCATGGCAGGTAGGCTACGTGAAGCAGAGGTGGCCTCATGGGTCAGGCTCAGATTCCAGGGTGGGTGGGCAGGGTGGGAACCAAAGCAGCCCTGCTGAACCCAGGTCCTTCACAAGAGGGTGGGGCAGGGGCACCCCAGGCTAAGGTCTGAGATCCCAACGGGACAGGGCTCACGGCTGCCCAAGTGCAATTATGGGAGATGCCAGGGACCAGGCTGTTCCGGGAGATGAGCGACTCACTGGGCACGTGTGACCTTGGACCTCTCCCTGAGCCCCAGCTCCTTGAGCACCAAAGTTGGGGGCTAGACAAGAAGCCTTAGCTTCCCTTCCAGACTTGATACTCGATGCTTCCGGCAAGCTGTCATCTCTGGGCCTTGAGTGCTGGCTTCTAGAGGGACTGAGCAAAGGACAGGCTCCCTCCCTAGAGTCCCTGAAAGTGTTGAGGGGCAGCACGTTGGCTGCGATGGGCAGCGGGTGAGCCCCTAGAGGACTTGGGAGCCAGTGACCACCGGCAAAGCCTCCAGGCCCAGTGAAATCATGAGCCCCCCACCTTGGGACCCATCGCCATGGACCCAGGGCGGGCTGGCATCGCCTGGATGACGTACCCGCCCCGGCAGGGCAGCCGGGCGACAAGCAGTTACCCTTCTGATGGACTGGCCACAGGGGCAGGGGGACATCAGCCCATCTATCCATCCTGCCCAGGGTCCTCAAACCTGATGTGACCCATCGCTGTCACAAAGACATCCCCTCCCCCGAGAGGCTGCAGAAATCCCAGGGGCTTTGCACGCAGCTCTCAGGGCTGCTGAGGACGTGGCCATGGCCTTGGGCTCCACATTCTCCCCAGGCACCTACTAAGAGTTCACCCTGGCCAGGTGCTGTCCACCTGGTACCTCAGCAGATGCTATGCCACCATGGGAGCTTCCGTTACCCGCCTGTCTGCCAGTTCTTCCATCTCTCCAATACCCAGCATCCCCCCTCTGCTCCAGGCATCCCATAGTCTTACAGTCGTGTAAATAGCCCAAAGCCACTCGGGTGGGGACACAGCTGGGAATAAAACCTTGTCCTCTGACTCCCAGCCACTGTGGCTTCCATGACCCTTCCAGCTTCTCAGCCCCTTATGGGGCTGCTATAAAATAATAGTTCTGTTTTTCAGGATTTTTTTTCCATTTAAAACATTTTAATTGTAAAATACACATAACACAATTTACCATCTTAACCTTTTTATTTATTTATTTTTTTTGAGACAGAGTCTCGCTCTGTCACCCAGGCTGGAGTGAAGTGGTGCTATCTTGGCTCACTGCAACCTCCACTCCCTTGGGTTCAAGCGACTCTTGTGTCTCAGCCTCCCGAATAGCTGGGATTACAGGCGCCCACCAGCACTCCTGGCTAATTTTTGTATTTTTAGTAGAGATGGGGTTTGCCAGGATGGCCAGGCTGGTCTCAAACTCCTGACCTCAAGTGACCCACCCGCCTCGGCCTCCCAAAGTGCTGGGATTACAGGCACGAACCACTGCGCCCAGCCCACCTTAACCATTTTTAAATGCACAGTTTTGTGGCATTAATTACATTCACATTGTAAAAAGTTAAGTAGAGGTTCCTCTTCAAAGACTTTCCCGCCATCTAATTAGGAATAAATAATAACTTCTCTTAGAAGCAAAATTTATTCAAAGATCTGTACTAACATTCTTAAATATCTGCTAGCAATAATAAAAAAAATCAATATACTTTATGTTCTTAGCTCCCACAATTTAGCCTAAATATTTGCCCTGGCATGCTTATACTGGTCCAAGCAAACATTAGGTCATAGCCTGTTCCTCCTCCTTATTTGAAGGTGTTTTTACCTTTCTCAGCATTCTACAAGTTACTTCCTCCTTCCTTTGTTCTCTTCTGCCTTTGCCTCTTTTAAAAGTTCTAAGTTGCTAGCCAATCAGAACAATCACAGAATGTGAGGTCCCGTTCCAGCCAATGGGAACCGGACACAGCAGTAGGGTGGACACATCAGGTTATAAATGACCCTGTCTCCTTTGTTCGGTGTACTCTCGTGGCAAAACTGCTTGCGAGTGTACCCTTTCTGCAAAAAGTAAAAAAAATGGCCTTGCTGAGGAAGTTAAATTTATGTTCAAGTGCTATTTCTTTACGGCACCAGAAAACAAGCATTTCTAACAACATTGTTGTGCAACCGTCATTAGCATCCATCTCTAGAACATTCTGCATCTTGCAGAACTGATATTCTATCCTTATGAAACAACAACTCTCCATTTCCTCCTCCCCAGCCCCTGGCAACCACCATTCTACTTTCTGTTTCTATGATTTGGCCTCACCAGGTACCGCCTATGAGTAGAATCATATGGTATTTGTCCTTTGGTGTCTGGCTCATTTCGCGTAACAGTGTCTTCAGGACTCATCCATGTTGTAGCATGTGTCAGAATGTTCTTTCCTGTTAAGGCTGGATGGATACTATTCCCTTGCACGGATGGACCCCATTTTGTTCATCCATTCATTCTCCGATGGACACTGGGTTGCTTCCACTTCTTGGCTATTGTGAATAATGCTCATACGAACATGGGTGTGCAAATATCTGTTTGAGTTCCTTCTTTCAATTCTTTCTGGTATAGACCCAGAAGTGGAATTGCTGGATCATATGGTAATTCTAGGCTGGACATGGTGGCTCACACCTGTAACCCCAGCACTTTGGGAGGCTGAGGTGGGCAAATCACCTGAGGTCAGGAGTTCGAGACCAGCCTAGACAACATGGTGAAACCCCGTCTCTAATAAAAATACAAAAATTAGCCAAGTATGATGCATGCCTGTAATCCCAGCTACTCAGGAGGCTGAGGCAGGAGAATCTTTTGAACCAGGGAGGCGGAGGTTGCAGTGAGCCGAGATCGTGTCCATCCAGCCTGGGTGACAGAGCAAGACTCCGTCTCAAAACAAAAAAAAGAAAAAAATATATATATATATAGTAATTCTAGTTTTAATTTTTTGAGGAGCTACCATGCTGTTTTCCCCAGCAGCTGCACCATTTTACATTCCCACCAGCAGTGCACAAGAGTTCCAATTTCTTGAGGCCAGGCATACTGGCTCATACCTGTAATCCCAACACTTTAGGAGGCCGAGGTGGGAGGATCACTTGAGCTCAGGAATTCAAGACCAGCCTGGGCAACATAGGGAGATCCCATCTCTACAAAAAAAAAAAAAAAAAAAAGTAGCCGTGTGTGGTGGTGTGCGCCTATAGTCCCAGCTACTTGTAAGGCTGATATGGGAGGATTACTTGAGGCCAGGCGGTCGAGGCTGCAGTGAGCTATGACAGAGCTGCCACTGCACTCCAGCCTGGGCAACAGAGTGAGACCCTGCTTCAAAAAAAAAAAAAAAAAAAAAAGGGGAGTTCTAATTTTTCCATCTCCTTACCAACACTTTTTATTTTCTGGTTTCTTTTCTAATAGCCATCTTAATGGGTATAAAATGGTATCTTATTTAGCTAAGACTTTTTTTAATTGGAGGGGTGAAGGGTGACAAAGCATTTGGCCAAGACTTGTGCCAGGATTGCAGATCAAAAGACAAGATGTTTAGAAAAGAGTGCAGAGACCAGAGAAAAAGACGGTAGGATGGGTTTCTGGAGGCAGGCTCTGGGCGGGTTGTCAAGGTCAGGGATAGGTAATTGGTGCTGAATGGGGGGCTCTTCTTGGCTCAGCTCTCCTTCAGCAGCACCGGGAGGCAGGGTCCCACAGAGCTGGGGAAGACCCCTGCCCCCTCCCCACACACACACATATCATCTAGAACAGGTGCTGTTTGTGAAGGGCCCCCTGTGCACCAGCCCCTGTGCGTGGTCACTAATCCTCACATCGGCCTTGTGAGGCAGGTATTAAGAACCCCTTCCGACAGATGTGGAAACTGAGGGTCCAGGAGGTGAAACAATTTGCTTGAGGCCACATAGACACAAGATGACCCAAACATTCTCTGGGGAGCAAGACAGGCCCTGACGCTACCCTCAAGGAGCTTGCTGGCAAAAAAGACTTTAAGTGAGCATTTATCTCACAGAGTGATGCTGAGTGGGGGATCCTGTGAGAACACAGCCCTGGCAGTCAGGGAGGGCTTCCTGGAGGAAGAGGCATGTAGGTGCAGCCTGAAGGATAAGAGCTGGCTGGGTAATGCGTGGGGCCCACACTTCCGTCCTCTCTCCACAGCCTTCCTGTCTGCTGGCCTCGGCATACTTGCACCCTCAGAGACCTACCCCCTACCCACAACCAGCTCTGGCTGGGAGCCCCAGCTGGGGTCGCCATTCCCATCAGGCCCTTGCACCAGCTCTACTGGGGCCCAAGCTGTGGCCGAGCCCACTGGGCAGGGCCCCAAGAACCCACGTGTGTCCAGTGTGACGGTTCAGCTGGAGATGAAGCCTCTGTGGGAGGAATTCAACCAGCTGGGCACTGAGATGATCGTCACCAAGGCAGGCAGGTGTGAGCAGCGGGGGCGGGGTGGGGCAGGGGCCAGGGCTGGAGCCGCATCCGGCTGCTGAGCACCTCCCTCCCGCAGGAGGATGTTCCCCCCCTTCCAGGTGAAGATCCTGGGCATGGACTGCCTGGCCGACTACGCCCTGCTCATGGACTTCATCCCCCTGGACGACAAGAGATACAGGTGCGGGGACCGGCCTGGGGCACAGGCTCAGGCCTCAGGTGCTGAGACCAGGAATTAGACCCTTCCTGCACCCCAAGGTGAGGCAGGGGCCTGTCCAAACAATGCCAGGGAGGTCCAGCCTAAGGGCAGGACGACAGACAGGCAACAACAGCCTGAGGGCAGGAGGGAGCCCAGCTCAGGGTACCCAGCAGACTTCCATGGGCAGTGGGCTAGCCTTGGGCAGGCAGAGAGGTCTAGCCCAGGGCAGCAGGGGTTATCCTATCATCCACCAGCCAGATGCAACCACAGGGAGCTCAGGTCTCAACAGGATTCTCTGAGCCTTGGGTTCCTTAGCAAGGTGCCCATCAGGTGGGGTGAGCAGTGTTGGAGTCAGCAGCAGCCCCTTCACCCCGCCTGTATTGCTCAGGTGTGACTGGTTGGGGCAGCCCTCACTACCTCGCTGTGCTCCCCAGGTATGCCTTCCACAGCTCGGCCTGGCTGGTGGCAGGCAAGGCAGACCCAGCCACACCTGGCCGCGTGCACTTCCACCCTGACTCGCCGGCCAAGGGTGCCCAGTGGATGCGCCAGATTGTGTCCTTCGACAAGCTCAAGCTGACGAACAACCTGCTGGATGACAATGGCCACGTGAGGCCCGGGCCACGGCGGGGACGGAAGGGCCTGGGGTCAGGGTTGTTAGGGCCTTTGGTGGCCAATGGCCTTGGTGCCCAGCACCTCTGCCTGCTGCTGATGGCCAAGGCGGGGCGGGGAGCGGGGGTGGCGAGCTCACCTGGCTGGGGGTGGCACAGCAGGGAGGGTTGTCCAAGCAGGTGGAAAAGGGGGTGTGGGCGGGGGAATGTTCCAGCATGCATTGTCCCCTGCAAGGAGAGGGAGGACAAGGTATGGAAGGCCCAGCCTAGGCCGGGCCCGCTTTATGTGCGGACACAGCATCATTGACACTTGGTCAAACAGCCAATGATCCCCGCCCTCACAGAGGTCACTTCCTGGGGCAGAGGCAGGGTCCAGAAGACACTGTGTCCAGGGTCTCAGATAGGGACAAATGCCAGAGAGAAAGCAGAGGTACGGAAGGGGGGCAGAGAAAGGGTGCCGCTGTTCTCAGGGGGTGCAGGGAGCTGAAGACCTGAAGGAGGTGGGGGATGGAGGGGCCCATGCCTGTCAGAGGAGGCAGCAGGTGCAAAGGCCCTGAGGCCAGAGAATCCTGGGCCGGCAGAATTGCAAGATGCATCCATGGGGCCGGAGTGGAGCCAGGAGGGGAAGCCAACGAGGCGAATGCCTGAGGAGCCGGGCTGACTGCGGGGGACTATGGCTTTTACCGTGTGGGGTGGAAGTTGCTGGAAGGTTAGGAGCAGGGGGCTATGTGATGCAGCTTCCCGGGCAGCTGTGTGGAGAAGGAACAGAGGGGTACGGCAGGGACAGGGGACAGGCCAGGAGGCAACCGAGGAAACCGGTGAACGTGACAGTGGCGGGCTGGCACACAGGCAGTGGGTGGCAGCTGGGAAGTGGGGTGTGAGAGGACATGGAGGGAAGGATCCATGATCCAAAGGGGCCTTTGACACGGAACCGCAGCCTCTCCAGCTCAGACCCTGCACTGCCATGAAAGGAACAGGGTGGCAGGCCTGGGGTATGCTCCCGGCTTGGAGGGAAGGACTCCAGCCTCAGGGAGTCCACTGTAGTCCACCTCACCCCTGTACCCCTGCTCTGTCCCTTCCACAGATCATTCTCAACTCCATGCATCGCTACCAGCCCCGTTTCCACGTGGTCTTCGTGGACCCACGCAAGGACAGTGAGCGCTATGCCCAGGAGAACTTCAAGTCCTTCATCTTCACGGAGACCCAGTTCACAGCCGTGACAGCCTATCAGAACCACAGGGTGGGTGAACCAGCTCGGGAGCACCCGCTGCACGCCCATTTCACAGGGGTGGAGACTGAGCCCTGAGGCTTGCAGCCCTCACTGGCACAGACTACTGCCTTCCCCACTTGCCCTGAGTATCTGCCGTCAGTCAAGGCCCTGCCCGCACTCCTGTCAGCTCAGAGTTCCTGGGCCAAGGGGCCCCGATGCCAGGGCCTCCTGACTGCGGGTTCCCGGGAGGACAAGGTGGCTGAGCCTGGCTCCTGGCCACCCCACAATGCACTTTGTCTCCCGCAGATCACCCAGCTGAAAATCGCCAGCAACCCTTTTGCCAAGGGCTTTAGAGAGAGTGACCTGGACTCCTGGTACTGTCTGCCCTGACCCTAGCCCCTCACCCCCACCCCAGGCATATCCTAAAGCCTCAGTTTCTGACCGTTGTTTCAGGATCACACCCTCTGACCCATCCTGGGGCCCCACCATCTGCATCTGGCCATGATCCCTGGCCCGGGTTCTTCCCCTTGATCCCCTCCCCCCATTCTTGCTTGCTCTATCTTCAGGCCTATGGCCCCACGGCCCCTGCTCAGTGTCCCAGCCCGGAGTCACAGCAGCCTCAGTCCCTGTGTGCTGAAGGGCGCCACAGACAGGGAAAAAGGTAAGGCCCCAGGCCTGCAGACATCGTGGGACTAAGGCATACACGGTGGGCGGGAGGCAAAGGGACAGGACCTCCAGGAAGGGGCTTCAGCAGCTCAGCAAACCCACAGGGCCCCTGTGTTGACACACAGAGGGGGAAGCAGACATGCCTAAGACAATATGGGGCTCAGGGCAGAGAGCACAGGCAGGTGGTGCCAGGCAGGCTTCCTGCAGGAGGTGGCTCTCAAGCTGGGCCTTGGAGGACTGGGAAGGGTTTGGACAGAGGGAGAAGGTGAAGAAGAAATTCCAGGCAGAGGGAAAAGCAAAGGCAAAGGCTGAGAGGTAGGTAACTTGGGAAGGAGGAGCAGGAAGGGACCAGGGCAGGCCTGGGATGAGGGATGAGGGATGAGGATGTGATGGGAGGCCCAGAGTCCACTCAGACCATTTCCTCCCTCAGACCCCAACAAAGCTTCAGCTTCCACCTCCAAGACCCCTGCTCGGCTCCATCATCAGCTGCTGCCCCCACCTGAGGCCCTGCTGGCCCCGGCCACCTGCAGGCCTGTCACCTATCAGAGCCTGTACTCTGGGGCTCTGAGCCACCTAGGGATCCCAAGGACCCGACCAGCACCATACCCCCTCCCCAACATCCGGGCTGATAGGGATCAAGGAGGCCTGCCTCTCCCAGCTGGGCTGGGGCTCCTGTCCCCCACTGTGGTGTGCCTGGGGCCTGGCCAGGACTCCCAGTGATGGCAGAAGCCCTGTGGGGAAGCCCTGCTACCCTGGACCTTACACCTGGTGTGGGAATCAGCCTCTGCCCCGCCCCCTCCAGCCCCACCTCTGTCTCAAGGAAAGCAGGGTAGGTGAAAGTCTAGAGAAAGAGGCTACCTGCCCAGGGTCACAGCAAGCCTGGGACTATGGCAAGCTTGGAACCAGGTCTTCTACCTCCCAACCCCAGCAGCCTGAATACTGTGCCCTCTTGCTTTGGGGGTAACTCTCGAAAACCCTGCCTTATCTCTCCCTTCCCCCTAACATTAAACTATTTGGCATGAGTGGTCAGAGCACTTCTGTCCTCGTGGTCAGGGTGGGTGGGGGCCTCAGGAACTCCTAGACCCATCACAGTCCCCACACCAGCCTTGTAGGCATCCCGAAGCTCTGCCCAGTGCCGTCCGCATCCCTGGGAGCACACAGTAATATTAAAAGTGGTGATTCCAGCCCAGTGGCAGGGCTGCACTTGCCCAGATGAGGATCGAAACTGGTGCTCAGAGAGGCACGGGACCTGCTCAAGATCACACAGCAGAGCATGGCGGACACCCGCCACCCCACGTTTAAATGCTGTGTGCAAGGCTGGGGTCATCTGGTACCCAAGCCCAGGGTCTGGTGGAAGGGCGCAGAACCACGGTGGTCAGTGACCACAGGGGCCGAGGTAGGAACGGGGGAGGGATTTGGGAATCCGGTCAAGACTCAAGGCAGGAAGGGAGAAGAGCTCTGGACGCTGGGACAAGGAGGTCAAAGGCCTGCGGCTGGAGTCCTACGGAGCCAGAGGGGGAGACAAGACTGGGGGCGGCGCGCGCCACCTAGCGGCATCGGGAGGGAGGACCGGAGGGAGGGCTGGGCCGGATGCTCCTCTCGCGCACCGATCGACCTCGGGCTCCTAGAGGGGCGTCCCCGTGGGATCCCAGCTCCGTACATCCTGGAGCCCCTAGGGGAGGGACGGAGCAGCGGGGGCCGGCGGGGCCTCATCAGACACCCCAACGCCAGGACCCAACGGGACCGAGGACGGTCGCCGGGCGCTTCACGGTTCGCGCGGTTCCAGGATCTTGGAGGACACAACCGGCAGGTCCTCCAGCTCCGCGCCCATCTCCCTCCCCGCGGCCACGCCCCCGGCCCTGGCCCCGGCCCGGCCCTGCCGGAAGCACAGTCTGCCTGGCCACGCCCCCCGGTCCTTCGTAGCAAAAGCTCCGGTCCAGGCCCCGCCCCGAGCCCGCCGCAGCCTCGACTGCCTACTAGGCCCCGCCGCCCTTTCGCAGTAACGTCCGGGTCCGGCTCCCGCGCAGGCCCCGCCCCGCCGCCCTCCCTCCGTCCCATCCGGGGGACTCAACGCGTCCCACCGAGGCCCCGCCTTCAAGCAGGCCCCGCCCCCTAACAGACCCCGTCCCACCGAGGCCCCGCCTTCAAACAGGCCCCGCCCCCGAGCAGACCCAGTCCCACCGAGGCCCCGTCTCCGGGCAGGCCCCGCCCACGAACAGACCCACCCCACCGAGGTCCCCCGACACCGCTGCCGCTCCGCAGCCCCCCGTGCGGGACGCATCGGGCGAGCTGCCCCTCTCCCTCTCAGCTTCCGGAGGGACCCGGGCTGAGCGCCCCGCCCCGCCCCGCCCCGCCCCGCCCCGCCTCTTCCCTCGCCCGACCCCGCGCCCTCAGTGTCCCGGTCGCGCCAGACTCGACATGCTGCCCGACTGCCTGTCGGCCGAGGGCGAGCTGCGCTGCCGCCGGCTGCTGGCGGGGGCCACGGCCCGGCTCCGCGCGCGGCCCGCGTCGGCCGCGGTGCTCGTGCCGCTCTGCTCAGTGCGTGGGGTCCCGGCGCTGTTGTACACGCTGCGGTCCAGCCGCCTGACCGGGAGGCACAAGGGCGACGTCAGGTACAGCGGCCGGGAACTCCTCGCCCTTTGCCGGAGGCCACAGGAGCCCGGGGCTGGCGGGGACCTCCGGCAGGGCCCTTAGCCCCTTCGAGCCTCGGTTTCCGCCTCCGTAAAATGGGTCTGGGGAGAGTCCCTCCGCCCAAGGGCTGCGGCGAGAGGTCAGCGATCCGTGTCCGTCGGCCCCGGTGCACCTGCCCGGGCGCCACGTCCTCTCCGCGTGGGCCCCTCGCGCACGCCTGGGCCCGGGACACCCCTTTGAGCTGTTTCCCGCTAAGAGGGCGGACGCCGCCCCCTGCCGGCGACTACGGAGAGGTTCGGGCCCCGCCCGGCGAGAATTAAGAACATCCTGAGGACAATGTCAGTGTTACTGGGGCCACCATAGGCCGAATTTGGGTATCTGAGCCCCAGGATCTTCTTGCCCCTGCTACAGACCCTCTTATCCTGCGCTGCCCCGGGCCTCTCTTCCTTATCCCCATTGCTCAGGGAGGTAAACTGGCCTCCAGGGGTCGCGTGGCTTGCCTGGGGCCTTCCAGTAAACTAGGGGCAGAGGCAGGCGATACTTCGGTGGGCCACTGGCCCCCCCGCACTGCCGACACCCCGACCTCTCCATGGCCCCAAGAGTCCAAGGACCAGACTCCTTGTGTCTGTTTAGTTTCCCAGGCGGCAAGTGCGACCCGGCTGACCAAGACGTGGTGCACACGGCCCTGCGGGAAACCAGGGAGGAGCTGGGCCTGGCAGTGCCCGAGGAGCACGTGTGGGGCCTGCTGCGGCCTGTGTATGATCCGGTGAGCCACCTGGCTGAGGTCACCCCACCCTATTCACTCACTCTGTGCCTGCCCTGGAGCTGGGCTCCCAGGGACCAGGAGAGTGGTCATGGACTCCCACAGGCACAAAGTGTGGAGGGGTGGCCCTAACCTGCCTGGTCACATGCGCCACCCCACACACCCCCTTGAGAAGGGATTGGGAAGGCTCTGGTGTCCTGAGTAGAGGTGGCCCAGGGTGATGGGGTGGGCCAGCTCCGCTCAGCTTGGTGGATTAGGATCAGGGAAGCTTCATGGGGTAGGCAGGGATTGAACCCAGGCTTGAATGCCAAGTGGGAGATTGTCCTAAGCAGAGGGAACAGGTCTAGTGCATTTGAGGGGACCTGAGTCAGCATGGCTGGAGGACACAGGTAGGTGGACCCGAACAGGACTACCAAAGGCCTATGCATGGCAAAGGGGGTCTTCCTCTCTCCCCTCCCCAGCCTTCAAACCCAGCCAAGGCCATGCTTCCCTGATCACCTGCCCTCTTCCCCAGAAAAAGGCCACCGTGGTGCCAGTGCTTGCTGGTGTAGGCCCACTGGATCCCCAGAGCCTCAGGCCCAACTCGGAGGAGGTGAGCTGGGGGATGTGAGGGGGTTGGGCTGTTCCAGTCCTCTGTCTACCCTCTCTGCCTCCTGCCTGCAGGTAGATGAGGTGTTTGCACTGCCGCTGGCCCACTTGCTGCAGACGAAGAATCAGGGCTATACCCACTTCTGCCAGGGTGGCCACTTCCGCTACACACTACCCGTCTTCCTGCATGGACCACACCGGGTCTGGGGCCTCACAGCTGTCATCACCGAGTTTGCTCTGCAGCTGCTGGCACCTGGTACCTACCAGCCCCTCCTGGCTGGCCTGAGCTGCTCAGGGGCTGAGGGTCTGGCCCACCCTAAACAGCCTCTGGCTTCACCCTGCCAGGCCAGCTCCACTCCAGGACTGAATAAAGGTCTTTGACAGCTCTAGAGCTCCTGCTTCTGCTGTACTGGGGCCTTGACCTTGGGCAGACCACTCCAGGTTGCTGGTTGGGGCTCCTCCTTCCAGTCACGCCATGCCCCACAGCAGTGGACACTTCCTGGGTGCCAAGTACTTAGAATCAATTCATCTCACCCTCACAACAGCCCATAAGGCGGGGCCAACACTGTCTGGCTGGTGAGACTGCTTTCAGGGAGGAGAGACACCTTGCCTAAGGGCCCCAGGCTGGGATTGGAACCTGAGCTCTCAGACTCCACAGCCCAGACTCTTAGGCACTGCACTGCCCATGTCTCAGCCTGCACCTCCTGTTCTCTCTGCTCTTCCTGGCTGACCCTGTGCTGGGCTCCGGGATCCCAGAGAGGAGTAAGGCACACCCATGCCCCTGGGTGTTACTGCAGGGGTCTAACACACAGAGCCCCTGTGTGTGCCAGCTGCTGTGTGGGGGCCACAGCTGTGGACCAGTCAGATGCTCACCTGCCCTCCAGAGGGGGTGCTCAGTCTAGGGGAGACCTCAGACCAGGTCACACAGATAATCATGTGGTTCCACATTAATTAATCACAGATAATAGTGGAATTCTATAAGACATCAACTAGGTGGACCAGGGTTCTGTGCAAGAGTTGAGGGAGCGGGTGGTCTGAGCTTGCTGTGGCAGGATGGCTGGATCCAGGGGCTCAGGGGCTCCCCTCTTGCTGTGCTTTGCGCTGTGCTGGCCTCAGCTCCGGGGAGGTTGTCTCTAATGCGGAGTGTGAGAGGTTGAGGAGAGGGCAGCAGCGTCCATCAACAGAAAACATGTCTGCTCCTTCCTGGCCAGTCTAACCCAGAAGTGCACTTCACTGGCCTGCCTTGAGTCACATGTCCTTCCCTGAGCCTGTCACATGGCCGGTTGGATTTACAATACATTGATGGATAGAGTCTGGGATGCTTGCCTGGGTAGGAGGGGGAACTCCCTGGACTGAGAAGCAGTGGTTCCCAAAGAACAATTGAGGTTCCCACTTTAGACAAAAATCAACTCAAAATGGCCTGTAAAAACCTGAAGTGAGCCGGACGTCGTGGCTCATGCCTGTAATCCCAGCACTTTGGTTGGCCAAGGCGGACCACCGTGACTTCAGGAGTTCAAGACAAGCCTGGCCAATGTAGTGAAACCCCGTCTGTACAGAAATACAAAAAAATTAGCCAGGCATGGTGGTGCACGCTGTAGTCCCAGCTACTTAAGAAGCTGAGGTGGGAGGATCACTTGAGCCCAGGAGGCAGAGGCTGCAGTGAACTGAGATTGTGCCACTGCACTCCAGCCTGGGCGACAGAGTGAGATCCTATCTTAAAGGAAAAAAAAAACAAAAACCTGCAATGGTAACACTACTTGAAGGAAACATATGGGGAAAGTTCTAGTCTGGGCAATGATTTCTTGGATAGGACCCCAAAAGCAAAGGCATCAAAAGCAAAAACAGACAAATGGGATGGCACCCGACTAAAAAGCTTCTGCAGAGCAAAAGAAACAACAAAGTGAAGAGAGAGACTATAGGATGGGAGAAAATCTTTGTAAACCATACATCTGATAAGGGGGCTAATATCCAAAAGAAACAAGGAACTCAAGAAACAAATATCCCAATTTAAACATGGGCAAAGGACCTGAACATCCATTTCTCAAAAGACACGTGAAAAAATGCTCAATATCGCTAATCGTGCAGGAAATACAAGTTAAAATCTCAATGAGATACCACCTCACACCTGTTAGAAAAGCTACTACCAAACCATGGGAAGTAACAAATGCTCGTGAGGATGTGGAGGAAAGGGAAGCCTTATGTGCTGTTGGTGGGAAGGTAAATGAGCACAGCCATTTTGGAAAATCATATGGCAGTCCCTTAGAACACTAAAAATAGAGCTACCGTGTGATCCAGCAACCCCACTTGTGGGTAGTATCCACAGGAATTGAAGTCAGCATGCTGAAGAGGTGTCTGCCTCCATGTTCACTGCAGTGCCATTCATAGCAGCTAAGACACGGCAGCAACCCGACTGCCCAGCATCAGACGGATGGATAGGATGGTCTGTCTACACTGTTCAGCCTTAACAAAGATGGACATTCTATCATTTGTGACAACATGGATGAACCCGGAGGACGATATGCTAAGTGAAATAAGCTAGGCACAGAAAGAAGAATACTATACGGTCTGATTTTTATGTGGAATCTGAAAAAGTTGAACTCCTAGAAGCAGAGAGAATGGTGGTCGCCAGGGGCTGGAGAGTGAGGGACTAGAGATGGGGAGAGGGGAGACATTGCACTTAGGGTACAAAGTTCCAGTCAGGAAGAGTAAGCTGAAGGCCCTGTTGCACAGCATGACAAACATCCCTAACAATAGCGCCTTGTGTGTTTCACAGTTGCCTGAAGAGTACATTTTAAGTGTTCTTTTCTTCATTAGCCTGACTGACCCCTTCTACAATGCATATTGTAGAAATCGCATTTCTACACATATCACATCAGAACACCATATTGTACCCCATACACACCTATGGTTATGTTGATTAAAAATTAAAAGAATAACTGGGGAGAAGAGAGGAGAGGGAATGCTGGATGATTAAAACCAGCCAAGATCCCCTGCAGGAGGTGACCCAGAAACCAAAGGTGAGTAGGAGTGGTCAGGTCAAAGGGCAGGGAGGGTGGCCCAGTTTGGGAGGGGAGCGGGCCGTTACTGTGAGATGCCAAGGGGACACTCCTTGGTGAGGTGAAAAGGGGCCGTGCCTCACCAAAGGGTTCGGATTTTATTCCAAGCAGGGGTGGAGGCGGGATGATCTGGTTCATGTTTCAGAGTGTAAACTGGCCACCCCCACAGGGCTCCATCACAGGGGCCCCCTCCTGTGGCTCCCCTCCTCTCCTCCCCAGACCTCCCTCCCCTCCCACCTTCCCATGCACCCCCTCCCCTCCTCCTATGCGCTCCCTCCTTCCCACAAACCACTTATCACCTCCACAGCCCTCTGTTACCTCCGGCCCTCCAGCCTCCTCACCTGGGAGCAGGGCCACATGATGGTGGTAAAAATAACTCCCTTTGACAAAGTGTGAAGGGGGCAGAGGGAGGAGGGAAGCTGAGCCCCAGTGCTAGGAAGGAGCTCTGGGAGGGTTCTGAGCTCTGGGTCACCCTCACTCACGGGACACAGCAGTCACGGGCTCTGCCCCCAAGAGTGCACATCCACTGCCAGTAGCAGCGACTCACACTGGGTGAAGTAGCTCCCAGAGCGGTAAGGACCGGGAGCTGGACTGACTCCCAACACACCCAGTCCCCTCCAAAGCCTGCCACGACCCTCCAGGCTGGGGACTCCCCCGGCCGCTCCCTCGCTCCCTCAACCCTGCGCTCTGTCCTCAGGTCCCCACATGGTATCAGCGATGCTTCTTCACCCCTTCTCCGAGGCCGGGTGTGTTCCCGCCAGCCCCAGTCCTCAGGCCTTTCTCTGAGTCTCCGCCCCCCCGTCTGGGTCCCCATGGCGGGCACTGCGGCAGCAGGTGGGCAGCCTCCCCGGGTTAGCATGCAGGAGCACATGGCCATCAATGTGAGCCCAGGCCCCATCCGGCCCATCCGCCTCATCTCCCACTACTTCCTGCACTTTTACCCTTTTGCGGAGCCTGCCCCGCACCCTCCGGACCTGCGCCCCGCAGCGGCGTCCACCATCTGCTCTGCACCCCAGCTGCAGCCCGACCCAGAGCCAGAAGGAGACTCAGAC